>NW_027532607.1:7364383-7365891 GCF_008692635.1 Crocuta crocuta | reverse complement strand
AAAAAAAAAAAAAAAAAAAAAAGAGGACCCAGACATAGCCTGTGATCCAGACAGAGCAGTTAGAGTTGTATTATTAGCATTATTTAGCATTTGGTTCATCTCTGAACATGCAGGATTTAGCTCGACAGGCTCCATTAAAAAGCATCGCCCATCAAAGCAACATGCGGGAAAAGCATCAAGCACACTGCCTAGGAAACCGACCCATGCCCTGCAGGTAAAATAGTCCAGTGGGCCAAAAAGAAAAATAAAAAATAAAATTAAAATAGTTTTTGAAAGTATTTTTTCCATAAGGGAAAGCAATTCTCTCTGAGTTGATTTATAAGTCATGGACACAAAACCACAAGTGAAAAAACAGAAAAAAAAAGGAAGAACCCCCCCCCCCCACCTCCCCATAGGCACGGACAGGTGTCCTGTTCCTTTCCTATCTCCCTCTTCCGAGTCTCCACCAGAAGGATCTGCAGCCCGTTTCGAGCAACATAGCGACTGGAGATCTCTTTTGCAAAGTTTTACCCCTAACTCCACTGAAGACCCCCCTCAGACCAAGAAAGATTTTTCTCACAGGAGAGTTTGAGAGAGTCTATGAGTTCATGCTCGGAGTGAATTTCATAATTTCCTCTCTGTGCAAATACCAGGGTATTTATTTCTCTTACGTAATTTCCAGGGAGTCCGTTATGTGACCCGACTTCTATTCTGTTGGTCTACTGAGGGACCTTACCGTCAGTCACCGTTGGTGAGAACGTACCCAAGGACTGATATATGACTGCAAAGGAACTTAACAATTCCTGGAAGGAAAAGGGTTAAGAGCCAGTAAAAACAGCATAAATTTACACATGACCTAGTAAGATTACACTTTCATTCTCTTCCTTGCAAGGAACAACAATGGCAACATCCATAACTAATGCTTCTGGTCTAAAAAACCTTCTCCCTAAAGGAGTGCTTTCTACTCACTGCAGATGATCTCAACAACCTGTGGTTAGAAAGGATCCTTAGCCAGGGAGATGTACTCACTGATTTTTCTTTCAAAAGGAGCTAAAAGGCTCATTACATCATGGAAAAATAATCTCAGCTACTGGTCTGAAGGGAACAGCCTTGAGCAAGCGGTTTGTGATGGTCCGATTCTGGCTGACAAATTTTAGAATTAGAACTGGTTTGTCCCGATCTCAACCTAACCGCTAGGAAGGGGGATGGCTTGAATAGCCAAAGGACTTGGCCTTGGACACAACTGTGAGCAGAGAAAAGCCACCGTAGTGGCTTAAGTTAAAACAAAAACAAAACAACAACAAAAACACAAAAACCAAAACTGGTCCTGGAGAAGAACAGCGGACATGCATTTGTTTTCCGTTATAGATAAGATCAAATGCTCCAAAGAGTGACTGATATAGATGTGACAGTCTTCTCTGTCCCAAGGCTGCAGTGGAGGCTTCCCTAGATGAGCAAACTAATTGCAAACTGAGCTCTCTGTAGGGGATCCAGGTGGCACAATAGAAAGTGGTCAGAGCTAAACTGCA
>NW_027532607.1:7141735-7364367 GCF_008692635.1 Crocuta crocuta | reverse complement strand
CGCCCCCAACAATCACCTTTCCTTTTTCCCCTTTCTCCTCTAGGAATTTTCCATCAGCTGGGGCACAAGGACATCAGTTGTCACACCGATGGGAAAAGTTGAACTCTTGCCCTTGACCGCGGCTGCCTCTGGGCGGCCTTGTCTTTGCCGGTGGAGTCCCCTGATACTGGAGCAGTGTGCAACAGCTGCTCCATCCAGGTCCTAACCAATATCACCCAGTTCTTTTCCTCCCCTCTCCTCCTCCTTCCTTGAGGTTTGCACACAAATGTCTCAGGAAAAACCCTTTATGATGCTTCCTGGCAAACACCTCAAATGCCTTAGGCCACCAGATACCTAGAAGAGCTGGTCTTGAGGACTTTTCAAGACTGTTAATTGTATTGGAAGTGCTCTGGAAAGACTCAATTAAAATGAGAAAGGTAGCAACCCGGGGAAAACTGAGACATTTTGAGATAGCCTCATTGGGAGATTTCTTTTTCTTTAATATCCATTATTTTCTAAAAATAACCCATCAATTCCTTGTGTGGAATAACTACCCTGGCTTCAGATATGACCAAATCTGAAGTGACTTCTCCCAAACATACCCCCCCTTTTTTTTTTCATGAGAACAATATAGGGCTGAACATTCCTGATGGGAGAGCATCCACATCAAGAAAATGAGCTAGAGCAAAGATACGTAATTTATATACAAATGCCCTGATATTACAAGACCCATAGAAAATACAACCTTTTTTTTTTGAACCCTGGGCCTTTTTGATATTTAAACCAAGAATGTCACCCTTTCCACTGTTCTGGAACAGGGGATCTATAAGCTGCAGACCACAGGCCAAATCTGCCTCATCATCTATACAGCTCCTGAGCTAAGAAAGATTCACATTTCTTTTTTTTTCTTTATTTTTATTTATTTCTAGGAGAGAGAGAGAGAGAGAGAAAACATGAGCAGGGGAGGGTCAGAGAGAGAGGGAGTCACAGACTCTGAAATAGGCTCCAGGCTCTGAGCTGGCAGTCAGCACAGAGCCCGACGCGGGGCTCGAACCCACGAACCGCGAGATCATGACCTAAGTGAAAGTTGGACGCTTAACCGACTAAGCCACCCAGGTGCCCCGAAAGATTCACATTTCTTAACTGCAGGGGGGAAAATCGAAAGAATAATATTATGTGACACTGACATATTGTTTAAAAACACCAATTTCTATATCCATAAGTAAAGTTGTATTGGATCATAGCCATGCTTGTTTGCTTACAGATTGCCTGACTGCTGCTATTCTGCCACAAAGGCAGAGTTGAGTGGAAGAGACAGAGCCCACATGTGACCCGTAAACCCCAGCCCCTTGCAGAAAAAAAGTGTGCTGACTGCTGGTCCAGAATAATGCTACGACTTTAGGCCGAATTGTGTAAAACAGGTGTGAAAGCCATGCTTCAGCTCTAGTACTAGCAGGCTGACTGCATTTAATTGTAGGATTTATTTAACTATGGATGTTCCTTGTTAAAATGGAGAGAAAATGTTCATAGATTTATTTTTAGGATCAACATATATGTATTGTAAAATATGTGTTCGAACAATAAATATTTTTGTTCAACCTAATGATAGTTGACAAATTGAGTTACACGTCAAATTTAAGTGTCTTCCAAGTAGACTCATAAAATAAAATTAAGGTTACTGTTAATATCAATCCTTTAAAAATCAATAAATGAGCCTGGGTGGCTCAGTCAGTGAAGCATCAGACTTAGGCTCAGGTCATGATCTCACAGTTCATGAGTTGGAGCCCTGCGTCGGGCTCTGTGCTTACAGCTCAGAGCCTGGAACCTGCTTCAGATTCAGTGTCTCCCTCTCTCTCTGCTCCTCCCCTACTTGCACTCTGCCTCTCTCTCTCACACACAAAAAATAAATAAAGATTAAAAAAATTGTTTTTAAATCAATGAATGTCAAAACTGCCTCCATGGAGACTGATTTTTGCAAATCTGTAACTAGTCTGTTTTATACTTGCTGATCTCTAGGAGACCTGAGGATCCTTGAAACTATCAGACACGTATTTCCCATTGGGTTGCTTCAATTCAACAAATCTTGAATTTGATCTTGTTAGCAATCATTAAGTGTTGCATATAAGAGTATATAGCGATGGGCACCTGAGCGGCTTGGTTGGTTAAGCATCTGATTCTCGATTTTGGCCCAGGTCATGATTTCATGGTTTGTGGGGTCAAGCCCTACATCAGGCTCTGTGATGACAGCATGGATCCTGTTTGAGATTCTCTCACCCTCTCTCTCTGCCCCTGTTCCACTCATGCCTCTCTCTCACTCTGTCTCTCTCTCTCAATAAATAAATAAACTTAAAAGTATTTAGTGATTGAAAAATATGAAAAACAATAAATAATAGAAAATGGATTATTTGCAAAAAAATTATGTCATAGAAAATGTTTAAAGACTGAATTTGAATGCAGATTAGATCATAGGATTCCATTTCCTTGAGGAAAGAAAGTCTTTATGTTTAAATCAGCTTCTAGATCTGCACCTCTTTCTATATTTGTCTTCAGTGCTAGGATTGGGATGTGGTAAGGAAGGCACTATACACATCAAAGTGAACTTTAAGAGATACCAAAAGAAAACCCCAAAAGTAATCAAGAGAAGTAATAGTTTAATTCATAATTTTTTAAAAAATAAGAAATAATGCAAAATAACCCATGATGGACAAATAGGCCAAAATTGTATATATTCAGATTTTCTGGAGTTTCTTGCAATAGAAAAAAATCAAAATACCAATATATTAAAAAATGGGGACCTATTTCTCTTTCATGTAAAATGATTTGGAGATGGGTACCCCACAGATGGTATGCTCAGGCCCCATGCCATTTTTGATGGGTCAGGCTCCCATATCTCGGCCTTAACATCGTATATGTGTGTGTGTGTGTGTGTGTGTGTGTGTGCATATGTGTGTGTATTTACATATATATGTATAAGATAATATAGTTATTAATGTCATATACATACGTCAAACATGTATAAGATAATATAGTTATTAACATAATATTATACATTAATAAAATTGAACAATGACCTGGTAGAGGTGATTATAATTTATTTTTATTTTCTTATGTTAGTGTATTAGCATTTTTTCATTTTTCTCTAAATATTTATTATTTCATAATCAAGAACAAAACCTAACACACTATATAATTTTGAAACTAAAAGAAGATGCCATTTCTTTTTTTATTCAAAGTTTGTCTTCTTTATTAAGGCCAAGACGTCAATTTGATCTGTCCTTTGCTGAGGTGTCTACAAAGAATATTGGGTAAATATTCTTCCAATGCACAGAAACTTTGAAATCAAATTTCGATACTCATTAGGGAAAAAATTATTTTGTCTGTCTATAAACACAACTAAATCAATGATTCATATTGTATTTTGTTAGCTTAAATGAGTGAATGCAGCAATAGTTCTAAACAAAACCAATATAAGGTCACTGATGAGGCTAGGCGAAATTTCCTTCCTGGGTTTAACAAGAAAAAACTAAAAAGCAGAATGCACATTTTCAACATAATTCAATGTGCACCTTTTACCCACCAAGCCTCAGAGAACACAAATCTTGGTAAATTATTTTGAGGAAACGAAGGACAAAGTCGTCCAGACTTATTCTTACTAAAAATTTCTAAGAATTAATAGAAGTTTGGTCTTTTCTCCCTGAACACCATTAGACATGCCTATAAGACTAATTTGATCCTATTTTGTAAGAGTTACATTGTTTATTTTAATATCATAAACTCTTAATAAATAAATAGGGCTTTAGACTTCCGCCCCTTTGAATACTTCCTTTAAAAGGGAGTGAGGTGGGAACACATGGTATCATTCACTCTCCTGCCCCCATTTGACATCACACGATTTTTTAAAAAGTTTTTATTTATCTCTGAGAGAGAGAGTGGGAGAGACAGCATGAGCAGGGGAGGGTCAGAGAGAGAAGGAGATACAGAATCTGAAACAGGCTCCAGGCTCTGAGCTAGCTGTCAGCACAGAGCCCGACACGGGGCAAACCCACCAACAGCGAGATCATGACCTCAACCGAAGTCGGAGGCTTAACCGACTGAGCCACCCAGGCGCCCCAACATCACACTATTAATAATATAAAATGCTAACCCCACAGATTGACCCTGAAAGCCAGATCCTAATATGTGAAAATCTTCCTGAAAATATTGATTTTTAGGGAGCTTGTTGCTCATAGATTTGTCATCTGACATTAATTTTTCTTAACACAATTAGATAGTAGCATAATGACTATGCTTCTGTAGAAAACAATTAGCATTTAAAGCATGTGGTGTAGATAAAAATTTCAGAATTGCCTCCAGGAATCAATTAAAGAAAAACACAACAGGGAGAAAAATCAAATATGACAATGATGGCTTTTAAAAACCAATAAAGTATTGCATTTCCTAAGAAATTGTGGGAAGAAAAGTAAAAAAGAAATAAAGCCAGCCCATTGATTTCAATGGAATTTGAGCTCAAAATCTATTCTAATTACATGGTAATGGTCATACTAATTCTGTCAAACAATATAGGATCCCCTCAAATCCTTTATATTTAGTTTAAATATTTTTATGAAGAAAATGATTCTATGATCTTTGGGGTTAAATATTGTTTATCAAAAATTTGTGACTAAAAATCAATGATCTTATTTTATCCTGTTTTTATTCTGCAAACTTGGAAGAGTGAGTTGAACAGTTTTTCCTTAAGGTTCTGTCCAAAGTTAATTTTCTGTGATCTCTTTGGCCAAACTAAAATGGCAGAAATTTTATCTTATGTTATTGGCCCTCTTCACTTTGTCTACTAGAAATAAAACTTTTATAATCCGTTTTCAAAACTCCCACATGAATGTAAGTCATCTGAAAGTCATATAGTCTAAATGATTAAGATATAAGCACAGTTAAATATGAGTTATTATCTTAGTTCTCCATGACCTGGGTAGTTTCAGTCTATGACATTCAATATGACATCATTATATATTTCTTCAGCTTGTTTGTGCATAGTTGCTTTATTCTAATGATTTCTGAAGGTTGATAGACAGGTGCTGTTAATATTATTACTATTATTATCATCATTATCATTGTAATTTCCACTTTGGGCCATGCTAAGCTGAAAGATCACCCCTTTTTTCTTTATGGCAAATAATTGTATGTGAATTTAAAAACAACAATGTCCTGTCTTTTCAACACTGTATTCTTGAGGCACCTGGGTGGCTCAGTTGGTTAAGCATCTGACTCTTTTTTTTTCTTTTATTTTTTCTTTTTTTTAAAATTTAAATGAAGTTAGTTAACATACAATGTAGTCTTGGCTTCAGGAGTAGAACTCAGTGACTCATTTCTTACATATGACACCCAGTGCTCATCCCCAAAAGTGCCCTTCTTAATGCCCATCACCCATTTAACTCTTCCCTCCCCACACATCCTTCTGGCTACCCTCAGTTTGTTCTCTTTATTTGAGAGTCTTGTATGGTTTGCCTGTGTCTGACTCTTGATCTCAGTCTTGATTTTGGGGTCAACATAATGTTCTTACAGGATTATGAATTTCCTTCATATAGGCTCCTCTAAAAACTAATTAGATGGCAGCTATCACTGCAAATATACAAAAAATAATAATATAGTGCATTTGATGTTTTCAAGAGTTTTTCCTTTGTAATTATTTGTAAATAAGCATACCAACAAGTTTTTGTGAGCTTCTCTCTTGTTTATATGTTGATAGTCAACAAATGTACGATGGCTACCGATAAACAGCAATTTTACTATAAACTAAATATAAATACAACCCTAACGCAACTATTATGATTTAACTTACAATGACAACCACAAAAAGCAGCGTTTTGTTTACATCATAAATGCCTCTTTTTCAATACTTTTAAGAATATACATTAAACATTTTCCATTTATCAATATACTAATGCATGCCCTAATATACACCCAAACATAGCTTCACAAATGTTAATGTGTTCACTAAAAGGCCATTACTGGACTTGAATCCATCACCCTCTTTCTTTACAACACTTTTAGTGAAAAGTGAAATTCTCTAGTTTTTATATTCTATCAACTGATTGAAAATCACTATATTAGTTTTTAGCATCACTTAACTACATGCTCTGGAAGAGCAAATTTAAAAGCACAAAAAGTAAATTTAAAGATCAAACTTAGGGGCGCCTGGGTGGCTCAATTAGTCACTTATACATTCGACTTCAGCTCAGGTCATGATCTAGCAATTCGTGAGTTCAAGCCCAGTGTCAGGCTCTGTGCTGACAGCTCAGAGCCTGGAGCCTGCTTTGGATTCTGTGTCTCTCTTTCTCTTTCTCTGCCCCTCCCCTGCTCATGCACCCTTTCTCTCTCATTCTCTGTCTCTCTCAAAAATAAATAGTTTAAAAATCAAAGTTAAAAGGACTTTGTTCTAAAAAGACATCAAAGAATATCCTAAACCACAGCAGCACCAAATCCATTAAGATCTGTCCCCCTCCTCCCCAAGAAAAGAGTGGACATGGAAAGAATCCATTGAAAAGGAAATCAATAGCAATGGAGAGTAGATACAGGGGGATGGGGCTGACTTCAACTGAAAAGACCAGTTTTAACATTATACCTAAATACACAAGAAAAATAATCAAATCCACGGGTGGAAAAAAATAAACAGTGAAACCATCATGCAAACAAACCAATGTTTGATTAAAAATTGTGTTCCTCAGTGGATTGCTATTTAGCTCCAGCACAAACCCACAGCAGCCAGGTGGCCCCAGCTCTAGAAAGACCTCAGCTTAAAACAGACCCTGGTTCTCTAGCTCAAGTGCTCGACACAGCCTATTTTACTGCACTTTAATACTGCATCCTAAAAAGCTTGTGAAATAGTATACAGACCCAGGGGCCAGGATGAAGTCCCAATGCACTTCACACACTTGCCTTCCACAGTTGGTTGTAATCGGGGACCAAATAGAGAGAGAGGGAAGGAGAGCATATAGAGTCCCAGGGTTTCTTCTCTTTGGTATGTTTCCGTGATCAGATGTTCTTCCTGAGCCAGACTGGTGATCTAGTCACTTCTTTCTAGACCTTCACAATTCATGTTTCCATGGCAGATAAAATTAGTTATCCCTTGGGAATTCAATTTTATGACAAATGTTCTAGATGACAAAAAGCACACAGGCTGGCTGTTGTGACTTTAAATGTATACCCACAGGACTCCAAGTGACTTGGGGCATACCTGGCAACCCCATTATATTTTCTTGGTCCATCACATGCCTGGGCACTCAGGGTAGGGCTGGAGCCATTTTCAGCTTCCCTCAAACCTCACATACGCACTTCACTGCCAGCGGATTTCCTTGCTTGTCATCACAGTGAAAGAAATGGAAGCAGAGAGAAGGGAACATCTTCAGCCTTCAGGTCTCTGCCTGAAATCCGTGTCTCCATCTCCACCTGGGCGTGCAGTTTTCCCTCCTGTGAATGTAGCTAGGATGCCCTCTTCCCTCCTCTTGTAGACAGGGTGCCTTCTCTTCTCATCTATTCAAGGCCTCTTCTTTATTTATCCCCTCTCTCCTACATTGTCTATTTTTTCCTCTCGATGGGATCGTCCCCATCTGCTCACAAACATGCTGAACCACCTCCCACTAACAAAAGAAAGAAAAATACAAAGAAGAAAATTGGGGAGGAAAAAAAAATACAGAAAGCTTCCCTTGACCTTGTATCTTTCTCCAGCCATTACTTCATGTATCTCCTCCCCTTTTTATCAAAACCTTTCGAAAGATGTCCCTGTCTTCTCAGCCCAAAATTCTCCGTTTAATCTCTCTGAGTCTCCATTCAATCTCCATTGAATCACCCCTCAGGCATTCTTTCCCAGGTCAACTCTGTTTTCTCACACTTTCTCTGAGTAGTACTTGACAGTCCATCACTTGCTCACTTGTTCCACTTGGCTAAGTAACCACTCATCTGTCTTTCCTCCTACCTCACGGACAGCTCATTCTCGTCTCCCTTTAATGATTTTCTTGTTTGTCTCAATCTCCTAATGTTGCAGCGCCCCGTCTTCCTCTTCACTCAATTCTTGGGGGACTTCCTGCAAACCTGTACCTTTAAATACCCATCTATGTAGAGGGCTTCCAAATTTCCCTCCTCAGACCTTGACCTTCTCCCACAGCTCCAAACCCACATATACAACTCCCTACTGTTCTCTCCACTTGGGTATATCCAGTAAGGCATTTGAAATACATTGTGGCCAAAACTGAACTCTTTAAATTTTGCTTTTCCCCTAGACTGTCAAACTTGTTTCTGCTTCAGGGCCTCTGCCTTGGCTTGGAACTCTGTTTCCCCAAGAATCCATGTGCTTTACTTTCTTTCTTCTAGATTTCTGAGCAAAGGTTACCTTCCCAGAGAGGCCTTCCCTGACTACCCTCACTAAAATGGCACCAATCCCTGTCTGCATTCGTATATATTCCTTTACTTTCTTTTCATAGCAATTTAACTGTGCCTGGCATAGAATTATGTTTGTTTTTTTTGTTGTTGTTGTTTGTTTGTTCATTTGTTTGTTTTGCCTTCTGTCTCTCTTCCTAGATTGTAAGTTCCTAGAAATATAATTTTTTTCTGTTTAATTCATCATTATTTTTACAATGTCTAGGAAGGACCAGACATGAGGTAGATGTTCAATATGTGAATACATGAATTAATGAATGTTAGAAAAATGACGTACTGCAAATGAAAATTTTTATCTCCCTAACTGCATTCATTCTAGCCTAAGGAATAAACAGATGGATGATAGATGATAGATAATGATAGATGATAGATAGATAGGTGGTACATAGAGAGATAGGTTGATAATGATAGATAATGATAGATAGTGATAGATGGATAGATGGATAGATCGATCGATCGATCGATCGATAGATAGAAAGATNAATGAAAATTTTTATCTCCCTAACTGCATTCATTCTAGCCTAAGGAATAAACAGATGGATGATAGATGATAGATAATGATAGATGATAGATAGATAGGTGGTACATAGAGAGATAGGTTGATAATGATAGATAATGATAGATAGTGATAGATGGATAGATCGATAGATCGATCGATCGATCGATCGATAGATAGAAAGATAGAGGAACAGAGACAGGGAGGCAAGGAGAGAGGGGAAAAGCAAAACTAGTCAAAAAATAAGGCCATGGTTTAGAAGGAAAATTACTGTGCATTGCAATGAACTCTGGGTAAGATGTACAAGTAGAAAAGAGAAATCATGTATAGGTTCTGCTACTTAATAATCACATGATTGTAGGTAAGATATTTCATTTAGNAAATAAGGCCATGGTTTAGAAGGAAAATTACTGTGCATTGCAATGAACTCTGGGTAAGATGTACAAGTAGAAAAGAGAAATCATGTATAGGTTCTGCTACTTAATCACATGATTGTAGGTAAGATATTTCATTTAACATTTCAGTGATAAAGTTGTGAGAAGAAGTACATGGGAGATTTTTCTGTTTTAAAATTCTGTGCACTACATCTGTCATTTACAGTGACATTACACCTCTAAATGAGGCAGCGTCAGAATGTCTTATGGTGACATGCATTTGACTATGAAGAGCGGATACTTTTTTTTAGACAATAAAAATAGAGATGGGCACCATGTACTGGCCATTTACCCTGTGTTATGTGTTATGGTAGGCACTTTTGCATGCAATAAGTCATTAACTGTCACAACAGTTCTATGAAATGAGTACTTTTACCCTTATTTAACAGATAAGGAAGCTGAGTTTGAGTACTTTGTGCAAGGGAATGCTACTAGAAATCCAAAGAGCTGGGACTCAAATCCATACAAGTCAACCTTCTGGATGTCAGTCTAAGATAAATGAAAGAGTGTAATAAAGAAAGCAAGATGCAGAGAGACTACCTTACAGAGAACAGAGATAGATACAGAGAAAATAATAGGTATAAAGAAGACAAAGATATAAGAAACCAAAAGACAGATGAAGAAAAAACCAGTACTAGGACAGCAATATATCTGTGAGAATTAGGTAAACTCTCTTACATCTCTCCCTCTCTCTCTCTTCTCTCTCTCTCTCTCTCTCATTCTCTGCACACCTACATAGACACACACACACACACACACACACACACACACACACTACTTATAATCACAGATTTTTGGAACTTCATTTTTTTCTAATACCTTCATCTATGATAAAAGCTATAACCTTGATCAGACAAACACTGATAAAATAAATCAGTGGCCATAAAATTTCTGAATTTGTTACAAAATATATTATTTAGTCTCAAGTAGACACTCCTCTGTGGGAAGGTGGCCAGGCCTGTCTTTCTCTGTTCTTCGTATCAGAATGGTGACATAGTAGAATTTAGAAATAAAAAAAAAAAATCATTTAAACAAATATCACAACTCTTTGAAAGCATACAACTTATGAGATTGCAACACACATTTACAAAGCAAATCTTTACTCATTATAAAAATTCTGTTTATTATGCTGTTTCTATATATGCATTAATGTGATTATTCTAATATAGTATTGGTGATCCACGCCTAAATTTCTGGTTGCTTTCCCTTACTATAAATAGATTCCTGAATTAACAATTAGATTATCAATGGACATCATCTAGATTTCCATGTCTATATTTGTAGATCAAGAATGGCAACCTAAATGAGCTTCAATTTCATCTTCTAAATACGTAATCCACATGGGGGTAGCCAAGGGGTAATCTAGTACACAGGATCTATGCCTAGGTTAATGCCATTTGTTGTTTTTCAGTGTATGTTAGTTTCTTATCTGAGTGGTTCCCATTATATTTTGTTGGCAAGGTGCTTCCCAACTTATTCTTCTAAATATCCTTCCATAGTCGTGGGGAGAAAATAAAAACTTAATAGATTTACTTCATGGAAAAAAAACATGTGTTTCCTTGTGACCACAAGGTGGCACAATGGTGACCAAAAATATTCAACATCCTAATAGAATTGCAATTACTAGAGGCTTTTACATAATTGTCATTATTAATACTGTGTCTCATTATCATTATGGCATTTCAGAAGGCCAACGTATCACCTTAGCCTTTGGTGAAAAGAGCAAGTGCTTTTGTTTATTTTTTATCAGCCTCCTTCTGCCTGTGAAATCATTAATATTTTGCTTTCTCCCAACCCCCAACCTCAGAAGAGACAAGTAGGTGTCTTCATATAATAATTGTCCAAAGCTTTGAAGCAAAGAATAATGACTTAGATAATAAGGCACGTATCTGGATAAACAAAACTACATATTGTTTGATGTATATGTGTTTTGGATTTTGTTTAAGTCATTCTATGACCATTCTAATATTTATTTATAACACAATAATACAAAAGCCATTCTAGAAACTTGAGTTTATAGTGAGTTTACATTTGTTATTTTCAAGTGGCTTGTTCTCTGGTCTGACACCAGACATGATATTGGGAAGAGCACCCAGAATATTTCAATGTGCTGTCCACTTATTTTATGATTGTTTGGTATTGAGATTAGACCATCTCTTCTCATGCTCAGGGGACTCAGAGACCACTGGTGCCTGGAAAGCAAGATGCTGCAATCATACAATTATATACTCAAAGAATTAGATTTATATAATTGTGTATATATACAATCGTATATATACACAATTATATAATCAAACAGTTGTACTTATATAATTATATATATACATAATTATATATATAATTATATACTATAATCAAAGTTATAGTTATCAAGAAGGCATAAAAGAGCAGCCACTTTTTCCCAGCTGGAAACAACACAGGCTGGCCAGATACAGTTGTTCAGTTGTTCACTGCATAAATCACCAATCTGAAGAAGTACCTTAGTAATGATACAAATGGTTCGTAGCATCCTTCACTGAAAATTTTTTCCCCAACTTCCATAGATCACATGTTCTAGCATTTCACAACATTTAATAGCATATTTGATGCTCTTTTTGAGTTTGTCATAAATTTAGCTGGCCTTCATGAGAATTTTAGGGCTCTACTTTAGTTATCACATCTTTCATGGCACTACTTGCTTCCTGCCGTTGTAATTATGAAGCAATATTTTGCCCTTTTAAAAAAATCAGACTTGTAACATTTTTAAATGCTTAAATTTTGCTGCTTAAAACAGATCCAATTTCAGAAAAAGACAGTAATATCAGCCCTGAAAATGAAACTCGACAGATATTATTGTAGCTGAATTGTCAATGTATTGTCATGGGAAGTAAAAAAGCATGTCACAGTTACACATTCAAGCAGGATTTTATAAGAGGCAGAAAATAACACAAATTATTTTATAGACCTTGCCTATAAAATTCAGTTAGTACAGTAATCATGAGAATAGGAAAGTTCACAGTAAATTACTTACACTAATGAAAACAAGCATAAAAAACCAACAAGAAATTTATTTTTTAATTTTTAAATAGTTTATTGTCAAGTTGGTTTCCATATAACACCCAGTGCTCATCCCCACAAGTGCCCTCCTCCATGCCCATCACCCCCCTTCCCCTCCCCTCCATCGCCATCAGCCCTCAGTTTGTTCTCAGCATTCAAGAGTCTCTCATGGTTTGCCTCCCTCCCCTCCCTCTCCGCCTCTATTCTTCCCCTTCCTCTCCCCCATGGTCCTCCTTTAAGTTCCTCCTAATCCACCTATACGTGCAAACATATGGTATCTGTCCTTCTCTGCCTGACTTATTTCGCTCAGCATAACACCCTCAAGTTCCATCCATGTTGCTACACATGGCCAGATTTCATTCTTTCTCATTGCCATGTAGTATTCCATGGTATAGATAAACCACATCTTCTTGATCCATTCGTCAGTTGATGGACACTTAGGCTCTTTCCATGATTTGGCTATTGTTGAGAGTGCTGCTATGAACATTGGGGTACATGTGCTCCTATGCATCAGCATTTCTGTATCCCTTGGGTAAATTCCTAGCAGTGCTATTGCTGGGTCATAGGGGAGTTCTATTGTTAGTTTCCTGAGGAACCTCCACACTGTTTTCCAGAGGGGCTGTACCAGTTTACATTCCCACCAACAGTGTAGGAGGGTGCCCATTTCTCCACATCCTCGCCAGCATCTAGAGTTCTCTGATTTGCTCATTTTAGCCACTCTGACTGGCGTGAGGTGGTATCTCAGTGTGGTTTTGATTTGTATTTCCCTGATGAGGAGGGATGCTGAACATCGTTTCATGTGTCTGTTGGCCATCTGGATGTCCTCTTTGGAGAAGTGTCTGTTCCTATCTTCTGCCCATTTCTTCACTGAATTGTTTGTTTTTCAGGTATGGAGTTTGGTGAGTTCCTTACGGATTTTGGATACTAGCCTTTTATCTGATATGTCATTTGCAACTATCTTTTCCCATTCCATCAGTTGCCTATTAGTTTTATGGATTGTTTCCTTTGCGGTGCAAAAANTTTTGATTGGGATTGCATTGAATGTGTAGATTGCTTTGGGTAGTAATGACATTTTAACTATGTTTATTCTTCCAATCCATGAGCATGGGATGTTTTTCCATTTCTTTGTGTCTTCTTCAATTTCCTTCATAGGTTTTCTATAGTTTTCATGATACAGATCTCTTATACCTTTGGTTAGGTTTATTCCGAGGTATTTTATGTTTTTTGTGTGCAATTGTGAATGGGATCAGTTTCTTGATTTCTCTTTCTGTTGCTTCATTGTTGGTGTATAAAAATGCAACTGATTTCTTTATGTTGATTTTGTATCCTGCAACTTTGCTGAATTCATGGATCAATTCTAGTAGGCTTCTGGTGGATAGAATATTGACTTTAGACATCAAAAGGAAAGCGTGGTTGTTTCAAAAAAAACATAATTTGGGGACAATATAGCATTATTATCCTACAGCTAATAATGCTTTTGCTTTCAAGTCCCTTTGAAATATGCTATTATTACCGATTTATATAAAGGAAAACAGGGAATATTAGTTTACTGAGTAACTCTTATGTGCCAGATAGTTATGTCTATGCCTGTATATATGCCTGTACATATTTATGCACGTGCATGTACGTGTGTGTAAATATTCCTGTGTATACTTCACAATTGGCTCACAAGGTAAATATTATTATCTACGTTTACACTTAGGAAGAAATTGAGGTTCAGTGACAATGAAGAAATTACCCAAGTTCACATGGCAGGCAAGGGGAGTTTTAAATGCTTATTTATTTTTGAGAGAGAGGGAGTGTGTAAGCAGGGAGAAGCGTAGAGAGAGATGGGGACAGAGTTTCCGAAGTTGGCTCTGCGCTGACACCACAGAGCCCAGTGTGGGGCTTGAACTCCCAAACCGTGAGGTCATGACCTGAGCTGAAGTCAGATGCTTAACCAACCGAGCCATCCAGGTGCCCCCGGACACACTTGTAATTTGATCCCACTTTTGTTGGACATAAAGTCCGTGAACATCCTACTACTGTATGCCATACCTTAAAGAAAAAGAATGGATTTTCCTTCATCCCAGCTGAGTTAGTTGGACATATGTCTGTTCTGGCACATGAACATGGTCCTCAGTCTTCTAGGTGTTTTGCAGATTCATGGGGCCCAGCCCCTTTCAAGCCAGCAGCTTCCCAGGTTCAGTTAGCGTCAGCTTGATTGGGCTGTGATGAGTCATTGTTGGTTAAGGATCCTGCTTCCCTTAAAGCCCCTTTAATTTGCTGGAACATGTTGAGAAGTTTGAATATAATCATAATATTATGTTATAAAGTGGTTCAATCATTTGAAACTGCTTAAATGCAATGCCTCATAGGTAGTTTACACAGTGTAGTATCCTGTGTGATATACAGTCTGATTTTTCCTTCATTTGGTACTGTCACTAAGCCTTCTGTGTATATGAGTAGGGTGGTATTTTTATTCTCAGAGCACCATTGTACTGAATCCTGATGCCTCACACAGTGGAGAAGAAGTGGGGTTTACGTAATCCAAAGTGGTTTTGGGAAGATAGTACACAAATTGTTTATATTTGGATGAGAATAATTTATATTCCTTCCACCAAATACCAAGTGATACTTTTAATTTCTTCTTCTTCTTCTTCTTCTTCTTCTTCTTCTTCTTCTTCTTCTTCTTCTTCTTCTTCTTCTTCTTCTTCTTCTTCTTCTTCTTCTTCTTTTGGCTTAAGTCAATGTCAAAAGTCAAGTAATGTAAATTAATTGGCAAAACACTGAAAGAGATGAGGCGTTTTCTGCTGACCACAATAGCATGCACTTCACTAGCACTCATTACATGCCAGATACTACTGTAAGCATTTTACAAATGTTATTGCACTTAATCCTTGCAATGGCAGTGAGGTAGTTTCTGGTATTTTCCTCACTTCATAGCTGAGGAAACTGGGGCACAGAGAAACTACGTAAATCACCCAAAGTCACACAGCAAGAAAATAGTAGAAACGAGATCTAAGCCTACGTAGTCTATTTCAGAAGCCTGAACTCTTCATGACAGCTTAATACGGCAGGGAAAACTCTGGGTAGGGCAACGAAGGCTCAGAAACACTGTGCACGTTGCCCCAAGTTGCACAATTAATATGATGAGAAACTGCTGTCAGCCCCGATCTATGCAACCCTCTCAAGTTGGCCCCCTTTCCTTGAAGGGCCTGCCTCAAATACCACGGTGTCCAAGAGCACCTGGACGGCTCGGTGCATTATGCATCCTCACCTGACCTCACAGTTCCTGGGATCCAGCCCTGCTTCGGGCTCTGTGCTGACAGTATTAACTAAATTTAAAAAAAAAAAAAAAACCCAGTGTCCATTTAATGGACTATAANAAATTAAAAAAAAAAAAAAAAAACCCAGTGTCCATTTAATGGACTATAAATCCCATGCCACATTATGTTTGTTTATTCCCTAAGGCCAGCCCCGCCAGAGGACTAAATGTTCCTGCTTCCAAGGCAAAAGTCTTGGTGACTGTGGATTAGTGCACAGGGGTGTGCATTAGCATTGCCCTGCAAAGGGGTGAGCCCTTTTAATGCAATCATTTTTATTTACATCTTGGGGAAGGTCATCATTACTCATCATGGCTCTTATCAGCTGTTTCCCACATAATTTTTTTCCTTGCTTACTCTCTTGTATCTCTAAATAATCAACGACCAAGTAACAGTTCAGTTCAGAAGCCCTTCTAGAAAATAACGGGCTTCTTTTTTAACAAGGGGTTTTGAAATGATCGCTTTCCCCAATTAATGATTACAAAACAAAAACAGCTCAACCTCAGACAGCGTCAGAACTGCTCATTGCCTATTCAGAAGAGCCCTGGGCATTGATAGTTGTGTCTTCTTCCTCTGCTGCCCCTCCACGGCTGTCTCTTTGGGCAGATAACCTCTCCGAAGGTGGAGGTTATGTAATATAGAATTTGATTAAATGAGCTAATATCTCTGTGATACCCAAAAAGTCTTTGACTGTGGAACTGGCAGCTGGGAGAGGTTAGCTGTGTCCATACCCAGTCCCCTATAGCTGGCTTCCCTTTTCCACACGAACTGGTATCAAATACAACCAACAGGTAGCAGAATAAACAATTGATCTCTGACATGTGCTTTGAATTCAAATAAAGAGTCTTTACCCACAGTGCACCGTGCATGTGACTAAGTGTTTTATGTGGAAATTTGTAAGTTTCTGATCACTTTCTGTAAAGAGGTTTTCACAGGGTCTAAACCTCTTGGGCCTTTGTCTGTCTCAAGTTCAAGTTACTCAGATAGTGATTAAGGATGTTTTATAGGCCCCTGTGGTAAATGATAGCATAGAGAAAAAACATTCCTTGGCCATGTAATTTAGCAAGACTTAATCTGTTTGGATTTTCATCCACTGGGCTTGTTGAAAACTTTAAATTATTAACCTGTTTCTCTTCAGCCTGCGGAGGCTCCAAAGTTTGCATCGAGGGCCTGAGTTCAGTGACTACCCAGCTCAGGTTGCCTTTTTTTTATTATTATTATTTAGAAGACCCTTGATCTCAGTCCAGCTGCTTTTTCTTGGGATGGCAGATAGACTCTAGATGCAGGATTCTCTTACTGTGCAGTATTTATGAAATAGCATAAATCAATGAGACCAAACAACAAAAGGGTAATAGTTTATTTAGCTAGGTTTATTTAAAAACATCTGCCAGGTATTCAGGACAAAGCATCCGTTGAACTTCAGAACAGTTTGCCGGGTCAACTTCAACGTTCAGACTCTGCACAAAAGATCCTGAATCACAGGCACGGCCATCCCCGAGGAAAGAGCGCAGCACAAGGTTATGTGATAGGACAGATAATGCTTGCCCTCAGCCAAATGTCACAATCCACGTCCTAAAAGGAATGCGTTAAGTTGCTTAAGGAAAGTAGGAGCCATGCAAGATGAACTTGGGAAGCCACTTGGTTCTAAGGGGTTTCTTACCGATGAAAAGGACCAATGATGGTTTGTTGGCAATAGTGATTTTTGCCTCTTTGGGAAAATGGAAGCCCGTACTTGCTCTCTGCCCACAGATTTATCAGGACTGAGTCTCAGTTACTAGCTTTCATGTTCAAAGTGCTCGTGTCTGGGAGAATTTATGCAGAGAATTTGCCAAACACCTTCCTGCTGCTTAATCGGTCCATCTGGTGTGTCCGTGTCATTGTCCCTCCTTGTATTCTGTATGCGGGGTCCCAGGTTCTTTTCTCTGGAATGTAGGTCATGCTGCTGACTTAAAAATGAAAGTGCGAGAGGAAAGAGAGGCCACACCAAATTTAGAATTGAGGGACGGCTTTGTGATTTATAAGGCATCAAGGGTGTGGAGGGTAGTTTCCTGGAATCCACAGGTGAGCCTTACCTTAAAAATAAGAAGCAGAGGGGCTTAGACACATGCCTTGCAGAACATCCAAAAAGAAGAATTAGTGCTTGTAATGAATGGAGCTAATAGAATATTTTAAGCCAAGTAAAATTTGGTGCCTCATTATTCAGGCTCAGAGAGTGGCCCAGAGAATCTACTTGACACACCTGGCCAACTCAGAAATACAAAGATCTAAAGTAAGGATCTAAATTCCTTGGTGTATATTTAGAGTCCACTTGAATAAATTGAGGCAGTTTGGACTCACTGGGGATCTGAGCGGAGTTACTAGCAGAGTTTTGCTTTTTTTTTTTTTTTTTTACCCCAAGCTGTACAGATCTTGCTTGTCTGAGTCTCTGTGGATTTTGGTCACTTGCCCTAGTGAAAGTCCTACCGATGGAGGTCCAGGGGAGGGAAGGATGAAGATAAAGTGTAGCCCCACAGCAGTCCTAGTCAATCTTCTTATCAAGGTCACTCAGCCATCAGTGTCTCTCTCAGAGGGCTTTCCAGGCCCAAAGTAATTCTTTTGTGTTTGTTTTACAATATACTGGCATTTCCTCAACCGCCCAGAAAATGTGTGCTTTCCACAGAGTCCGAATCCATCAAATGGAGTACAAGTTGGACTCCATCAAGTTCAAGTACAAGTTGGACCCAACTGATCCTTTAATCCTTTCTGTCCTATCTTTCCTTCTCACTGTTCAGCTAGCCATCATTTATTTTCACTCATGCAGAAGTCTGGAGATCTGCAGTCTTGAGCTGCCTCTTTCCTCCTTTCCTGACTTCACTACTAAGGGGTTCCCATTCCCTCCTGCTGGTGGCAGCGGCTTCAACCTCAGAATCGGAGGTCTGGGGGAGAAGGATTGATATAGGGAGTAAAGGGGCATGTATCAGCTAGCTCAGACCTAGCGAGAGAGCTTTCTTAAAGGCCACATCCAAGGAGCTCTACTGCTGTCTCATGGGCCAGATCCAAGCCAAGTAAGGGCCCCCCCATCTGCCACCTCCTACCTGCAAGAGAAACTTAGAGGCATAGTTGCAATTTTTTTTTTAGACTGGCACATTGCTGTCCCATTTGGGAACTGGTTAGTTAGGAAGAAGCAGAGAATGAGATATTTGATGCTATGGAAATTAAAAATATCCACCCCACTGCTTTGTTATGGGGACTAAGTGCATGTGTGCAAAGCGCAAGAGTGCCTGATAAACTAGTGGTACATGAAATAGCATGTCCTTCTCTCTCCCAGATCTCCCTCCCTCTTCGAGGGCCCTGTTCCCAGAGGGAGCACACATTAGAGGATGCCTGGATGCCACTGTGTGTTTCCCGTCTAATTAAGCCCACTGAAAACTTTCATCTTTAGGGAGAACACAGCTGCCGTAAGAAAGAATATTCGACCTACTTCTCATCACGGACAGAGCATTTGAAACTAGAAATGCCATTTTGCATGGAGCCTTCTTGCAAAGCTTACAGAAACACTACTGCTAATTTGGTTAGAGCTGTTCTACAAGCTGTTAAAAACCCATAAAAATGTTTATAGTTCTGCCAACATTCTAATTCTGTAAGGGAGCATCTCCTTTCTTTGATGCTCTGCACCCAATGCTGACCATGTTGACAGAGTTTATACTAACCTGAAATACAGGCATAGGCACACAATTTTTGCATTACTTTGAGATCTTTATTATTAAGTAACTCGTTGGGGCATCAAAGTATGTTATAAATCTAAACAGAAAATTAGGGACAAATGTTACACGCAAATGCCTATTTTACATTCTATTCTCGGTAGGAAGATTTGACGGTGGAGACAGAGCACAGCAGAATGTATTCATTGATATGTCTATTCTGATACTAACAAAACCAGAATCGTGGCTAGGCAGAGTCTAGGAAGCAAGACAAAGTGAAATGAAACTATATGTGTGTGAAATGAGCTTAAAACATCAGGGGAAGGGCATTTGGATTTGTTGTGGTGGTGGTCGTTTGCTACTTGGTAGACTGTAATACTCTAATTTAGCTGCATAATCGCTGCTTCAAGTCCAAATCTACAATGCATGTGTAATTTTAAAAATGGGTTTTGCATTTCTGAAGCAAGACAGAAAAAAATGCATTCTTTAGATCTCTGATACTAAGCTTCAGGACAGTTTTACAACTTGGGACCTGAGCAAAACTCTTATCCATAAAACAACAGGAATAAAAGATCTGCACATGTGCATTTAGAAAGTAACTTCATTGCTCGTAGTCAAAAGAAAAAGACGGAAAGGAAGGGGGGAAAGAAGGATGGAAAAAAGAAAGAAGAAAAACAAAAGAAAAACACTTTATGCACCTACATATTTTACTTTTTATTGGTAGGCACAGACTATATGATTCAGTTCAATTTACTTGTGTGCTTTAATTTAAGTGGAGAGAGGGGGATATGGAGCTTTCCCAGAAAAAGCAAAAACTGTGTGTACATATATTTAAATAAAATAAACAAAGGAAAAACTGTGGCATATACTTATTATCAACTGGCAACAATGTAAGAAAAGAAAGAAAGGAAGGAAGGAAGGAAGGAAGGAAGGAAGGAAGGAAGGAAGAAAGAAAGGAAGAAAGGAAGAAAGGAAGAAAGGAAGAAAGGAAGAAAAGAAATACAGATAACTCTGAAGGCAACTAATTTGCAATTTATAAACCTTAAAGTGTCTCTTTACTCATAAGGGATTGAGCTGAAAGTAACCATGATTAACATCTTTTAACACAGAAACAGAGCATACAAATTTATCTCATGTTCAAAAATTTAAGCAATTCCATAGCACTTAGCTTATCCATTTAATAATATGCATAAAAGTCACATTAATCATATTTCACAAAATCTTCTATCTAAATGATTGTTCCATGTTCAATGGAAGAGTTTCTTAAAATCTAGAATTCAAGTCATTTATGTCTTGTAAAGTGATCAAGACAGGAAGCATACATAACTGCTTTTGGGCACAAATAAATATCTTTCTCCTTTTCCTCCCTCCATAATGCTCCCCACCCCCCATGCCACCAAAAAAAAAAAAAGGTTCAATCTTCCAAGAGAAGATGAGAAGTGGGCATAGGAAGCCCCCTTATCATTTGATGCCTTATTTATGCTCTTCCATATAAAGCCCTTTGTTGCAGTCAACCAAAGCATTTCCGAGAGAAATACTACTCTGAATAATGTCTACTCTTCTTCTGTTCTATGAGTTAGAAAAAAACAGCTTCTAGCACTCAACGATCTTTACCTGGGGAAGTGGCAGATATCTATTTCTTACAGCCACTACTTCCTTCTGCTGATACCAAGACACTATGAGGGGCAAGCATCAAACCTGCCAGGGGACTGCAGTTAAATATCTCAGCGTTACAATCTACTGAATGCTTATGTCGCATACCTTGGGTAGATGACATGATGCTTTTAGGGGAAACTACTATCACTTTTGACACATTTAAAAATGTGTTGTTTATGCTGGCTGCCCATCTTCCTTCCTATTTTTATTTATTCCACTATCTAATTCCATCCTCCGTTATTGAATATGATACCTCCTGTTGAAGATACAAGTATATGGTGTAATAAAAGGAGATGAAATTTAGATTAATCAAGTAGGTAGCATCCCTAATACAAAATTTGCTAGCAAAAAAAAAAAAGTTTAAGCAATTGGGCACTATGTCATTTTTAGATTATCTTTACCAGATTTAACCTGCTCTTCTTACCCCTATCACTATGGCACATAGCTAGACCATCCCTTAAAAGCCCTTTGTGTAACTACTTGCCTCAATGTGACTGGCTACAGAGTTGAATGATTGGGTGGCAACCTTCGTGATCACAATTTAAACTACATTTGGGATTCTACAGAGATTCTATTCAAAGTCAAGACAGCTTTCTGATAAGGTGCCTCCTTACACTCATCTATGGCCAAGGGGGTGGTCTCCTCTGGGTTTTCACAACTGCTCACAATGGCAACTGCACTAAATGACCTTCTTCTGACCTTGGTGTCTGACGTGCCAGATCCTCGGACTGGAGGGGCTTTGTCCATGTTGTGGAGCTGCTGGTCTTTCCAGTCCAGTTGTTTAGCGCTGCAAAAGGGAGCATATACTTCCACACTCCCCTCAAACTGTAAGCAGTTCACCTTGTAGTACTTTCTCTTAACTTCCAGGACGTCATTGAACCTGTGGCCCCAGAGAATTTCTCGGGGAACGTAGGAACTTCTGGATTGGTGGGAAGTCCCCGTGGAATCACCAGTATAGATAAATGTCACCAAAATCTCAAAGTTATCTTTGGCCACTGCTTTTCGGTCAAGGGCATACAGAGGGCTCTCATGGTCAATTTCATGAACAATAGTTACTGGTGTGACAAGGATGATCTGATCATTGACTAACTTTAGGTCTTTAAATGCCATTGTCATCCGCCCTTCACTGTCTTCTGTGTAGCGGAGAAGTTGGGCTCTCACTGTGCCTTCTACCACATGGTTTGGTCGGAAATCACCAATGCGCCACATGAGGCAAAGCTTCCCGTCTCTCATGCCTATGAGTGCAAAGTAGCTAAACCTAATGGTTTGGGCTCTCTTTCGAGCCGTTGCCATTTTGGCCAAGGCGGCTCCAATGATGAAGGTATTTATGATGCAGCTCAGGATGGACTGAAGGATCACCATGAGCACTGCCACAGAGCATTCTTCAGTGACACAGCGGTAACCATAACCTATGGTGGTCTGGGTTTCCAGGGAGAATAAAAACGCCCCTGTGAACGAATGGACATTTTCAACACAAGGCGTGATGTCTGGGTCATTTAACAGATCACCATGATGAAAGGCAATGAGCCAAAAGATAGAGCCAAATATCAACCAGGAGAGAATGTAAGATAAAGAAAATATCACAAACATGTGGCGCCACTTGGTGTCTACGAGGGTGGTGAAAATGTCAACCACATAGCTCCCCCATTCTCCAAAAATGTGCTTGAAGTACACGTTACAACTGCCATCTTTGTGGAGCAGACGCCTTCTGGCTCTTCTCTTCTCAGCTATGATGTGCTCTGGGGGGTAGCCCGAGTATTTGGGGTCCACGTTTACAATCGGATAGCTGTTGCCGTAGTAGCTCATTCTTTTTGAGGTCCTTCAAGCAGCCAGGTGGGCTTCGTGATAGTAAGAGGTCTATTACTATCTGTTGACTTAAGCTTTCAGTTAAAACCTGCAAGAGAGAAAATTAAATACTCTTCAGCTTTAGCTTTTAATTTCCATCTTTGTAGCAATTTGCCAAATTTGAAGCAATTTTATGCCATCTGAAATGGTGATGACTTCATTTGAACAGCAGAGACATTCAGTATTGATTACTCATTTCGGTTTAGAATTCAGCTCAGTCATTACAGGAACAAAATATGCAATTAGAGAAAATAGCATTTTTATATCTGCACAAGGCTTGGGTAAACACTATGATTATCCCAAATGAAGCCTCACTACCTTTTCTGACCTGATATAAACAAGTCTTATGTTTTTGACTCTTCTGGTACAAGGGCACTTAGAAAGCAAAGCAGTCTATAATGTAAAAAGGCAAAATACAACTCAGGCATCTGAATAACAGTCTTATAAGCCTTTGTTTACGTCAGATTTTTTTTTTAATGGTTTTATTTATTTTTGAAGGAGAGCGAGAGAGAGTGCACTCAAGGCAGGGGAGGGGCAGAGAAAGGAGACAGAGAATACGAAGCAGGCTCTGCCCTGACAGTAGAGAGGCCGGTGTGGGCTCGAACTCAGGAACCATGAAATCATGGCCTGAGCCGAAGTCAGACCCTTAACCTACTGAGCCACCCAGGTGCCCCCAGATGGTTTTACTAAGAAGGATGCAGTGAGTCATCGCCACCTTCATGCTAACATGAAACTTACATACTGGTTGTTGCACACCTCCACCTCCAGTGCCTGCTGCCTGCTGCCTCCTCTTCCACAGAGATTCTTCTTCCTTGTATACTTCCCAGGACAGAACAGAACTGACAGGGACTCTATTTCAGATTCCAGTCCTTTCTCCTGGCCCCTTTAGTTTTAAGAGGGGAAAAAAAATTCTTAACCCCAGAGGAGTTAAAACCACGCCCAGGTAAGTTTTCAAAAAGGTATAAAATTGCTTCTTGCTTTTGTCTCATGACATTCATCCTCTCCTTCTCTTTCTCTCTCTCTCTCTCTCTCTCTTCTTTTTGTGAACACTGCAATCTCTTCTCTTTCCCTCTGAAAAAAGCCGAAAATTTGCCAAAGTTCTAATCTTGTTTCCCTCTTAAAGGGAGCTTACTACAATCGTACCCCTCTCTCTAGCTCTGACATGTATTCCTGATATTTTTCACAGGCAGCTGTAAGCGAAATCATTTTGCCCCCTCCCAATTCAATCTTTAAAAGATCAAGGTAGAAAGAACATACAGTTCTTATCGCTTTTAGCATCCGTGGAAGAGGCCAGTGGTTTTCCCAGCTCAAGTGTGAAAGTAAGTTTTAAAAATTCATTGTTAAATGGCCTTTAGCTACTTCTATGCCAAAGAAAAAGTCACTGCAGCCCAATTTAATGGTTCATTAATTATTAGAATATGCTTTCCCCATAATCTGCCTGTGCTAGACGGGGGCAAGGAGGATAAGGGGGAGAAAAGACTTCCCACTAGAGAATCCAGCCACACCGCTGTGTAGAAAATGCAGTGAGGCTAAACACTATTGCTGACGCTGAGACCCCTCCCCGCGAAACCAACGAGGGAAATTGATCATTAGGTACTTATCCAACATCTTCCCTGCAATAGGGAGGAAAGAGTTAATTTCCTTCCAGTCAACAGGAATCATTTTTCTTCTTCTCCAGGAATCAGGCCCACTTCACAATAAACACTTTGTTTCGTAGACCACTGTGAGGATGAACTCTGCTTTCAGCCAAAATATCCTGTAAGGCGCGTACGTGTTTCTCTCTGTCCATCCACATGCTGCCAGCCTCAGCCCTCTGCCCGCTCGACCCTCAGATCGTAATATCCCCTCCTTTGTCGACAACCTCGTCGGGTTTTGGGGGGAGACGATTGTCTAATTTCAGGATGTGACCCAGGGCTGACAAAATGCTTACCGGAATGCTGAATGTAAAACATTTCCACAAATTTTGTTCACAACACATATCTAGGTTCCTGTGTGATTTGTTAACTGAATGAGTTTACTAACAGAAGAAGCTGCTGTCGCCATTCTCTCACCTGATCACTGGAGGCATGAGAATGGTACCAATTCTAACCAAAGGCACAAATGACTGCAAATTAAAAAGTAGATTGAGAGATAGAATCAATTCCTTGTTAAATGCTCCCAACCCAGCTCCTTAAAGGGAACCGCACACCCTGTGCAAGTCTGAGAATAAGAAAGCACAGTTCATAAATCAAGAGCTACTGTGTGACTCTGCTCTTTTCTGCTGCCAAAAAAAAAAAAAAGGTTTTTATTTGAAATGGCATGCAGTTCAAGTCCAGCAGTGCCAACGACTGTTATAAACATGCTATTTTAAAAACACCTTCAACAACATGCTAATTGGTGAATGCATTTCCAATTAATACAAGCTGTAAGGGAGCAAATTTGAGTATGTGGAAAATTTATTTCTAAATAATGGAATAATTTCAGGGAGACAAGTTATAGCTGTGAGAATTCTGCCCTAAACCCACCATGTCCTGTACCCCCGCCGTGGCCCACCATGTTGAATTGATCACTCATTCCAACTTATCCAGAGAAAAGCTTTCAGATTCTGATGCCTATAGTTTATTCATATATTCGTTGATTGTCCAACCCTGCGAATGATATATTTTCTAAAAGAGGATTTTTAAAAAAATATTTTTATTTATTTCTAGGAGAGAGAGAGAGAGACAGCATGAGCAGGGGAGGGTAAGAGAGAGAGGGAGTCACAGACTCTGAAATAGGCTTCAGGCTCTGAGCTGGCAGTCAGCACAGAGCCTGACGCAGGGCTCGAATCCACGAACTGCGAGATCATGACCTAAGCGAAAGTCGGACGTTTAACTGACTAAGCCCCCCAGGCGCCCCAAGAGGATTTTCTTTTAAGCTACATACCAGATTATAAACAAATGAATTCAATGCACTTAACCATTTCTCGGATTACCCAATGAGCAAAGAATTTTATGGATGCCCTTTTGTCAAAATGACCAGATAAAAGTATTTATTAATCTCTTGTTGCATATGTTGTGTTAATTTGAGCACTTTCCCAATTTTTGCCATTAAATAATAGAGGATAAGACTTGCTGATTGGCTGGATATTCTATGTGTAACATTCAACGTTTTTCAGGATGAAAACCCAGCTTTCAAAATGCCTCCATGCATTCATAATCATCTCATCACCTTCCATCCCATCACAAAAAAGTATTTGCAATGTTTCTAGTTCTGTATTTCTTTTTACATGTTGTCCTTGCTCTCTAGAAACTAATGGTGGCTATTTCATTGGTTGTGAGATTCTTTTTCCTTTTTTAAATTAAATATAGGAATTTGAGCACTGTAACGACAAAATTGTGGAATATAAAGTTCAGAAGGAAATGCTGAATCTGAGGTCCCCCTTCTATACCAGACTCAAATTATTTGCCAGGAGATTAATGACAAAGGCGGGGGAAGGGGGAAGATGGCAATTTCTTTGTCATGCACAGGGTTCTCCTATAGAAGCAACTAGAGTAACGTGCAAAGCAGGTCAGGATGGTGGGCTGTTGCCTGAGAATTCTGTCAAGTCATAACAATTTTCTCCACACCACAGAGACGACCCAGAGAGAGAAAGTTAGAGGGGTCAGCAGACACGATCCTGACAGCGACTGTTTTTAAACCTCACTCATTGTATTAAGTTGAGACATTAAAAAAAAAAAAAAGCTTTGTAATTTACTTTGACTAGTGGGATCTGCTTTTAGTCCTTCATGTTCTAGATCTTTCTATGAATTCAGGGAGATACTGTTACTGGTTTAGCATACCTCAAATAGGCTGTACACATAACAGGGAATATTTGCAATGAGAAAAGTGAGCATCCTGCATATCTGACCCCCCTTTCTCAATATGCAGAAGGACTTCAGTCAGACTCACCCATTCTGAAGAAATCCCTCTGCCATCTTGCCATAGTCTCTCAAATTCGGCTATTTACCTAGTCAACTGCTCTTGTAGATAGTTCTTCAAACTTAAACTTTTCATTAGCATGGTGAGGGTACACCAAACTGGTTAAAATTTTCTAATCCCATGTCACTTTAAAAGTAAAATTCAAGAGTGCCTGGGTGGCTTAGTCTATTAAGCGTCTGACTTCAGCTCGGGTCATGATCTCACGGTTTGTGAGTTCGAATCCTACACCTCTGGGCTCTCTGTTGACAGCTCAGAGCCTGGAGCCTGCTTCAGATTCTGTGTCTCCCTCTCTCTCTGACCCTCCCTCACTCATGCTCTGTCTCTCTCTTTCTCAAAAATAAATAAACGTTTAAAAAAATAAATCAGTCAATAAAAGTAAAATTCAATCTTATCTCTAGCATCTACTTAATATAAATATATTAATAGTGATATGAATTGTCTTTGTATGCTTTGAAATATACCACACAGAATGCCCTAAATATCTTCGGTGAAGTTCAATTATTAATGCCCCTGGCCTTTGATAGTAACAAGTACCTTCTTTAGCACGTCCACGATTTATGTGAGGTCATCTGTAATCAGATTACTTTCCTGGAGACTGTTAGATGAGATAAATATCAGTGGACACATGAAAGCTGATGAGGCAGAGAATAAAAGAGAGAAAGGGTGGCCTAGATTCTGAGCGCAGGTCATTGTTTTTAGAGACAGGTGTGAGTGCAGCTCTGTGGTATGTGAAGGGGGGAAAACAGGGGGCCGTGGGCAGTAGTGAGAGAACGTGTAGTCAGATGGCACTTGGGGGTGGGCCCTGGCTGCTGAGGAGGAAAGAAAGACCGAGTTCATGGGATAGGACAGAACCCAAACAAGCTAGGTTATTTTGCTCACAACCTATTCCACAATTTGTTGTCTTAGAGTTATGCTAGAGCCTTCTCTAGCCTGGGATCCTCTGAAGATATTCAGAGACAGTTTGGTGGAGCTCTTCATTCAGCCGTTGGACACCTGCTGCGCCCAGAACCCACTAGATACTGTCCAGACTTCTCCAAAGACTCCTCATCTCCCAGATTTCAAAGTTTCTCCTTTGTTGACATTCCATCGCATTCTCCTGTTTTTCCTCAGCTTTTCTCATCCCCAGAGCAAGTCTCGGGTTGGGCTCCTGTCTTTGACCTCTCTGTTCAAACTTCTACCGTCCAATTTCTCAGTGATGAAAGACTTTACCTCTTTCCTGAGAGAACTCTGCACTTTCTCTTGAGTCAATTTAAGAAAGTTTTGTGCCAGTTTAAGATAGGAAAGGGGCTCTGCTATGCTATGAGCAAACAACTGGACTGAATCCTGGATTTGGGAGGGAGAAACAGAAGTCAGGGATTACAACCTTGCTGGTAAATCTATCTGGACAGCCCATTTTTTCTTATGTAATATCTACATCCTAATCATAAATCTGCCATGTCCAAAAATGATGTGTTTTGTGAAGAAGTGGGAAAAATTTAGAGTCTGGGATTATGTTTCCCTGTTTTCTAGATGTCAAGGTGATACAAAAGCAATAAGAATTATAGCTCCAGACCCGCCTCGGTGGCTCAGTTGATTAGGCATCCAACTCTCGGTTTTGGCTCAGGTCACGATCTTGTGGTTTGTGAGTTTGAGCCCCACATCAGGTTCTGAGCTGACAGTGTGGAGCCTACTTGGGATTCTCCCTCTCTCTTTCCTTCTCTCATTGCTCCTCCTCTGCTCTCTCTCTCTCAAAACAAATAAATAAACTTTTAAAAATTTTAAATAAGAATTTTAAGTCCAAATTATTCTGCCTTAAAAAGTAAATGATCTTAATAAGCAAGAGTCTGAAGTAAAGTGTTGTAGAGAAATCCTGAATTGGGAGACAGACTCCAATTCCAGGTCTATCTCCAATATCCTGGGTGGCTTATGAAAGTGACTTTTCTCAGAATTTCAGTGTCCTCATGCATGATATGGGGATAAGAGCACCTATGTGACTGAGTTACTGTGAGTTGGATCGAGATAGTAAATGGGAAGCAATCTTTTACTGTGCCAAACTCATGGTAATGATCAGATAACTATTGCTTATCTGTATAAGACAATTGAATCTTATACAGACTCAGTTTCCTCTCTGTAAAATATCAGAACATCTGCTTGAACCCTGTCCAAGAGCTTTCTACTTGCCTGACAGAAGGGTTGACAATCTGGCTCCCAGTAGATATTTCTATTTTAGTTCAGGGATGGCACCATTGTTTCCTATCACTGAGCTACATGGGCCAATGACCCATCTTTCCAGTAGCTCCCCAAAGCTCCAGGGACCAGATCGGCTTCCTTTCCTTTTCACAACTGTCACCAAAGGGGAACTTCCCTATTCCTTGTCCTCAACACACACGCGCGCACACATACCCCTTCCCCCGCAACACACATGCACACTCCCATATACAAGCATGCACATACTTTCAACTTAATTATAAAAATGCATTGCTTAAAAAAATTGTATCTCTATTTCCTCTGAGCAACCATGCTAAAAGAAACAAGACCGACAAGCTTAGCAAAGTCAACAGATTAAAGACATTCACGAGGTGGTTATCGTGTTTGTTTTTTGTCTTAAAAGGTATGGGCATGTTTTACTAAGATAGTTCTGAAGGTTTCTCTTGTTCTTATCGTGATAATCAGCCCATCCCTGTCTTGGTTGGACGCCAGCCTGCTCAGAAGGTTGCTTCTCTGAGCTGTGTCAGGGCTGGTTGCAGAAGCTGGCTGTCATGAGATCTTACGTCCCTTTAAAAGAACACAGTCCAACCTTAATGTGTCATGCTCCCCAGTGGCCTCTAACGCTCTCCAGTGAGAATTTGTTGCTGACTGTTTTCATTCTTGTTTTGTCCTTTATTCACTGTTTATTTTTTAACTGCACTCTTACTGTGTGCCAGACCCACCCACTTTTAGGAGTTAGTGAGAGTCCTACTTACGTGAAATGCGCATTTGAGGACAGGCAAAATGGAGCACTAACTCAGAGAGAATGGCCCACAGCAAGGAGAGAGGGTGCAGTTTACCCAGGGCGATCAGAGAGCATTTGATGCCCACTGACATCCAAGTGAGAACGTGCTCTTCACTTCTCCTGCCTGTGGCCTTCAGTAAGAATGTTCTCAACCTCTCAACCCAGGCCTTGTTCTCTGCTGTATTTTGTTTGTTGGAGACGTAGTCACTATCTAGTTGTTAAGGCTTTCGCTATTTACAGGTGCAGTCTGGCTGCTGCACCCTCTGTTCTAAGCTAATTTTAAGAACCGGTTCTCAGAACAACCTATCATTACAGGAACTGATCTGCATTTTATTGCTAAAGTCAGGCTTTCCTGATCAGGTAAAAACCTGGTGTTACCCGGTCTACATAACAGCCTTCTAACTCATCTCTTGCCATGTTTTCCAGAGTGATAGTTCTAACTTGAAATATAAATACCCCTTCTCCTGCCACCGTGGGTCCAGTCCAAGCTTCATATTATGGCCCTACAGTACCTCTCTTAAAGGACAAGAGTATGGGGATCAAACATTTGGATTCTAATCATGCATGGTTCCACCACATCTCAGCTGCATGATATCAGCGTCTTACAAATATCTCTCAGCTTCCTTTTCTTTATTTGAAACATAGGGACAATAGTTGACTCTCAAAACCTTTTTCATAAGGAATAGATGACATGATGTAAAAGATCAGCATCTTGGAAGCTGTCTTTATTTATAGTCTCTGTCAGCCCTTAATTTGAATGCGTATTTCTCCTCTGTTTCTTATAATAGCTTCCAATTCTGGGTCTTTATCTACTCCGGGAGAGACGGATATCTGAGCTCCCATATGAAAAAATGAATACAAGTTAACTAAATGAGAAGAAAGGGAAAAGAGTCTTCCGGGCAGGGGAATGGCATTTGCAAAGGCTCTGTGACTCAAGGATGCATAGGGCATGCTTTCCAAAGAACTGAAATCAAAGAGAAGGGGAGATGAAGCTGGAAAGAGAGAGGAGACAGAGCATAAATGACTTAGTAGAATTAAAGATTTGGGTCTTTGTCCCAAGAGCAATGAAAGTGATTAAAGTATCTTAACTAACAGTACAGCACAAGTAGGTTTCTGTTTTTAAAAAGACCACTCTGGCTGTCCAGTGGAAAATTGGTTGGAGAAATTTGAAAGCAGGCATGGGAACTAAACTGGGAAGGTATTTCAATGATCAAGTAAGAGGCATTGGTGGTTAGGATTAGGACGATGCCCGTGGAAGTAGCAGAAGCCACTTATCACCACAGTGTTTCTTCAAGGGCACTTGGAGCAGAGTCACGTGACCCTGGAGTGACCAATCAGAACTTCACAAACAAGTCTTGGACTCCTGAGGAAGTAATTGATACGAAGGTACTGGATCTTATTATTTAAGGCAAGAGGTGAGGTGGTACATCTACGTGTCTCCAGAGAAAGGTACAAGTCACAGCTCCTACTGACTAGGACAGTCCCCGAGATAAGATGCTCATTTTGCCTTGCTTCTCGCTTTGGCTCATATCAGCCTTTCTCTGTTCATACTTCCTTCGATGCTATAAGCTACCTGTTATCTTTTCAATAATATTTTCTCCTGCTTGGGTTACCCAGGGATAGTTTTCATTACTTGAAACAGAGAAAACAGAGTGAGAATTCAGTTTCATTTATGTTTTAAAAATATCTCCCAGAGGCAAGAGTATGGTCTAATCAGTCTCTTTTTACTCCCATGACATAAACCAGCAGCAAGGCCAGTGGGCGCACCTTCAAAATAGAGCTTGGGGCACCTGTGTGGCTCAGTCAGTTAAGACACCGACTCTTGATTTCAGCTCAGGTCATGATCTCAAGGTCACTGGATCAAGTTCCGTGGCGGGCGGGCTCCACACGGACAGCACAGGGCCTGCTTGGGATTCTCTCTCTCCCTCTCTCTCTCTGCCCCTTCCCTGCTCTCTCTTGCCCGTGCTCTCTCTCTCTCTCAAAATAAATAAAGAAACTTAAAAAAAAAAAAAAAGTAGATCTTAAATCTAATCAGATCTCCTGGTAGTCCAAACCACCATGTCTTCAGTGGATCACTAAGAAATCTTCTTTTCCTGCCCTTGGACTTTACTCTTTTTGAAAAATAAAATCAAACTGTGTCACTCCCCTGCTTAAAACCCGCCAACATCTTTCCAGTCTTCCCATTGCAATTAGAGTAATTTGCACAATCTGTGTTATATACGCAGCATGTACTTCTGACTCTGCCCACCTCTTGAAATTACTTCCCACCAGTCTCCCCCTTAGACTCTCTAACATCCCTGAGTCTCCCTCTTTCACTAACACAACGGTCCACAAAATATGGTCTGAGGGCCAAATCTGGCTCACTGCTCACTTTCATAAAGTATTATTAGAACACATTCAGACCATTGTTTGTAACATTGTCTATAGCTGCTTACTGTCAGGCTATCAACGCAGACTTGAGTAGCTGCAACAGACACATGTGATTCACAGAGCCACCATTTTTATTATCTGACTCGTTACAGAAAAAGCCTGCTAAGTTCCACTCTAACACACAAAGGTGTTCCTGCCTCAGGGCCTTTGTACATCCTTTTCTGCCTGTGTGGCTTCTTATTTATCATCGCCGAAGTCTCATCTTTAATGTCACCTTTTCAGAGGGGCCATATCTGAGGAGGATATAAACTAAAATCCTCCCCCACATCATTATTTTCTGTATCGGTCATGTGATTTTCAATTCAAAACACTTGCCACTAGTGATTGATCCCATGTTTCTTGGCTGGATGGTCCAACGGAATAGACTGTAAGCTCCATGAAAAAAAGATCAGCTTGTCTTATTTGCCCCTGTGTCCTCAGCAGCTAGAGCAACATGCAGGCATGTAGGTATTCACTAATTATACATCGAAGGAATGAACTAACAGCGAATTGAACAATGCAATATCCTTAAGGAGATTTTAGTTCTAGTAAAAGAATCAGCATTCCTAGAAGTGTGAAAACATCAGCACCAGTAATTCTGCAAACATCAGCTCTCAGTTCCTTCCATTTGCCTCGCCTTTCTCCCATCCTAGCTGCCAGTTCACACATACTTTAAAGAAAAAATTGTCCTGTTTACTTTAGGTGAGCAGCTTCCTTCGAACTGCATATTTCAGTATGATAATGGCCGTAACAATGCTGCAGGACTCTGGAAATCTGGAGTTGGGGAAAATAAAAAAAAAAAAAAAATCAAGCTTGGCACCAAAAAGCGTTTAATAAAATTTGTTAAAAGCCATGATTGAATTATTAGAAATGTGGTTCCCCTAACACAGATGCCTGTTATTATACTGTCATTTTAAAGATGTGTTCACATATAATATATATTATATATGAACTATTTCTGGAGGTAGATTGGCCTGATTTGACAATCTACGAATTTGATACAGCCTCTGATCCAAGAATTCTGGCTGTGGCAATTTATCCTAAAGAAATGCTCATGGGTGAGCATGGAGAGATGGCTAATTTGTAGTAGCAAATTTTGGCCATGGTCTCGCCATCTAATAAATGTGGGATTGGTGCATAGGTAATGGTACAATCATAACATTACTCATTACTCTTAATGTGCCCATTGAAAGCGATGGAAGAGAATGACAGAAAAAATGTGAAACATATTGTCTGGTAGAAAAAAAATAAAACAGGGCTAAAAAAAAAAAACGGAGCTGTAAAACAGCTTGTATGATAGTATGGCATATATATATATGACATATATATATATATTATTTATTTTAAATACATTTAAAATGGAGAATGGACAGAATGATACACAATACAATGTTAATTGTGTCTCTCTCTGTTTGGTATGATTGTTTTTTCTCCTCCTTTTCCTTCTATTTGCTTATTTACATTTTATAGGGAACACACATAACTTTAGCACACACAAAGAAAGAAAGAAAACAGGTATTTTCAGTTGGGACTTTGAAGTGTATCAATTCTGAGACTCCACAAAGGGAAAGAAAACCAATAGCAATCTAAAAGCATTTATTAGGGCCTTTAAAAGGCAGCTATAAATAGCCCAGGGAGGCAGACAGTCGTACAGACATTTCAAGTCAGACATTGACGCTGTAATTTTTGCTGGAACAATTCACAGAAACAAATATAGTGACATTTCATTCATCTAAGTAAAACCAGATCTCATTTAAAACAAGGAGGGGGGGTGGAGAGGGAGTCGGGTCAGATTTGGCCACGGGAGACCGATTGCAGAAATCATGGAAGCAGTTGGTAACAAATCGGGGCTACGTACAGCCGAGGTAAAATTAAACAGGCATCAAATGCAGCCCTCCTTCCCAGTGTCCCCTGTTCTCCCTTCCCCATTCCAGAACATATTAAACCGTTAATACCTTCATTTCTTGGCCTGGTATACCAGTCTGTTTTAGGCATCTCTCTTTTATCTTAATATTTTCAATAACTTTGGAAAGAAAATGTTAAAAGTTGTGCTATTTTGCAACTTTACTGCTTTAAGGCCCATGTTGTTAGATTTTAAGACCCAAGGAAACGGTCCTTGGAAATGGATGAATTTGAGAAGGGCAGTTAGGTATTTACGATGTAGATTTGCCTAAATAGGCAGCCCTGGCCAGCTCTTAATAATTCATTTTCATGAACTCCCAAACTTCATTAAGGCACATCGGTGAGCATAACAGCATAACCATCTTTCTTCAAGTGTAGTCTACTACCTCCCCAGGCTTCACAGTCCTGGGGGAGACCTTCACACCTGCAGAGCCTTGGGCTTCACCCCAATCATTCTGATTCCCTTCCCTCCCGTCTCCCTGTCCCCGCTTGATTCTACTACATCTTCAAGATAGAAACCTACTACCTTAATGTTTTAAGAATCGAGACACTGGGTTTTCACAGACCTGAGTCTGAGGTCAGATGTCTGCTTGATCATTAGTGAGACTGTGCATTTGTGCATAAGTTACTCATCCTCCTCAAGCCTTGCCCATTTGAAAAATGCAAATCATTGGATTTCTATAAAGATTAAATGAAGCCACGTTCCCAAATCTCCTTTCTTGGTGCTGGTTCTTAATAAGTATTTAATTGCAGTGCTTGTAGCTATGACTATAGTTCTAGCAAGTAAGTCTAAAGGAGGAGGAAAGGAGAGAGAAAAAGAGAGAGAGAAAGAGAGAGAGAGAGAGAGAGAGATTGAGAAGCTGCCATTTCTTTTTAATGATAAATTATTAGATTGGCAATTTCTCAGACTTATTTGAAAGTTCCCTTCTAGCATCTAATTGTCTTGACATCACCTTTAGGGAGACATGACAGAGCTGCCCAGAAAAACCACAAGTATCATTAAGAATTGGGGTCCTTATGTACTAATCACTCACTTTGATTTCCTTTTTTAATGTTTATTTACTTTTGAGATAGAGAAACAGAGCGCAAGCAGGGGAGGGACAGACAGAGATGGAGACATGGAATCTGAAGCAGTTTCTGGGCTCTGAGCTGTCAGCACAGAACCAACATCGGGCTCGAACCCATGGACCCTAAGATCATGACCTGAACTGCAGTCGAACGCTTAACCGACTGAGACACCCAGGTGTCCCCTCCTCGATTTCTAAGTGCCAGTACCTCTGACTGAACTTTCATGGCTCCCATAAGAGTCTAATTCGGGAGTCACCTTTGGCAGAACCTAACAGTTCATTCCAAAACAAATGTAATCTATGGAAAACATGTGCCATGACTTTTGGCCTTCTTCGGGTTCGGTGTTTATGGTATTCCAACAGAAAACCCAGTCCTATCTCTGTTGGTATTTTCCAATTTTGTGGGAACTGCCTGCAAATTGTCCTCTTTGGAAATTTACAGAGAATCTATTTATTAGCCTATTCTGTCTGCTGGGAATCACTGAAGTCACACATGTGATTTTGCCAGTAGATCCCCCTGGATAGTGTCTACAACTTCTTTAACCTTTAAATGATTGGGTTTCTACTTTAAGCTGTCAGAATGAAAACTCAGGACATCTTCGTTGGGGAGAGAAATGAAGCAACTGTTACTGGTTCTTATCTTAATTTCCATTGTCCCTTGTGGATGCAGATAAATTGAGAAGGTCTTTAAAATACAAGACAAAAGATCTCTCTGGGAAGATCCAGGTAGCCAATTGAGGCGATGCCTTAAGCTGTGTGTTGCCTATCACACGAGATTAGCTTTCTATTAGCCTGTGCCTTTTCAAGGGCACTTGACAAAAAAACATTGCCACTTACAACAGATAATAAACGATTTAAGTAGCTGATGGAAATTAGTTCCTTTGATAGACTCTCAAATTTCCGTGTATTTCATTTCCTATACTTTCTCCAACGGTTACAGTTCTGTCTCCACTGCAGTGTTATGGAAGCAGAATGAATCATCCTCCCTGAGTAGGAAGGTTTGATACTATTATCTATGAATGCCTATACAAACAGAGGTGACCCAAATTAGCAATACTTCTCTTAAAAGGAAAAGTGATACCATCCCTAGTGTATTATTCTTCATGATGGACACTAGAGAGTTCAGTGAGGGGCAGATGGGGATGCTTTTCTCTTCAGCCTCAGGGTAAAATATTTAAGCCTTCATTGTAAGAGATTGTATCACTTATCTAAATACGCCAATGCCTACAGTGAGCTGCAAAAGATGGTGGAAACAGCCTTTGTGTATTCTTCTATTCAATTAACATTTAACTCTATCTGAGGCATTGTGAGGGCTATTACTGAGGATTATGAAGATGGTTACTGCCTTGGAGGAGCTCCATCTTGCCAAGTTCACCACAGACATTCTGTCAAGACAACCCACTGGAGAGTGGAGGCATCTGTGGTAGATTAATAACAACGTGGCATGATGCTGTCGCTGGTAAAGAAAGGTGGTTGCATTTGAGACCTTTCCGAGCGTTTAATGTGCAAAGGTGCATTCCCAGCATTCTGCTTTTGTGGTCAATTCTTGATTTTGTAGGCTAATGAAGGAAGATGGTGCTACAGATAAGCCACAGAAGGAAAGCAAGGAGAAACCAATTTGCATGTGGCTTGGAATAAATCATATGCTCTGGAAAGAATGCCCCATTTCTGTACTTTACAGGCTATTAAAATGATTTTTCTGTTCCCTGAATTCAAGCTATCAGACAGGCAGGATGTAATCAAGGGGAACATTCTGGGCAGTTGAGCAAAAGGCAGTTTAGGAATTTTTATTTTTAATTTCTTGGGCTAATTCATCCAGCAGATAATCTGCCTATGGAAATTTAAGTGGTGCTTGGCTTGAACAAATAGATTTCCCACATCCAAATCAAAATTCATTCTTAGCTAAGAATGTACACAGCATAGCTATATGTGAAAAGGTTTCCAATATGTTTTGAAAATTCAACAATTTTTAGCTACTGATTTTATTAAAAATTATTCGTGCAATTGTAACCATAGCCAACATGGCCTCCCTTTATTTGACACTGACTGGAGGAGGGGATGGAAAAGAATGCTTTCTCTGGTAATATAATTACCTTTTGCTTCAACTTTATAAAAATGCCACTTTGCATCCATGTCTGGTAGATAACATTTATGAAAAACTCATTCAACAGATGAGCCTTGGCAGCACGGCAGAAGTTTAAAATCTTAATGGAAAGAATATGCTATGAACTAAAATAGCTTTTTCCATTCATAGAGTTTAGGAGCAGAGGAAGAAATATTGGCGTTTTAACTGAGAAATGTAAACATCATTGGCATTTGAACTTCCAAGTTTTATGTAACTTTCCAGTAGAAAGATAGATTGGATGCCCTCATTGCACAAAAAAATTACAAACCAATCCTCAACAGCGGACTTTCAACAACTTATGAAAATGTTCATGCCAGCTTCCATATCCACAAACATTTAAGAATGGAAACATAATAGGCTGAGGGAATATTTGTCTTATTAGTCATTCATATTTGGCGAAGTGGCACTAAAATCTTGTGAAAACCAAAGAGCCCGCCTCTTTCTCTCTGGCACCACCAACCCAGAACTTGCGCTTTGTTCTTGGGGTCTTGGTACCAGGCTTGCCTTGACAACACACTATCTATGCCTGTGCCATCAAGCAAAACCGATCCCCACCTCCTCTCCCCAGCAGTGCTGTTCATGACCTCTATCCCAGTCATTTGAATCAAAGAACACTCTTTGTACTGAAACAACACATTGGGATTTGTGACCTTGCCCATCTGTAGGCATATTTCCCTAGTCCCTTTCCCCACAGAGCCTTTACTGTCTGTTCAATAAAACAGTACTTATAAAAATCTCAACTATCTAAAGAGTTATAGCCACCAAGACTACCACTAAGAGCTCAGTGTGGTGCAACCTTGAAGGTCCCACCCATAGGCAATTTGTGATACCAGTCAAGGTTTCTCTATGTGCTCCCCGTGTCTTCCTTCCAGTCCCACTGGATTTTCAGCTCAGTGCTGAAGCCTCAATGCTGTGTCACCCTCTCCTAATCCTAATAGCAATCCTGAAAAACAAGTTTTACTCTATCTTTTATGTTTTGCAAATTAACAAACTAAGGCTTAGAGAAATGAGGTTGTCCATTAAAGAAGCAGGCTTCAGCCCAAGTCTCCATAACTGGATTATAAATGGTACATAAAGGTTAATGTTATGCTCTTGGATATGCATATTTTTATATCTAAGGCTCGAACCAGATCTTCCAGAATTAAGGAGATTGTATGCTATTCCTGTAACTCCAAACGCCAGGGTTGTAGGGAAACAATTTCAGCATCGGTGGTTGTTTTCAAGCTTTCCTGAGATACATCTACCCACTCTACTGATAAGAGCAGACATTGATGTGCACACCAGTATACACAAACATAAGTGACTTTCAACCAGCAAAACCCCACCTAATGGACCCATTAAGAAGTGTCAGCAAGGAACGAGGCCAAAGGAAACTCAGAGCTGGGGTGGGGGATTGGGGAATGCTGTCAGTGAGAGTTTATTGGGCGCTGCCTTTTCATGGATAGGAATGTTTCCAATTGTGAGATTACACAGCCAATGGGTGGGCTTGAGAGAAGGCTTGTTGGCTTTGGACACCCTTTGGAATGAAGCCAGTGTTTGAACACAAAGGGAAAAACAATCCAGTGTGGATGATGTCACAGAGCATCCTGAGGAAAGCAGCGAGGATAAAGCTTCCTACTGCTTGGATCCAAAGAACACAGGCTTATTTTGGTATGAATTCCTTGTGCAGCCAGTAGCTTGCCTCTTACAGAGGGATCAGTCCTAATCATAAAGGCTCAGTGCTGAAGAGGAGGGAGGGAGAGAGAGAGAGAAAGAGAGAGAGTCTGGTTCCTGATCTGTGAGTTATAAAATCAACACCTTCTCTTCCTCTCCATCTATGCTCTAGATTGTTCATGAATCCCTGTAAGTTGAGGAAAGGCCATTTTCCACTGGGGGAGACAGAACATGGGCCTGTTCTCCTCACAGACACTCTCAAACTGTGATCAGAAATCTATGTTCTCACATAATAATGGCGATTATTGGATATGGGCAGTAGGGAAGCAGGACCCAAAATGAAGGGGCTTTTTTGTCAGTGGTAGCGAGACAACAGTAAAACAAAGAAAAATTCATGCCATAACTGATGACTGAGGAGAGTCTTTTGTCAGGTCACATCAGAGAGATGAAAGAGTATGCACTGTAAATATTTTTAAATTGTCTGTGTATTTGATATCTTGACATCCTAAAAAGAAAAGAAACAAAAACAAATACACAACATTCCAGCTGGGGAGAGACTGCCCCTCCCAGGGTTAGCCAATTCTTAGAGATGGCGAAGGACCCAGCCTGGACCATGTTTCTGATATAAAACTAGCTAATGCAGAGCCATATCTCTTCCATCTGGCCCATAGACCCAAGGAGCCAATATTCTTCTGCCTTAGTCATCTCAGGACCAGGTATAAAGCAGCTAAGGGCCTCTCCCATAGCCCAAAGCCCACCAAAATTATTTAAACTAGCCAATCCTAAACTCTTCATCCTGTCCTGCCTTGCCTTTCTACACAAACCCCTCTAAAGGTCAAGGGCCAGACCTTCCCCTCACTCTTGTCTTCTGATCACCCTGGTGCCTTTCCTATGTGGCCCTGTGTGGTGTGGTGTGGTGTGCCTCCTGTTTTGAGAGCCTGTTTCCCTCAGCTTTGACGCCATCTGCTCTTGTGGCCACACCTGACTGACCATCTCATAAAAGAATGCAAAACCATATAAAATTGTGGAATAAGTTGTCAAAGCTTCTTGCTCTCAGCACATGGGCCCAGGATGCTGAGAGGGTCACCCCAAATGGCCACGAACACTTAATAGGGAGAAGATAACAATGCCTTTCTAAATATCAAATCTGATATGTGCAGATATCCTCACTATAATGGGCAGACTCCTAAGGTCAAAGCTTAGGAGCGGGGCATTGGGTGTGCTTGGAGGTAAGCCTAGCGATGCAATTGCAGAAGAACGCAAGTTCAGATGAGCTGCTGGAAGACCGCGAAGAGAGTATAGAGTTACAGTTAATCAGCTTAACAGCCACCCAGTGAGAGACCAAGAGACAATAAAGAAGGGCAGAAACAGAGGTGGTGAATGTAAGGGAAGTGAGAACAGACCATGTATGTACTCAGGCAGGTAAACATTCCACATTTAAGAGTAATTTGGCTCTAGGTGTGGAGCTGGGGTTCAGGATCTGGGTTCCAGACTGAGAAAGGATAAGGGTCAGATACAATCCTGAGCCTGGAACACGACTTAAGCGCCAGGCACTGCATGCCCACGAATCTGTTTAATTTTCTTCCAAATTCTGACAACCAGTGATCAGCATCATCCCCATTTTCAGAACACATAACTAAAGCTTAACTAGTTCATTAGATTTAGTTAGGGTCCCACAGAGAGTAAATGATGGCGGGGGTGGGGGTGGACAAAACTATAGGAAATTCATCTCATCCCACAACTCAAGTTTTAAGTCATAATGAGAGGAGAAGCTGTTAGAAACAGAATCAGGATGAAGTCAGTCTCTGGACCTCATCTCAGGGGGGAAAAGGGGAAATTCAGTCACAACGACTGGGCACAGGTTCAGAGCAGAGATAACTGTGAGAGTCCCATAAGGTATGTTTTAGAGCCACTTGGGTGCTCTACGGATTTAACTGATGACCAGACCGGGAGCAGAGGGGCCCACATGTAGAGTCAATGCCTTTAGCTCTAGCGATCATTGGATCCTTTGGAATCATTCACATCAGGGACGTTTAGGCAAATGATTTCCCTCAAAGCTGATCAGTCCCAAGCCCAGAAACCAGCAAAGAGGAGCAGCAGGAAAGCATAAACGAGCTTAAAAATATATCTTTCTCAGAAAATCAAGGCAAGATTCAACAAAAAAGTTTTTCATCTACACAGAATTCCCAAGGAAAGTCCCAAACATTTGTTCAATTGGAGATATTTCCTATCTGCAGTGTCATATTTGACTCTGGATATCTTGCCTTTTAAGAGAAGTCACTATCATGCTGAAGAAGTAGAGCACAGGAAGAAGGAGAAGAAAATATCAAAGAAAATACACACTCGTGTGTTCAGAACCTTTGCTGAGCACCAACTGCAACCCCTGTACTGTGAACCAGTTGTGCTGAGATCATTACAACATGCCCCTGCTCCACATAGTTCATAGGCTTGAATACAGAGATGGGACATCTCTATCCATCAGGAGAGAAAGGAGCTGGCTGTGTGAAGCCGCAGGGGGCCTGAGGGGGCTCTGGGTAGGAGATTCATAGGGAAGCAGGTTTAATATCCATGACAAGAATAATATTTTTAAAGTTTATTTATTTTTGAGAGAGAGAGAGAGAGAGAGAGTGAGCAAGCAAGCAAGGGAGGGAGGCACAGGGAGAGAGAGGGAGAGAGGGAGAGATAGAATCCTAAGCAGGCTCTGCCAGTCAGCACAGAACACAATGGGGGGCTTGATCCCACCAACTGTGAGATCATGACTTGAGCGGAAATTAAGAGTTAGATGCTTAACCGACTGAGCCACCTAGGTGCCCCAAGAAGAATATTTTCATTGTTAGTATCTCTAAAAATTGAGTGAAGATTAGGTCTTGAATTTGGATGATCAGCCTGAAGAATATATAGACATTTCCTGAATTTGTTTGGCTCTAACGGTCTCTTTTGTTCACAATGATTTAAAGAGTTGATGTTATGTTATTTTTCATTAACTAGTTGATAACCCCCTACTCCAATACTATGAGATGAATGGTGGTGAAAGACTGTCCAAGAAGATAAAAAGTGTCAGAAAGACCTCATTATCCCATTAAAGACACTTGAGTCTTCTATTTTTTTTTTAGTTGTTATAAGCCATATTGTCATGACAACAGCAAAGATCATACTCATGTTTTTTGTTTGTTGCACTGACTCTTTATTTTAGCTGTTTTATTTTCATTGTTTTTTTTTTAATGTTTTATTTATTTCTGGGGAGAGAGAGACAGCGTGAGCGGGGGAGGGTCAGAGAGAGAGGGAGATGCAGAATCTGAAGCAGGTTCCAGGCTCTGAGATAGCTGTCAGCACAGAGCCTGATGTGGGGCTTGAACCCATGAACCATGAGATCATGACCTGAGCCAAAGTAGGGCACTTAACTGACTGAGCCATCCAGGTGCCCCTCATTGTCTTTTTAAATATATGTTTATTATTTTGAGAGAGTGTGAGAGAGAGGAAGAGAGAGAGATCGTGTACATGTGCATGGGAGGGGCAGAGACAGATAAAATCCCAAGTAGGCTCCATACTGTCAGCACAGAGCCTGATGAGGGGCTTGATCCCACGAACCATGAGATCATGACCTGAGCCAAAACCAAGAGTTGGACGCTTAACTGACTGAACCACTCAGGTATACCTAGTTTCATTTTGTATTTCTGTGTATGCCCTAAACTTAAAAACAAACAAAACAAACAAAAAAACAAATTCAGGCTGGGTCATGGATTTTTCTTAGCAAAAATTTACAGAAAACCCCAGTTAATGGCTGACAGGGAAGTTTCCAAGGGCCAGAGATACTCCTGGATCAGTTTACTCTTGTGTTCCAGGGTGCCCCTGAGTCCCACTGTGAGACTGGGCAGACCATCTCTTGTATGTGAACCAAATTCAGGTTTTAATGGTCTGGTCTCAGAAGGACCTTATCAGGTTCTTATCATAACCTATAATTCCAGATATATTATCATATAACACAAACAAAGTAACCTCTTTGCCTTAATCATTTAGATTTGAGTTTTGGAGTCAGACTGATTTCTCTTTGAATCTCATCTCATGTACCTCGCTAAATTAAGAGAAGTGATTTTTACCTCTTTGATCCCCATCCCTTTAAAAAGGGTAATTAAGAGAATTAAGTCAGATAGATTGTAAAATAGCAGGTGTCCCATAAATGCCAGTAGTTTTCACCTGAAGCTTATCACTTGGACAGACTAGGAACTTTGCCTTCACTGATTCAAAGCCACCACTGTGACACTGAGAGAGGCAGATGTTTTGATTTTAAGAGATCAAACTGTGAAATATTTATTCACCTTTATTAAACTATGTATACACAAAAGAATGTCCTGGCCCCATCGCTCTCTTGTTGATCCTTGTTACCCCCCCATGCCAGCCTAACATATCTTCCCTGACCTCCCCTACCTAGCTGGCATGCAGAGATTGGGCTCATCAGAAAGGTGAGGCCCAGGGATGGAATTCAGATGTCTGAGAGCCAAAAAGTTCAATAGTGCTGGTCAGAAAACCATGTCAGAAGCAGGTCAAGGCTGGTGAAGATTGCCCGAACTACCTCCAATATTGCAACAGTCGTCTACCTTCCTCATTACAAAACTGCAGTTGACTGTGGTTTTCTCAAGGCTGAGAATAAGTGCTATGTTCCTTGGAGTGGAGCCATATGAGATACTACACTGAGCTTAGCTATTAACCCACTATCATGTCTACATCAGTTTCCCTCCTCTCTACCACGGAGCTAGTAACCATCGTCTCTGCGCTATCTGTGCTCACCATGTGCCAGATAGCATATCGAATGAGATTCAGTGATATCTAAGAGACAGACATTATTAAACACTTCTGAAAAGGAGGCAGAGAGAAGCTAAGTAAATTGGGATGGTCACACTTCTGATAGACATCCAGCTTGGGCTCTACCTTCAGGATTATGGGCTTTCAGAACCTCCAAGAATATTGTCCCTAGCTCCCTCTGAATTCTCAGAATCATGTCAAGGCTCATAAAAAATAAAAGAAGGGGCAGGGGGAAGGCTTTTAAAAGGAAAGCTTAAGGAGTTTCATCAATAAGATATATTTATGTTTAAACCCATGGCCCTGCGTCTCTGCAATCTTGGAATTTCCAGGTAGACAAGCTGCATTATCTCAGCCTCTCTGTTCCTTCCACCAGTGACATGGAAAGCCAAAGGCATGGAACGTAACAGATGTTATTTACTCCATAGCAACGGTCCAGATTGCAATTTGAAAGACAACAATGGAGTAGAAGCAAAATATTAAAAGTTAGAAAGCCCAATCCTTTTATACCTCATCAGACTTCACTGTTTGAGAATTTATTATTTATCAGAGCTAACTTGTTTGCAGCTTTTCCCACCCTAGTCTTTGAGGCATTTCCATCTATATAATTTTAGGTGTAAGGATGCAAGGAATTACAAATCAATGACAGTGTATTTTAACACAGAGTTTCAGATTCTCCATGCCACTTTGTTGTCACTCTGGAACAGTGGAAGAGTGACAAAGACTTACAAAAGAGATGGTTTTATGAAAGACTGTTTCCACAGGAAATTAAAGACACATCCTTTTCCACTTTGTCTCACGTCAATAAGTAACGTTCAGCTGGTTAAGTCATCACGCTTTTAGTCTCTCTCTCTGAGCATTACTTCCTTTAACCGATCTATAAATGGCCCTCACATTCTTAATCTGTTTGGTGCAGCGCTCCCCAGAGATTACATGGGAGAAGAAAAAAAAAAAAGACTATTCTCATATTCTCACCCATAGAAGGTACAGCAATAAAGAGCCAAAAGAATCATCATAAAGGCACCTGTTAGCAGACATACTTGCAAAAAAGATGCAACTCAAGAGCAGGCAAGCAATTAGCTGAGGCTTGGATCGCTCCGCAACCCACGCAATGGTCTTACCTTAGTTACAGATAATGAAGTTCAGACCCAAACCCCGTGTCCTTTTCGTCTCCCGAGAGCAGTGCAGCTACCCATCTCAGGCTCACTTCTCCTTGCTCGTTCCTGCTCTCTAAAGCCGTCAGCACCTACCGCCATGGAGATGAGAAACCCCACAGGAGAATCTCGCTCTTCTTTGCCTTTCCGGACACATTCACCGCACACAAAGGCCAGTGAGTTCTCAGCTCACTCTAGTGAATTGACACTTTCTTTAACTGGTTCCCATGCCTACACGTAGTAGACAGTCTTGCCAATGGTGGCTTACAGAAAACAAGGATCAAGAAGAAATACCCTTCCTCCGCTGCCCATCTATGTCTTTTGATCAGAGCTTTGTGAGCTTGTTGAACAACAAGGACCTCCCTAAATCGCAAAATGACCCCAGAGCCCCCTAAGTTGAAGGCTGGACTTTCTCTCCCTATCACCTCCAGGGCTCTTATAGCTTCTTCAAGGGCGTTCTTCATGGTGTTCTCTTGTCGCAGTAAAGATGTTTCTGTGCAAACACACACCCTGTCTATGTAATCCTACACCTAAGGCAAACAGCCTCTTGCTCAGCGTCATTTCATTTGGGTTCCAAGGAAGCGTGTGCCCCTAGAAGGCCACAGACATCCTTCGTAGTGGTTCCAAGGCAAAGTTTACATCTTTTTCTGAGAAACCAGTTTTGTTTTCTGCCTTGTTGGTTTGCTTCTTGTACATCTGGGAGCAGGGAGGGAATATGCTTCTTACTCAATGTCCATTTTTGCCTATTGAGAAGTCTTACATTTTGGAACAAACTAGTCATGAAAAGTGTCGCTTAATTTATAAGGAATTGAGTGAATACTGGTGCCGTTTCCTGAGATGACAGAACTGAGAGAGAAGGAATTTTGAATTTGAGGTTTCCTTGAGGTGATTGGAGATGCTCTCTGGCAATGAAACATAAATGCCAGGTAAACAATATTTTACTCTGGAGTTGAGGGGAGACATCCAGAATGGAGATCTAAGATTGGAAGTTATCAGTACGTATATAGCAGTTAAAACCAGGAACAGGGGTGAGACCGGACAAGCAGTGAGAATAGTTAGAAAAGAAAGGGGTTCCAGTGATTAAGCTCTGGGGCAGCCCACCCAAATTGCGGTTGGGAAGATGAAGAAGATCATAGAAAGGAGACTGAGGAGGTGAACTGTTTGAAGTAAAAGGAAACCTTAAGATGTGGTATGAGGTGAAGAAAATGTAACAAGGAAAAGGGAATCAGTTATCTGTATCACAGATTAATGATGGTCAGAATGAGAACGAAGAGTTGACCATTAGAGGGGTACCTGAGTGGCTTAATCAACTGAGTGTCTGACTCTTGCTTTCAGCTCAGGCCATGATCCCAGGGTCATGTGATGGAGCCCCACATTGGGCTCTGCGCTGCGCACGCAGCCTGCTTAAGATTTTTCCTCCCTCTCTCCCTCTGCCCCTTTCCCCCACTCTCTCTCTCTCTCAAAAAAAAAAAAAGTGTTGGCTATTGGATATGGCAATGTGATGTCACTTGTGACTCTGATGAAAGATGTCTCATTGGTGTTCTGGAGCTAAATGCTTGATTAGACTAGGAACAAAGAGAAACAGGTTGGGAGGAAGTGGAGACCATACTTACCCCATTTGTAGGGAGTTCTGCTGTCAAATGGAATAGAAAAATGCTGTGATGGATAGAAAGGGATATAAGGGGAGGAGGAATTTATTTTTCAGGGAGAATTTTTGTTTTCTATTTGAATATGGGAGAGGCTATAATTCATTGCATAATATGTTGCCAACTTCTTGATTTTTTAATAAAGTTAATGTCTTTATTTACAATTAATAAATTGTAAATAAATAAATAAATAAATAAATAATTTACAACTAATCCTGTGTGTCATTTCCATTACAAGTAAGTATTTTGGGGGGACTTGAAGAAGATGCTATCCTGTTTGATTTTAGGGTTTCATTACAAAATCATAGGAAGAGAAGAGAACACTGTTATTGGATCAATAGTTGGGTCTGCTTTGTGCATGATATAATACTAATCACCAGTTTCAACTAATTGGGTGAAAAGCAAATAATTTATTCAGCTGTTTTCTTTCAATATTTTCTTTCCTATTTTTTCCTACTTTATGTAAAATACTTTGCTTAATTTCATCTTACATAAAAGCTGTTTTTATAATTGTGTAAAATGATATAAATAAACCACAGGAAATATAAATCCCACATTAATAACTATTCAGTAAACATTAACCAAAATAATCTTAACATTGGTCTACAACTTCATCATAGCTTAATCCTAAACTCCTTGTTCACCTAGAACATTGCTTGGTATGCAGTTTATGCTTCATACTTTAGTCTTTAAAAAACTAATGCATTCTTCTAAGATGATGTGGTACATAATGGAATATTAGTCAGCCATAGAAAAGGATGAAATCTTGCCATGTGCAATGACATGGATAGAACCAGACAGTATGATACTAAGCTAAATAAATCAGTCAGAGAAAGAGAAATACCATATGATTTTAATCATCTGTGGAATTTAAGGAACAAAACAACAAATGTATAGGGTGAAGAAAGAGAGAGAAGGGCAAACCAAGAAACAGACTCAACTACAAAGAACAAACTAATAGTTACCCAAGATGGGTGGGGAGTGTGTTTCAATAGGTGATGGGGAGGAAGGGGGGCTCTTGTCTTGATAAGCACAGGGTGATGTATGGAGTACTGAAACTAATATTACACTGTATGTTAACTAACTGGAATTTAAATACAAACTTAAAAAAATGAATGGATAAGTAACAAGAAATCTGCTATTATAATAATTTTCCTTAAGAGTCACATTTAAGACTAAGTTATGAAACCGTGTCCTTTATAAACTATTCAAACTTCTGGGAATAGAAAAGAAAATATGACATATAAATTGAATCTACTTAAATGGACAGGCTAATATGTTAATAATAGATTTAATTTTATATGTGTATAGTTTTTATATAGCTTTATATAGTACTGTTGAAGAGGTTCATGGACTATCCTCGACAGAATTATTTTAAATGTGTAGAATACCCTAGACCTGGGTTTCTCAGCCTTGACATTTGAGCCAGGTAATTGCTTTGTTGTGGGAGGATGTTCGATACTTATAGTGTGTTTAGCAACACCCCTAAACTTTGTCTGCTAGATGCCAATATGACTCCAACGCCCAGTGTGACAGTTAACAATGTGTCTAGACATTGTCAGATGTCCCCTGGGGGGGGGAACACCTCCAGGTTGTGTGACAATCACTGTCTCAGACTCGAAGAACTGGGTCGATGAGTTTTATTCTTAGTTAATGTAATCTATAACAGAATATGGACTCAAAAAACACGTGAATGTCATTTCTTTCACAAAATGTAAGAAATGTGAATGCTTTAAGAAGAAGGTACATATATAAAATGTGAATTAAAGGATACAGTATTTTGTAACATCAACTTTAATAAGGCCCTGTCTCAAAGCTTGTGAAAATACATGTTCAAAAGAAGAAAGGCAGACTTTAGGAAAATGGGTAGGAATAAAACACATTTTCATGGAAGAATGAGTGCTAACATTGGTTTACAGAGAATCATATTAAGATTGGTTCAATTTCTTACCTTTTAAAGTAAGAGGCAACATATTGATTAGAGCTGAGATTTGAAACACTCCGTTGATTAGAAGCTGTCTCTAGCTACTTTATTGGGCACTCTGTGCCTCCGTGCCCTCATCTATAAATGAAAGGTAATAAACATCTATTTCATGTAGCTCTTCGCTGATGTAAATAAATGTGCAAACGAGAGGCATTGGTCTTGGAGAAAACCCCTGCAAACTATTCTTATGATAATCGTGATAATCCATATGATGATCTAACTGACTAATTTAGTAAGGACGTTTGAAATAGGGAAGAAAAAGTCTGACTTCTGTGTGATATAATATAGACAGTAGGTAAAGGACAGAATTGTTTATTTTAACTGCACTTTCCAGACTCAGTAGGCAATTGTAGACTGTTTCCTGTGGCCTCAGCCCCTGCTGAAACCATACCTTCAGGCGGACCCAACAATTTTCACAGGTAACATTTTTACTGGCCCGAGGGCTATCTGTTATTCTAACTCTGGCTCCCATAGGATACAAAGTGCTTAAAGTCCTTGATACTAAACAATGTGCCCCTCTCCCACTCTTTAGAATCATAAAATCATATGAAATTCATTGACTTATTTTCTTCTCTTTGGCCAAACTGTGCTAGAGTAGAGTGTCCTGATCACTTTGGAATCAGAAATAAATCAGTGTAAGTTGGTTAGCACGTACTTCCTCTCAAATTAGTGATAATTACTCTTTTTTAAAAAATTGAACATGAGGTTTAATAAGGTTTCTGTTTGGGTCATTTATTTTTTTGGTCTGAATTTGAAGGAATTATTTTTCCAACTGATTGTTGTACCAACTTCAAAACTCACACATTAGCCAGCAAAGACCCCCTGCGAATTGCCGAAATGTCCAAGTCAAATACTGTCAGGAGGATTCAACTCAAAATATGAATCTTTGAGAAGGCATTAACGCAACAAGAAATCATTGCTTGAGTCCTTCCAAATCCCCTCAAGGTGACTTGGTCTCTGAGCATTTTCATTGACAAGGGCCTCACGGAGCTCACGCATTTTCTGTTCCTATTTTATGATGACTCGTTGCTACCAATGAGAAAGTCCTTCCTTAAGCTCAGATAAAAATGTGTCTCCCTGTAGCTTTCCCAAGACATTCTTGTCCTCATGCTGTGCCTCTGAAAACCAGGTCTTGTACCACTTCCAAGGGCAAGTTCTTCACATAATATAAGATAAGCATCTTATAGTTGCTTCTTTCTTTCTAACCCAGTCTTCACTTCTTCTAGTGAAAAATCTTCAAAGCCTCCACTTGTTCCTGATCTGCACAGTGATTATTTAATTTGTCACTTTTGAAAGTGTAAGAGTTAGGGACAGATGTTGAAATGATGAGTCACTAAGACAACAAGTGTCAACCAGGACTGCTGGGACATTTAGTCAAATTATTTATAAGTGGTGATGTGCTGGCAAATTTTAATAGGCTGTCTGAGGAAAAAAAGGACAGATTGGTAGAATTTGCCAATTTCTATAGTGGAAATACTCCATCTACGTGATGGCATAGAATGTGAAGTTGGTAAGAGGTGGGCCCACAGGGCACTGGGGGATGACCCAGGTTTTAGATCTGCTCCATGACCTGGTTGTTCCCTGAAGGTCTCTGTTAATATGTGGTATATTTTCATTCATAATTACTGAAGTGCATTGTTTGACCGACCCCGAATCAGTCGAGTTTCAGCCCAGAATCAGTCCAGATTCCACTAGAAATTCTATTTCAAAGGTCTAATTCCATCAAGATTTAACATCAAACTTTCTATGAATGGGGGAATATACCATGTCATAGAGCATCCGTCTAACTTCTAATATTTGGGTCAGAACGGAAAAAAAAGATGGTGCTTGCACTGGAAATGAAGTAAAGTACTGGAAATAAAACTGAAAATAAAATCAACTGCAAAGTTGATGTATTAGGACACATTCTCATTAAATTATATACACGATTAAGCAATTATTATATACCACTAAGCCTAATTATATATACCACTAAATTGTTTTTTTTTTTTAATGGAATGGGGTAAAAAAAAAACTGGATTAAAAACTGCCGGCTTGTTAAGAGGGATACTGTAAAACATGATTTAAAGTTTTAAATGTTTCCATATAATTCGGTAAGTGTGTATTAAGTCCTTAGCATGCATTAAGGAAACTCTATAAATACTCAACTTAAAACTCTACAGTGAACAAACTTGTTTTCATGTTTAGCCTTTTTTTTTACTCTTGGATAGGCTCCTACTTTCTTAAAAGCCATGGATATGTTTGTTTTTGTTCTTCAGTGAATCCACTCTGCAGTAGTTACTTGTGAGTCACATTTCCCCAAGGGTGTAATTTACACCCGTGCTCTATTCATCCTGAATGCAACTGGTTGAGACAAACGGTGTTAGCACTGAATAAGCATTAGCAGGAAAAATAAAAATGCTTATTTGGTTTAATCATGAGATCAAGGATGGGGAGAAGCGTGAGATTAGATGGAACTGAAGCAGTGAGCAGTATCTGGTCAGTCAGATTATTCTAAGGGAGAATTAAAAGGTTTTGACCAAAGAAGGAAGCCAATCTAATTAGCATTTTAGAGAAGATAGTCTGGCAGTGGTGGTGGGAATGGATTGTCCAGACAACTGAGAGGGAGGGCAGTAGGGAAGGTATTACATAACCCAGGGGAATAAAGCAAAGGGAGCAGATTGGAGAGATACTTGGTTGTCTGAATCTGCACGAATCAGAAATCCATCAGGGAAGAAGAGGAGGGGAAAGGAGTGGTTGCATAGTAAAGGGATGGGAAGCAGTCAAGGATTATTGATTCCCAGGAAAGAATGAACGCAGCTGTGATTGAGCCCATTTGTTGGGTTCCCACAAGAAGCTTGTGACTTTATTTGCTGGCTAAGTAAAGGGGTAGTGGGTAGAGGAGACAGAATTAGAGATTTAAAGAGAATGGAAAAACATTCAAAATAGGCATTGTAGGGAAGTCACCATTCTTGGTGACATTTTGTCAAAAATTTAGTATCAGGGGTGCATGGGTGGCTCAGTCAGTGAAGCATCCAACTCTTTTTTTTTTTTAATTTTTAAATGTTTTTATTTATTTTTGAGAGAGAGAGACACACACACAGCGTGAGCAGGGGAGGGTCAGAGAGAGAGAGGCAGATACAGACTCTGAAGCAGGCTCCAGGCTCTGAGCTAGGTGTCAGCAAAGAGCCCGATGTAGGGCTTGAACCCATGAACCGTGAGATCATGACCTGACGCTTAACCGACTGAGCCACCCAGGCGTCCCTAGCGTCCAACCTTTAATTTTGGCTCAGGTCATGATCTCGCGGTTTGTGAGTTTGAGACCTGCATCAGGCCCTGCCCTGACAGTGCAGAGCCTGCTTGGGATCCTCTCTCTTCTTCTCTATGCCCCCTCCTCTCAAAAATACGTAAATAAACTTAAAATAAAAGAATCTAACATCATATGTGTATTGTGAAAAAGCGTTCTGGATGCTCCCTAGATTATCCTACTTCCCTCTAATGACCTACTTCTCTAAGTTTTAATGAAACTCACCAAACATAACAAACACTTTTTGATTGAAAAATTTTAACAAGGTAACTTATTCCCTTTTTCGTTTCCAGACTGGCCACTAAATGGCGTTTGTGACAAAGACAGTGAAATTTCCACAGGTGTTTGCCCTGAAAACATTGGTAGAAGACCCATACCTCCACCTCAAACAAATCCTGGACATAGGCTAGGAGACAGGAGCGCAGAAGCAATGCAATCCACGTTGTCCTTGTGAAGAACTCCGAAAGTTAGTCAAGGAACCAACCCCAGTGAGGTCATGTCTCGTTTGGGATTAAATGGCTAACTCTGATTCTGTGATCATATTAAGAAAAATGCACATAAAAGGCCCAGGAATTTTTCCTTTGTTTGATTCAGAAATTACACGTGCATACGTCATGTCTGCAAAATGAACATTCCACCATGTCAGGCACTTTCTTTGATCATAATGGGATGTAAGGGAAAACAGGGAATGTGCTACCTTCTTCGGCTGGCTGCGCCGGGGGCCTCCTGCACCTCTGGAGTTACATATTATGCATGTAGTTTTGTCTATAGTCTAAAAACCAAAGTTGATATACAAAAGTCTTAACCAAGTTACTAGCTATGTAACCTGCTCAACCAGTAGAGGCCATTGAGAAGACAAACATCAAAACATCCCTGATTACCTCATGCCAAGTCATCCCAGCTCTGAGGGGTTTGGTTTCTAATACAGCAGAAGGTGTCTATCACCTGAATTATGAAAACAACTGCCTTCATTCCCCATATGATGTAATGCACATACTGTCTTGTAACAGTGCTGATCTGTTACCTAATATCATCTGAAAAATTAACAAGTTGCCGGCAATTTCCAAGTATTTGCTTGAAATGTTCTGTGTCATCTCGTAAGGTATAAAAAAGATTGTTCATTGGAAATATGAACATCTATTTTGATACATATTTATTATATTGTTATATGATATAATAACATGGTAACCTTTGTATAGAAACAATGCTTTAATTCTTAAGCAGCCCATATGATAGATGCTAATGTTACTAGCAATTTTTAAACAAGTGAACCTAAATTTAAGTGTATTAAAAGACTCTCCTCAGAGTCACACGATGAATAAAACTTATTGGCAGGATTAGAATCAAAATCTTGTAATATCAAAGACTACATCCTTTGCAGTTAATAAAGGCAAAATCGACCTTCTCAAGGATGGAAAGCCAGTTTGAACCACCCACAGGGAGTGTCTATCACACCTGAGTAGTTCCACAGAGAAAATGACCACACAAACCAGACTGGAAGAGACTCCCAAGCAGTGAGACATTTGCTGTAATGATTTAGAAGTAAGACTGAGTAATACAAATGTCAAATCATCCCAGATCTGAGCTAGGTCAAAGTAATCTTGACCCATGTTTGAACCAACTGTAACAATTTTTCTGGCTTTCAGAATTATTGCCACTACACGTAGTACCCAGTGGCCCTAAATGATTTTCTAAATGTGGGCAAAGCTCGTCTTGCCATTTAAAGGTTTCTGTATAGAAATTATAATAAATATTGTAGAAACAAACAAAGATTACCCAAAGGATAACAAGCAGGGGGTATCATTCAGAGTTTGCTATCGCAAGCGAGTCAGCCATCATCACTTGGGTTTGGCAGAGACTCAGAGAGAAGCAAAAAGCAGGGAAACTTTATAGTGAAATAAAGGGAAAGCATCAGGTATGGTCACTGACCTGGGAGGCTGGAATAAGGTTAACTAGAAAGAGGGAATTCTCTGTGATTGCTTTGGTTCTAAGTTGAAAGCAGGGAGAAGAATTGGGAATTTGGATGTCAATGACCAACCCTTGACCATTAGGGGCTTTCTGTTCCAGACTGTGGTTTGTCTCCTGACTATTTGTATAAAGGCTATGGGTCAGAGTTGTGTTGTCCTACATGGTCTTGGCCACTGTCCATTTGTACACCCAGCCTTCCAAATCAAATACCACAATATGGTGGTAAATGAAATGTGTGACAGCTACTTGAGTAAATATGCTCCTTGAAACTATTGCCTCCCACACCAATACTTGCAAATTGGGTCATCTGTGAATAAAACCCCCAAAATAAAGTATTCAGACTCCTCGTTAGAGGACTCAAAAAAATGCATTTAATCATTCATTTTTTTAGGACAGCTTGGCTTTCTCAGAAATCTAATGATCTATTAGCTAACGTATTACAGCCGGATTGATTTAATTGTAATTGAATCTCTCCGATCTTAATGAAAGCTATTGTAACAAATACTCAGTGATAATGGTTTATTCTGTGGAGAAATTACATGACCTTGCAGTATAGGATCTTGAGAACACCTCCCGCCAGCTCTCAGGACTGGTAAACTCTAGCCTGTTAGATGCATCATGCTCTTGGACACATGACATTTTACCCACTTTTTTTTTTTTAACATCTATTTATTTTTGAAAGAGAGACAGAGACAGAGCACAAGCAGGGGAGGAGCAGAGAGAGAGAGAGAGACAGAGACAGAGACAGAGACAAAGACAGAATCTGAAGCAGGCTCCAGGCTCTGAGCCATCAGCACAGAGCCCGACACGGGCTTGAACTCATGAACCTCGAGATCGTGACCTGAGTCGAAGTTGGACATTTTGTCGACTGAGCCACCCAAGCGCCCCTACATTTTACCTACTTTGTATTTATTTTCAAGTGTGATTCTATTTTAATAGTCCCAAATTATTTTGAACCTTGGGGGTGGGGGACACAGTGTGTAGTAACTTTCAGCCTTGTTAAATCTACCAAGTCAAGTTTGTTTTAGCCACAAAAAATAAGGTAGATGTATTTTACCATTTCCCCCACCTTTTCTTCTGGCTCTATTTCTCTAGCTTCTTACATTGGTGGCTAAGAAAGTGCCATGGATGGGTGTGGTAATTTTGAATATTTTGCCAGCCAATTCTTTTGATCTAGATGGTGTCTGCGTATACAATACACACTTTTGCTAATTGTTAGCAATGCAAGTTCTTTCCATATCTGCCACTTTCTCCAAGTCACAAATGCCAACACTCACTAATCAATAGCCTTTTCAGCTTGTGGATGTTTCCTTTTGCAGAAAGATTCATTTGATAGTCTCACCATTCTACCCTTCACTGTTTGAAAATATTGCAGTCGCTGCCCTGAAAATAAGGACCAAAAAAAGACAAGCTTGGCCAAAATAGCTGAGTCAGTTATTCCGTGCAGACGCTCCTTGAAGGTTACTTTTATTTTCACTTTGATTTTTCCAAAGCCTTAAGTAAATGCAAATGTTACTATTGTTATTTCTCTTTAGGCTAGGAAATCTGGAAAATATAGAGGAAGCTTCGGAACACACGGCTGTCTGGGGCGCAAGAGAAATTATGGAAGAAAATCTGAGTCATGGAGCTGTTGCGCCAATACCCACCCCGATCCCTATTTTCTCCATGTTTATAGGCTATTTCTCAGAATACTTCATGTCTTTCACCTTTCTTCAATGCACAATTCATTGTTCCTTTTATTTTTCCCCTTTTCTTTGGCCTTTCCTTTCCTCTTTGTGAAATACTGTCTTCCATTTTGCTTATTGTCAACATTAAAGTTACCTGCTTACTGACAAATAATCAAATTCTGATAGTTACAACGAATTACAAAAGAATGGTGGGGAAGTGCCACTTAAAGGGATGAAAGATTCAAAACAAGAAGTAGAAAAAATAAGTGCTTCCATCTAGTATTATCTAACCTTTTTAAAACTGCCAACATACACTGAAAGCATAGTAATAGAATTATTGTAAAAAGAATTTTTAAAGGGATGGGGGTGCCTGGGTGGCTCAGTCGATTAAGTGTCATACTTCAGCTAAGGTCATGATCTCATGATTGGTGAGTTCACGCCCTGCATTGGGCTCTGTGCTGACAGCTCAGAGCCTGGAGCCTGCTTTGGATTCTGTGTCTCCCTCTCTCTCTGCCCCTCTCCCACTTGTGCTCTGTCTCTCTCTCAAATATAAATAAATAGTAAAAGAAAATCAAAAAAGGAAAGAATTATAAGAAAAGGAAAGGAAGATCATCCTTCATTTCACTGTATTTCTCTACTCCTCTGAGGAAAGTGTGGAGTCTCTCATTTTTCTGCCATCATTGTCTGTTATGGGTTGAATTGTCTCCTCCCAGAAAGATATTTTGAAGTCCTAACCTCTGGGACCTGTGAACCTGTGACTGCGATCTTATTTGGAAATAGAGACTTCGCAAATGTAGTCAAATTAAAATGAGCTCATTAGCATAGGCCCTAGTCCAATATGACTGATGTCCCTCTGAGAAGAAGGAACATCCACACAGAGAGAAGAGTGCCATGTGAAGAAGATAGAGGCAAGGGTTGGAGAAGCATTACCACAAGCAAGGAGCCTTGGGCTACCACAAAATGAGGAGGCTAAGAAAGGTCCTCCCCTAGAAGCTATGGCAGGAGGGGAACCTTGATGTTAAGACTTGTGGCTTCCCAAATGGCAGGAGAATAAATTTTTGTTTTATTATTTAAAAAAATTTTTTTAATGTTTATTTATTTTTGAGACACAGAGAGATAGAGCATGAGTGGGGGAGGGGCAGAGAGAGAGCAAGAGACACAGAATCCGAAGCAGGCTCCAGGCTCTGAGCTGTCAGCACAGAACCCAAGGTGGAGCTCGAACCCACATGAACTGCGAGATCATGACCTGAGCAGAAGTCAGACACTCAACCTACTGAGGCCACCTAGGCACCCCATGTATTTCTGTTTTAAACCACCCCATTACAGCAGCCTGAAAACACTCATACAGCAACCATACTTGCACCTAAAAGGTTATTTTACACCTTTCAGACTTTTCCCCCATCTGTTCCTTTGTCTCTGAGGGATCTTCTACCACCTTCCAACCTTTGCATTGATAGGCTAGTAAGTTGTTCAATTATTTCCAACCATGAAACCAGCTACCTGACACAACTCAGGTTCTGAGTTTATTTTCCAGCAATGTCATTCTAGATATTAAGCTTACTCTCTGGTTGAGAGAAGATGAAAGTCTTTTTTTTTTTATTTCTACGAGAGAGAGAGAAAGACAGCGTGAGCAGGGGAGGGTCAGAGAGAGAGGGAGTCACAGACTGAAACAGGCTCCAGGCTTTGAGCTGGCAGTCAGCACAGAGCCCGACGCGGGGCTCGAACCCACGAACCGCGAGATCATGACCTAAGCGAAAGTCGGACGCTTAACCGACTAAGCCACCCAGGCGCCTCGAGAGAAGATGAAAGTCTTAAAACATTGCTCTTCAACATGACATTACATCTACAGATCACTAGCCATCTATTTCCTGGGGGGATGAGTCTGTGTATATAGTTTACTGCATCATGTTGAATATATGGGCTAAAGAGAGCAAGCACATTTTTGGAAGATATCGTTTCAGTCATTTTGATTTTGTATGGAAACGGAGACTTGTAAAACAATTATTACTAAATCCAAAACATTAGTAGCCCGTTATGCTTAACCTGACTGTGCTTTTAAAAAAGTATTTTAGGATTCTTTTATTTATGATGTAGAGCAAATTTTAGACTTTTTGGTATTGGAGAACACTTGTTTTCCTGGCCCTGGGAATGAGGCTTTGCTTAAACAGTACAAGAGACCCCATCTCGCCTGTCTCAAATTACCCTTTCACCCTGGCCATTGCAGTACTTGACATGTTAATGTTACTCACCGTGCAAGCCTGTGCACACAGAAGTCTCAAATTAAATGTAAATATTACATGGGAGGTTAAAATAAGGGAGAAGTGTTTCTTGATCGAGTAGATTAGGATGATTCGAGTATAGGCTAAAGAGTATTAGCTGGCTCAGTCAGTTAAGCGTCTGACTTCGGCTCAGGTCATGATCTCACGGTCCGTGAGTTCCAGCCCCACGTCGGGCTCTGTGCTGACAGCTCAGAGCCCGGAGCCTGCTTCGGATTCTTTGTCTTCTCTCTCTCTGCCCCTCCCCCACTCACACTCTATCTCTTCCTCAAAAAAATAAACATTAAAAAATTTTTTTAATAAATAAAAATTTTAAAAATCAGGCGAAGAAGTCCCTGTGTGTCTCATAAAGCCCTATGTGGGTAATAACAGGAAACTGAAAATATACCAGGAGCAATAACAAAGAACTAGGCCAGTTACCCATAGCACAGATAAAGTAAAAGCATCAGAAGTAGTATGTGTGTGTGTGTGTGTATGTGTGTTGGAGGGATAGGGAAGAGTACTGGTGGGAAAGAGGGTCCCAAATAAAGTAATGCATATTTATAACTTGTTTACAGTGTATCCTATCAATGATCTATTCTATATCATTTCTAAGCCTAATGTTTTATTCTTTGCCCCAAAGAAATAAATGCTATTTGTTGGGCCTTCCTCTGTTTCTTATATTCAAGGCAGGTAACAGGTTGCTTGCAAATTTGATTTCTAAGGCCTGATGTCAATCTACAAGAAGTTAGTAAGCTATTTAGATGACAAGATATAACAAACAGAAAATTACCACTTACATTGTATTCTTATTTCAGTGTTACTTTGGTTAACAGGCAGATGAGTTGGAAAGGGTCATGGATGAAGGTCAAGCGAGTAGAAGAGGAAACAGAGACCCCTGGGGGGTTCAGTCAGTTAAATGTCCAACTCCTGATGTTGGCTCAGGTCATGATCTCAAGGTTTGTGAGTTTGAGCCCTGCTGTCAGCTCAGAGCCAGCTCAGAGCCTGCTGTCAGCTCAGAGAGATTCTCTCTCTCTCCCTCTCTCTCTGCCCCTCCCCCACTAATGCTGGCACGCGCACTCTCTCTCTCCAAATAAATAAATAAGCTTAAAAAAAGAGAAGAAGAGGAAACGGAAACTAGCAGGTATAAAGGAGGGCAGGCTTCTTGTTGGTTTAATTCAAATTCATCTGGTAAGGTGTCATGTGAAAAGTAGATTTGGCTAGCACTTTGAGAGATGTGCCTGGATAAATGAGAGTCAAAGGGAGAAGACTTATGTTCTTCAGATGGGAGCAAAGAACCTAGCATTTTGTAAAGCAAGAAAGCTGGATTCATAAAAGGAAACTGGTGGCCGAGAACGCCAAAAGATCATGTTGGGCCCCAAATGTCGAAGCTTTTACCTGCCTGGTTAAGGACTTTGAATCCTGTCATCTATTCATTTTCAGTTTTTAGTAGCCATATATCTCCTAAAGATTTTGGTGACCTTTCTGGCAATCGAGGCAAACAGTTATAGGTGACACTGCCATTTTTCAGGTGTTCTGCGTGAGAAATTTAGCAAAACTCTGCAATACTTTTCACATTCCTGGTCACCTAAGTGGATAAATCACAGCTTATTGAAGAGAGCTTATAGAATTTAATGATTCAAAATGACCTCCACAGACTCATTAAGTGTCTTTGGCATATGAATATGCAAAAGACTCCCACTGAATTCAGTTCAATCTGTAAATAGGGCTATGTACTTAATGAGGTCCATAATTCAGCTCAGAAAAGAAAAGGACCTGGGAAAATAACCTCCAAGTGTTTTCATTAACCTCAATTACCCATATAATGTGTGCATTTTTATCCAGCCAAAGTGTAACAAAGACGATCTGTTTCCTACCAGCCAAAGGTTGGGGAGAAGGCACACAGTGTTTTTAGGTAGACTTTCCCCCTTATCTTAGAGCTTGCAAGCCGAGAATTTTCTTTCAAGGGAAAACAAAAAAACAAAAAAACCACCAGAACAATTACCCCATTCAACTATAAAATCACTGCGATCAGCCTTTCCACCTTTCCACTGCTGACCCTTCGGACAGAAGCAGAAACAGCAGGCTCTGTCTGGCTTGAGTCGCCCTGTTTTACCAGCACAAATACTTTGGCAGGAAGATAAGTAAGTGATTAAATGCAAGGTGGAGCCTCCAAATATAAATGCCGAGCAAATGATTGAACAGCTTTTTTTTTGCGGTGCAATGAGACAGCTGAAGCTGAACAGAAGTGGCCACGACCAGTTCGCCTCAAGATCTCCTTGCCCTGAACGCTAGTGCATCTGAGCTAGACCCAGTCGGTGATGGGAGAGGTTATTGCGAGGGTCATGATGTGTTAGCGGATCATCTTTCGCCTTTGCCTCAGGAGTGTTGTAACTAGAAATTCTGAACAGAGTTAGTCAGAGCCCTGTGTTCTCTGTAAATACTGGAGTAACTAGCTTTTAATCTTTTTATCGACATACAGAGTTGGTAAACAGAGATATGGAAACCATCGGAAATAATGTTACGCGCACTTGTAAGTCTAGTTTATAGCTAAATATTTTCCCTCCTTCCCAGCAAGTTAAGTGTATTTATTAGTGTGCCCTCTGGTTATAGACTACCCCACTTATGGAAACCCTGTGGTTTTACACTTTAGTAACATAAGGGTTTTCTAGGTTTTTGGTTTTGGTTTTTCTCACTGTCTCCATCAAGTTAGGAATCCTACCTTTGGGAACTACTGAGAAAATAAGGAGGCAAATATATATATATTTGTATATATGGCTTTGAGTGGTTGTTTCTCTTCAAACTTCAGGAACCTGGGGCACACAGAGAATTAAACTGAAGGCAGGTAGCCACTGCCCCCTTCCTGGTTGTTAAAACTTATGTACAAATTATGAGAGACTCTTTATTCCATCTAAAATCAAAAACTTCGGTAGCCCATTGATGTGGCTTAATGACCCCAATTTCTGTTGCAGAATACCTCCCATCTGACCCTTCCCCCCCATACACAAAGTCAAATAAATGAGGTAGGGTCGACCCTGAGCATACAACCTAGTACCTGTCACATGGGAGGTATTTAACAAGAGTTTTCTACTTTTGTAGATCCATGAAGAAGACAACGAGGGGAATTAAAGAGAAATTGACTTAATTTGCCTCTTCATATGCCTCTTCATACCTGTATACTCCATATGGCTACCTAAAACCAACTTTCATATATTTTGGTGAATACAGGCTCAAAAACATTTTTTTTGAGTTTCAAATAGAATGTATAGATTTTTGTTTTTAAACTGAGGGCTTTTAAATTACTGAGCCATATTTAGATATGTAAACGTTAAGTAATTCCAGCCATGGGACAAAATTTGGCCATAGGACAAAGCTATCGTGACACAATTGCCAGAATCACATAAACAAACAACAGATTAAATGGGAATGACAGAGTCCATGTCCCTCTGTTTTAACTGAAATAGCTAGGTAGAAAAAAAAAAAGCACTTGGCTTTATTTGGTTTCTTTTCAATGCCAGCTACTAACTAATTCGAACACAGCCAAAGTGTACCATCCAGTTGACCCACAAGTTGGAAATAGTTGTCTCATCCAGGTATAGAGAAAATGCTGCATTCAAGAAAGGTGATCACTTCCTTTCTGTTCTCAAAAAGAAGGCCAAATTTATTAAATGAGGTGGAATTAGCTCTTGCAATAAAATTCATTTCCCTGGGAATGTCAACATTTCTTAAATGCCTGTACTATGTATTGATCGACATTCATAAGAGCTCTATATCATAGCTACCATTAATCCAACTGGAAGAAAAAATAGAACTTCTATAGTGATGATGTGTGTTAGCCTAGACCACTGGTTTTCAAACCTTCATATCTATCAGAATCACCTAAAAGGGGTATGAGGAAGAGATATGCTGGACTCCATCCCCAGAGTTGCTTATTCAGTAGGGCTGAGGTGGAGCCTGAGAATTCGTACTTTGCACAAATTCCCAGGTGATTCTGACGCTCCTGGTCCCAGACCACACTTTAAGAACCACTACAATTCACACATGGCAGATTAGATTAAAACCCAGGTCTGTCTGACATTGAAATGCAAATCAATGCCACACTGAGGAGATAACTGTTATCCTTTTAGGATTTCTCCAGTGCAGAGACAGAAAAGGAAAGAAGGCACTGGTACATGAAAGAGAAATGGATCTGGAGTCAAATTCCACAGTCCCCTGCCGGCCACGTTCCAGACCATCACTTCATTCACCTGACTCTTACTATTTCCATCGCTATAAGAATTCTCTATTATTCCCACTGCTCTTGCAGAGGTGTTTTGAAGACAAAATATGATCATTGCTGTAGAAGTGTTTTCTAAGCTTTGAAGTGCTACCACAGCCTTGTTTTGTTATATTCACTAGGAATAATAATAAAAAAAAAAAAGAATAAAGATGAACGAAACAAGAAAAACAAAAACATGCCAGTGAATGATCTGGTCTTTAGTTTAAAAGCCGAGATTACGTAAAAGGAAGCGCCAAGGTCAACAAAGAAGTTTATTAGAAACTTCAGGAGCTCAGTGATCTTTGAGATGAATGCACTAACAGTTTTAAGGGTAGAGCAACTGCCAAATTTTTTCTAATAGTCTTTTTTTCAACTTTAAAAAGTAAACATCCTATTTCTTCAAGAGACAGTCTCAAGATGAATACTAAAAGTGATTAATAAATAATGTGATTATTCATCATTTATTGTTATATCAATATAATATGTTATTTAATTCTTAATATTTGGTGTAATTCTTTTTGAATAGTAAAAATTCATTCATGTTAACAGCTTTCTTAGAATGTGTAGTTTTCTTTCTTTCGTAGAATACTGAAAATATTTTATTTTAAAAAATACAATTTTATTATGTTGACAGTTGGCTTTTGTCTGATGCTTTTCCTGAAAATATACATTTGACTTCATTTGTAATACATGGCCAAACCAATTGAAATACAGGATTTACTATTTGGTAAATGGTAAACACAGGTGGCTTCATCACTGAAAAATTTGAATACATGAGTGATAATTAAGACTGCTTCTTCCTTCTCCATGAAAACTCTCATTGTAAATATTTGCATATCAAGAGCAGTAATTTCTAACAAAATTAACATTTACAAGCACAAAGGAAAAGGGGCTTTTATATTGGATTAATTAAGGAGAGACTATTTACTCTAAACTGAGAAATCTCTCAAGACCCACTAGGCTCTACTTTTATCTACATCTTTACCCTCAAACTAATGGCTCGTTTGATCTTAGCTCAATATTCGGTTTTAAAGCCCACAGACTTTCATATGTCATCAGGACCATTAAGAATGACTGCATTTTCTCCATCAATGAAACACTGCTTTCCTTAGATCATATATTATCCTTGCTCAACGAAATGAAATCCTTATTGATTTGTGGTGCTAAAGTTCTGTTTGTGTTTATTAGCTTTTGATGAAACTGACAAATCCCTCTATTGGTATGGGTAGGGCTCTGTCCATTAAATAGAGTGCAGATATCTTCTGTTTCCAGTTTGCTTGTTTTTATTCTTTAAATGCCTTGATAGAGAAAGAACAATTTAATGCCTAGCATGCAAAATAGAATACTTCAGTCAATAGAGAGTAGAGAGCAGGGCCTTCTTGGTAGGTTTTGATTTTATTTTGTCATTTCAATGTCTGAGCATTTCTTAGGCTTTCCCTGTGTGTTATGTCCAAAAGTTTCTTGAATGTTGGGTGTATCATCCAAAATATGTGTTAACATAATTTAGCATTTCTAATAATCACACAGTTATGAATTTATGGAAAATTGAGGTTCTTTAGAAAGCACAGATTAGTAGTAAAAACAGATACTGGGGAGAAAGGCTGCCTGGCCCAAAATCAGCATTGCCATTTTCTAGCTATGTGATCGCGGAAACGCTGCATGGCCTCTTGGTGACCCTGTTTTCTTCTATGTAAAAATGCAGTTTATCATGGGGATGGAAGGATTAAGATCTGTGAAGCATACCATTTTTAAATAAAAATCAATCAATAAATTGAAAATATTATTTCTTCAGTGAAGTGACGCACGTTCCTTTGTTATTGGCACTGGAAACATCTCATAAGTTTCTCCATGTGGTCACCTATCTTTCATAAAAGATTGAGCAAAAATACCTCCTACTCGTAAGTTTGGTAACAGAACATTTGGGTTATGGAAACAATGAGGTCGCCTCATCATTTTGACACTATCTTTGAGATACAGATAAAATGTGAAGTCCCTGAAATACACAAAATCTGCCTATCCAGACAGCAGAAGACTGTCTGACTGAGGCAAAATACTAACTTGAGAGAGTCAACCATAATCTAATAAAGAGAAAGCAGGGACAATCTCCACTTGATGGCTCTGATTTTAAAGCAGCGTTCAGGGGTACCCAGTCAAGTGTTCAACTGTAGATTTTGGCTCAAATCATGGTCTCATGGTTGATGAGTTAGAGCCCTGTGTCCAGCTCCAAGGGCTTCACCAACAGCACAGATCCTGCTTGGGATTCTCTCTCTCCCCCTCTCTCTCTGCCCTTCTCCAGCTCGTGTGTGGGTGCGCTAGCCGCACTCCTCAGAAAGAAATAAATAAACATTTTTTAAAATAAATAAATAAAAGTAGTTTTCATAGTACATTTTGGCGTAACATTTTGAGGCTATTTCCAATCTTCAGTGCTTGTTTAGAAATTAATAGTCAACGAATTTTGCTACCGCTTTTTCATGTGTCTGATTTTCTCAGCTTAGAAGAAGGATACATTATGCTGAATCAGGACACACATTGTCTCTGTGGGGAAATGGTCAGTGACTTAAATGAACAGGTATCATCTCATGAATGAAATGGTTTGGGTTAGTGTAGAGATTTGGTTGCTATCCATTCAGCACCACTACACCTACTTAAGTGAAATAAGACAAAGACCAGGGCATCTAAACATAACTAAGGTATCTAGAATGAATTTATTCACAGAGTTTACTTTTAAAAGTAGAGGCAATCTAGCATCACCCAGCCAAAGTGAGGCTCTGAAGGCCATTAAAACTTTAGCACTTCCAAAGCTTGTTCATGTGCATTAATCTCACTTTTTGCTTGTAAAAGAGGCAAAGTAGATCTGTTATAACACCTACCAGGGTGAATTAAGATTCTCTTCCACCACACGGTTTGCTATTTGGAGGTAGGAACTACGTCTCAAACATTTATTTTCTATTCTGTACGGCAGGTGTCAGAGGTGGTAGGTTTGGATTGTATTAATTTAGTGAAACTGGGACTACGTATTCCAGAATCCCATTTCCTTTACACTTCCAGATTAGCCTGGACCCTGGTAGACATTTTGCATGAGATCTATAAAGTGGAAGGAAACCAAGAGCTGTATTCTTTTTTCCATCAGAAGGCTGGCATAGGGCGTGAGGTACTGTGGCTGCTCACACAGTTTGTCACTCATCTGTCAGCTCATGTCATTGGCATGGGATAGCAGGTCATCCCAGAATTTCTGGGGGTCTCTTCCTTCAGTCTCTATGGCTTCAGATTACATGAGAGAGGGTGCCAGCTTCTCCTGCTGGCCACGCTCATCATCTCCTCGGAGGCTCACATGTTAAGGATGGATATGAGCTCCATTTCATCCTGGTGGCTTCCAGCTAATTTTCACTGCTTCTCATTTGTCTTCCTTCACTTCATAATGCATCTGTCTTTCCAACTGCCTGCCTAGTGGCTTCAGGCTCCAGCATCAGATAAACACACACACACACACACACACACACACACACACACACACACACACTTAGTAGGCTCAATTACCAGGGTTTGATTACAGAGCCAGAACCACTAGGAAAATTGGTATTTATTTTATAGACAAGGAAGCTGATGATAGAGAATTACTTACTGGCAAATAATAAAAAATGTGTAATGATGGGGAGACTGAAGACTTCTGGTGTTTAAGCCCAATGCACCACTGCACCACGATGTCTCTTTAGCCTATCTACTCAACCTTCGGTATGTAGGGTGAATTCCTAACACCATTTTAAGCTTGTCCTTAAGATATGAAAATAAATTCGGACTACCTACTCCATAAACAGAGTGGCACCAAGTTAACATCCATGCAGCTTAGGACAAAGCACAGGAAGTGGACAACCTGAGAAAACAGTAGAATCCTGTTAAGAAATTAACAAGTTCTTTGGGTTAGAGACTGTTCTCTTTATCAAAAAAACCTACCTTGCATCAAAACCAAAGAGTCCTCTCTAAGGGAGGAACACATCACTAATTAGTTTTTCCTCCCTCCTCTCCGTTCTCCACATTTCCCATGAAATCCTCCTCCTTTCCCAGAACCAGTCCCAGGCAATAGGGAGCCAGTTCAGTCTTAGGACTATAGTCCTGAGTGATTTGGGGGAGAAGGGTGGACCCTATAAATATCCCTTCCTGTGCAAGCTACTACGTAGGTCATATACATCCACTTTTTTATTCCGTTTATTTCTGCTCTGCCTTCACCCTCACCCTAAAAACTCCAGGTGCCAACCACAGAATGCCTCACATTCTTCCCAACATGTCAGGTTCTTTATAAATCAGGCAGATATTTCTTCTTTCAGCTGAAATACATGCATTACATAAAACATAAAGCTTCTCTCAATTCCCCAGGCACAGGCATAGTTCGTTCTTCTGCTTGTGTCTTTTTTCTTTTTTTTTTTTTGGCTAGGTCTTGACTTTCCCAATGGCAACCAACTGATAGATCTAGCTTTATACACCCAGTGCCCTGTGGTATGAGCATTGCACTCTAATTTAGAAGAATGGAAGTGCTATTTATTCAATTCAAGAAACCAAAGTGTAACAGATGACAACATTATGTCCATTGAATGACAAATGCTATTATTTTGATGCCTAAAATAACCATCCACAATACTGTGTTAGTGATATGGCAATTACCATGTTATTTGTTTGTGTATAATTAATAGAGTCCTTTCCATGAACAAGAAGAAGAAGAAGAAGAAGAAGAAGAAGAAGAAGAAGAAGAAGAAGAAGAAGAAGAAGCAGCAGCAGCAGCATCAGCAGCATCAGCAGCAGCAGGAGAAGGAGGGGGAGGAAGCATGGTGACTCCGAATAGCTAACATCTACCAGACACAAACTGGACGTCCACTCAACTCCTCACTCTGCTCAGTCCGTACTCCTGTGCTCTGTTGCAAAAGGTCCTACAATAGATCATAATCAAATTCTATGCACAAATGGGGAAACGGTGCCCACTGTTTACACCAGCAAAGAACAGGAATGGTTTGATGCAGTTATACAGGAAACGCACACACGAGACACTCTGCCTATAGCAATATAATGCATGGAAACCTTGTCCTGATTTTCATCGTACTTAACTCCTGTGACTGTAAGGCACAGTACATTCCACTGCGGTTTGGTTTTGTTCATGTCTGCTTGTTTGTGATTTTGCTTTCCTTAGTTTTAGTTCTCTGAAAGTTTGTTAGTTTTTTTTAGCTTTTCAACTCCTAACACAAATGGTGTGATCTTATCATCAGCTCAATATTGTTATCGAATACAGCCAAACAAAACTTTAGTCATAAGGAAATAAAACCACTTTCTGTTCCAACAGAGCCTAAATTTAAATACGTGTAACATTGCTCCAATGAGTCGCACCACTTTCTCCTCGAGTGGTCTCTAACCACCCACAAGTTGGCTAAACAAAAAGCAAGTTAAGCATACAAAAGGAGCATGTTTCTTGCTGTGACAATCGTGCTGTATGGCTCATAGTCTTTAATATTCTGGCACCCTCTCAACTGGAGTTGCCAGTCCAGGGAAGGATTTTCCTGAACCATCTATAAATAGAATTCAGTAGTACATTACCAGGGCACTAGAAAGTCAGTTAATAACCTAGTATCTCATCCATGATGGTGGAGTGTGTTCAGATAAGTGCTAGTTGGCATGAGCTATTTAGCCCTTGGGCAGCAGAACTGATGTGCCAGCTTCTGTCTAGGAGAGACTTGAAACAGAGATCTCTTGAACAATTTTTGTGGCCCAGCTCTTATGCTAAGGTGTCATGTTTTGTGAGGTTATTTTGGATTATTTTCCCAAAGTAGAGACAGAATGTCCTGAATTATCCATTGTTTGGAAAAGTCTCACATGAGATGTGAAGAGTACATAGTTGTGAAAAGACTCGCCAAGTTTGTGGGTGAGTAGATATTTTTCTGGGCCAGAGCCAACTAACTAATCAAGTAGTAACCTAACCCAAGAATTTGGTCTCACAAAAAAATCATCCTTTAATAGTACTTCTCAAAAATTTTCCATTAAAAGAAAAACGTGAAAAAAAACAGAAGAGAAATGAGTATGTTACCCTTATCCCTACCCCAAATCCTAGGGGATCTGAGAATATAACACAAAAGATTGAGCTCAAGCTCAGCACGTTCTGGTCTTATGATTTTTCTTCAAAACCTATGCTAGTTTTCAATAGTGATGTATATTTCAGGACAACCTGAATTACAAAAATAATTACTTAAACTGCTTATCAGTTAAATTATTTAATTCCTCTTTTTCTCCATCGAAATTCTTGAGTTAAACTAATGCTTCTAAAAAGTACACCATGTTTATCTTGTGGCTTCTCCATAGTTCCTGGCACATCATTACTACTATGAGCATAGTCATTTGGAAACAGGACTCAGACACATGAAAAATAAACTATGTGAAAAGATAGGAGACAATACATAATAGTTGGAAAATACGGTGTAGAATGTGAAGTTAATTGAAGAAGAGACAATGCCATTGGGAGGATGGACAATGGATGGCTTTTAAAGTAACTTGTTCTTTGCCTCAATTAAGAGACATTACTTTGTATTTGACCAAATTGCATGTTAAAAAGCTGTTAGCACTGAAAATGCTGCATTAGATTTGTGGATACTTCTCTACCCAAATGATGGCATTTTTAGGCATGTCTATTTTGTGGAATTAAAGTGGAATAACTAGCAAAGTATGGTTCTCAATCTCTTTTACAGACACGGAGGCTCCAAACTGTCATAATGTCTGCATGAAAAATGCAATCCAGGTGAAAATGCCCTATGTCACGTTGAAGGTTAATTTCATGTATCAGCGTGGCTAGTTATGGCGTCAAGTTGTTTGGTCAAGAATCACTCTGGATGTTTTTGTGAAGATATTTCTTAGATGTGATTAACACTTACAAAGAGTAGACTTTCAGCAAAGCAGATGACCCTCCAAAATATCTGTGGCCCACATCCAAGCAGTTGAAAGGATTAAGAGCAAAAATTGAGGTTTCCCAAAATAGAAGTAATTCTACCTCAAGACTGCAATATAAGAAACTCTGCCTAAACTTCCTGCCCACTGGTTTAAGCTGCAAATTTTGTACTCAAGACTACAATATCAATTCTTACCTTAATTTCCAATCTGCCACCTAACCTCCAGATTTCACACTTGCCAGCCCTGCCAGTCACATGATCCATTCTTTAGAGGAAATCTCCTTTGTTTCTCTCTCTTGCTCTATATACCCTATTGGTATATTTCTGGAGAACTCTGACTAATACAGTTACCAAAGTTAGGGGAGGAAGATGACAGATGTAAGGCAATGAAAACTCATGTAAAACAGCTCATAGTGAAAATGAAATCTCCATGTCTAAACATTCTGAATTTTAAAAGCATGCCCTGAACAACACCCACATGCCCCAAACAAGGCTTATCCAGCCCTATTGCTTTCCTGAGGAAAAGTCCAATGGGTTCGTGTGCTAATCCTGTCATATTTTATCAAGGTACTAGGCCACTTAATTATGTACAGACCTGCCTTTTTCTGCCAGGCTGAGTGCAGGGACCAAGTTTTTGTTATCTTTGCATCCAGATTGAATAAAAGATTATTCATGGCCTGGGAACAGGCTTCTAATTTAAAAGGGAATATAGTGAAGACTTAAAATTGACCATAATAAAATATGCCTTGGGTCCAAGGTAACTGGAAAAAGTTGTATTTAAAAGTGAAAAGCCTCTTTAAAATGCTATGCACATTTCGCCTCTGCATCCTTGATTTCAGAGTAGAAAACCCTGGAGGAAAATAGTTGATCCCATCTTTTTTGTGCAAGAGCAGCTATAAGAAAAATAAAGTCATCCACTCCTTACATTTTAATAACCACAAAGTCCAGGGTACATCATTATGGGAATTCTCCTCCAAGTCCGCTGGGGCTAGCCAGCTAAGATAGCAGGATGCAACTGTCTTTACATAGGAATTTTTCAGTGTGATGCATTTCAGGGTGTAGACAAGCCTGAGCTCTTGGGCCTAGAAACCATAAACCAAAATAACCTATCTGAGTTTATTTTAATGCTAATAGATGCAGTGGACTAAATGTTTGTGCCCTATCAAAATCCAGACATTGATCCTAATCCCTAATGTGATGGTATTAGGAGGTGGAGCTTTGGGGGAGGTGATTAGGTCATAAGGGTGAAGCTCTCATGAATGGAATTAGTGCCCTTATAAAAGAGACCCCAGAGAGCTCTCTTGTATCTTCTGCCATGTGAGGATCCAGTGAGAAGACAGCCCTCCGTGAACCACAAAATGGGTCTCACCAGACACTGAATATGCTGGCACCTTGCTACTGAACTCCCAGCCTCCAGGACTGTAAGAAATAACTGTTGCTTAAGCCGCCCAATCTGTAGTATTTTTTTTTTTTTGGTAGTGTTTTTGATACAGCAGCCAGATTGGATTAAGACAAAATGCATCTCAGAAGTATTGTCTGTTTAGAGCCCGTATTTCCATGGTTCCAACAAAGGGACCACTTGAAGACGTGAAGATTGATGGATGACCTGCTGGTCATTATTTGCTAAAATCTAAGAAAGGAACACATCCTAATCAGGGGAGAGGCATTTGGAGCAAGCCTTATGATACTGTTTACTGACCAAGAAAACTTGTTTTTCTTTGGAGCCCCCTGTCTATTGGCTACAGCTAGGATGGGCCAAAGACGGAATGGTTTATGTCATGATAAGATTTGAACCTTTCTTACAAGTCTCATTTGGTGAGCAGGTCATTGGCCTCAGCACAGTCTTGATGTTAAAATACCTTTTCAGGGGTGCTTCGGTGGCTCAGTCGATTGGGTGTCTGACTTCGGCTCAGGTCATGATCTCATGGCTTGTGAGTTGGAGCCCTTTGTCAGGCTCTGTCCTGACAGCTCAGAGCCTGGAGCCTGCTTCGGATTCTGTGTCCCTATCTTGCTCTGCCCCTCCCCTGCTCGCTCTCTCTCTCTCTCAAGAATAAATAAGCATTCAAAAAAATTCTTTAAACATACCTTTTCCTTATTCCATTGGTCAAACTAGAGGAGCCATGTCTTCCTTTACCCTCATCCTCGCTTCTGTATTTTCTTCATCCACATCACCTGCCTACCATCTACAATGCTCTTCCTCACTGTCTTTATAGCTATTCAAATGTACACCTCTCCCTGCTCTTTTATAAATCTCAAAAAACCATCTCTTGACACACTTAGCTTGCAGAATCCTCTCTACTTTGGAAAAAATTCTGGCGCATCCACATGACCTCATCTACTACGACCCTTCCCCTTGCAACTGTGCCTCGGCCATACTGGTCTCCTGGCCATCTCCCAAACATGCCAGGCACACTCGGAGTCTTGCACTATGTTCCATCTACCTGAACTGCTCTTCTCCAAGGTATCCATATTGCTCACTTGCTCACCACCTCCATGTCTTTGATCAAATATCACCTACTTGGTGAAGCTCTCCTTCACAACCCTATTTAAGAATGTAAACCTGTAATAGGCAGGTTTGAAGATGGCTGTCTATGATCCCTGCCTCCTGGTGTTCTTGTGAAATCCCCTCCCCCTGAGTGTTGGCTGGAATAAGTGACTCACTTCTAATGAACAGAATTTGGCCAAACTGAGGGGACATCACTTTCAAGATTAGGCTTGAAAAAGACTGTCTCTGTCTTGTTTACTTGCTGCTTGCTCTAATGGAAACCAGCTGCCATGTTTTTGATATTTTATGGAAAGGCCCACATGGCAAGGAACTGAGGAAGGATTCTCGCCAACAACTGGTGGAGAATGGAGGCCCACCCCCCAACTCCCTCCAAAGAAACCAATCCTGCCAAGTACCATGTGATTGAGCTTGGAAGAGAATCTTCCCCCATGCAAGGCTTGAGATGGTTAGTCCCAGTAGACATTTTGACTGCAGCATGTGATCCAGAAGACCCAGATCAATCTGGATTCCTGACCTAGAAAGCCGGGAGATGACAAATGATTGTTGCTCTGAGACACGGTTGTGGGGAAATTTGTTACACAGCAATAGATAACGAATACAATATTCTCACTCCTCCACCGCCATCTCCCAGTAGTTCCTTCCTCCCTCGTGTTGTCCTCTGTATTGCTTATCATCACTAACAGGGTTTTAATTTTACTTACTGATAGTCTCCCCCAACATCCACTAAACTGTGATATTCATAAAGGTAGGAATTTCTGTCTTTTTCTTTTCATCAGTATGTCCTTTTCATCAATATACATCTAATCAATGCCTGGCACAGAGCAGTCAGTCAATACATATTTGTTGAATGCATGATCTATTATCCATTGACAAATCATCTGTTTTTCCTCCTTCACTAGTCTTAAATTCCCACAGAAAGTGGTTTCACCGTAATAAACAATCTCCCACGCAACACTTAGGCATTAGGACTGTTTTGTCACTTACTAAATATTTGCTGAGAGAATCAATCACTGAATAAATCAGAGAAAAACGTCTCTTACTAAGAGCAGTACCAATCAAATCAGGGAAATGACAGGATGACCCATCACCTCGATGTCAGTGTCTCACAGGGGTTAAGGAGTTCAGACTATGATGGTAGAAGAAAAGAAAAGAAAAGAAAAGAAAAGAAAAGAAAAGAAAAGAAAAGAAAAAAAGAAAAGAAAAGAAAAGAAAAAAGAAAAGAAAAAGATTTCTGGAATTTCCTTTTCCACAAACAAAATGTAGGTCATTGCCCTCCTAAGAAAATTAACTCATTTATTTATTAGCCCCCCAAAAAGAAAAAACAATTTACTTATGGAAAAGCAGATAAAATGTCCTCCATTCTGGAAGAACTGCTTTTACCAATGTGATATTATTGTATATGCCTAGAAAAGAAGAGAAATGCCAGTCGTGGGTTTAAAAAATGAATCAGGTAGATTCTTGAGGGCTAAGGCCCTCAAGCTAGAGTAACCAAGCTATGATGACAGGCTCTCAGTTGGTTTGTTAAAACCAATATCCACAGACAAAACATCACTCACAGGTGATGTGATGTGATGTGATGTGATGTGATGTGATGTGATGTGATGTGATACCCTCACATAGGAAGAGGGTATTGGCAATCTGTGTGTTCTCAGCCACATCCACACACAATGACCACACATGAGAGATCTTTTGGGGGCATTTCCTCTTTGCCCTTTGTATCAAGCCTATTAACTCTAAATATCATTGGGATTAGAAAAGGTAGGGTACCGTGTGATGATGTGAAGTAGACACACACATTTTATGACTAAAGCTAAGTTCGAGGGCCAGTGTTCCTAGAACGGGAAAGTAACATAGGATATTTGATGATAAATTCATATGGGACAAAAGATGGACAGTTTGTTCAGATGATGAGTTTTACAGATTCAAAAGAGGTTCACCCACATATATGGGTTGTTTTGATACCAAATATTTACTCTAAGTACCCTTTATATGTCTATTGTTTTCTCCAAAATTACACTTTTTGTCAATTCCTAATTTTCAACTAGTTGATATCCAACTTGTTGGATATCCTTGATATCCTTGATATCCTTCACTTGGACTCACCACTATGTATAATGGATAGTTATATGCATGTGTACTGTGTACATGCATGCATGGAAGTATATGTATATACTTGTAAGTATACGTAAAAGTACATACATACATATGTATGATGTATGTATACATATAATGGAAGACACATCATTTTCAATGTCCTGGAAGAGTCCTGTTCTCTTGCAGGTCAAAAATATGCTTATTTAGGAAAATGCATTAAAATAGCATACTGAGTGTCCCTCTCACTAAGGTCTTTTCTTCCAGTTTCAAATGCGGTTCTGTTCTTGTTTTGTATGAGACTAATGCCTTGGATTTAGCACAATTCTCATATTCTAAAAATAATCATAATCAGGAGTTACATCTACCAGTTACTCCCATTCCCTCACTGTATCTTCCTCTTCTCTTTTGCTGTCTCTCTCTCTGCCTCCCTCCTTCTCTACTTTTTTTTAACATTTTATTTATTTATTTATTTATTTATTTATTTATTTATTTATTTATTTTTGAGAGAGAGGGACAGACAGCATGAGCAAGGGAGGGTCAGAGAGAGAGGGAGACACAGAATGAGAAGCAGGCTCCAGGCTCTGAGCTAGCTGTCAGCAAAGAGCCTGATGCAGGACTCGAACCCATGAACCGTGAGGTCATGACCTGAGCTGAAGCCGGATGCTTAACCGACTGAGCCACCCAGGTGCTCCACCCCTCTTTCTCTTCTTCTGCTGATTTGAATGGACTTGAACTCTGGATCCTGTTCTCCTGTTCATTTTTAAACTATCTCTTGAAAAGAATTTAAGAGCTTCTTAAATGGTATTCTACAACAAACAGCTGTAGTTTAGGCTCTTCGTGTCACTTTACTGGTTAAAATCTGGCATAGGGAGCGGGTGGCTATAATTGCCAAAGTAAAGTGGCAAAGACATATTAGTCTATTCTTTCTTCCTAAGGCTTGGACTCTTGACCAGCTGTAACAATATTCAGAAGAAAGACTACAGTTCTGTTTCCCTAAGGACCTTGCAGTTCATATGACCATCTAAGAGTTTAATGCACCTGATCACAATCTTCCCGGGTTGTAGCAAAGTTCTTGCTTACCTCCTGTATCCACCACCAACAAAAATGATTCAATTATATATGATAGAGAATTCGTAGTATCCAGAGAACAAAGATCAACATGTCCACACCTCTCTAAATAAATGCTCAGGAACAAAATCTCTAAGATTTTAATGCACAAGGTTGGGGGTGGGGGGAAGTTTTAGAGAGATTACAGTAAACAAAACAGCAGAAAATTCTCTATTTCTAATTTGTGTTAAAATAAGTCTCAGTCAGTAAATCTTGCTACTCTTGATCTCAGGGTCATGAATTCAAGCCCCACACTGGGCATAGGACATACTTAAAAAAAAAAATTGGCTTCACACAAGCAGTTGGAAAAAAGGAGGATTTTAAAACAAATCTATAAACATGCATATTTTTGTTTCTTCTCATATCATTATTTACAATTCTCAGAAAAAAATAACCTATTTTTCTTGAAGTTTTTGAGGGGTATGCAGAAGCACATTTCAGTGCTTGAAGCTATCTATCCACAAATGGATATACATTTACACGGGATGCAATAACTTGCCTTTGAAAGAAATTATAGCATTCCCCATCTGGTATTGAATATGGAATACGATAAAGTCACTTTTAGATATCTACATATATAGTGTCATGTAAAAGCTGTTTAATAAACTCTGTAAAGACCAATTTGAGAGTATTTTTGACCACAGCTTCAAAAGAACTCAGGGAATATGACACAGTGACTCCTACTTATTAAAGCACTTGCGTAGGAAATTAAATTATCTTAATTGCATTTAATTCAACATTGACATTGACATTGCTGGGCACAGAGCATTGCTTTCCCCCAAACAGAAGCCAGCATGAGCAAAGCAGAGGCTGAAGGACCTTGTGTAATAACAAAAACTGAGTAAATGCTTACCTTTACTCTCCCCACAGAGGATCTATGAGCTGGGTGCTCCCAGCTGAGCAATGGTAAAAATGTTCTTTAGTTAATAATAAAGGAAAGAAAAAGTCCAGACACCAAGAAGCTGAGTTAACCATTGACACAGGTTTGTTCCTACAGTTGCACCTGAGAATCTACATAGGCAGCCCTTGGCATCTTATAAAGCAGGCGATAGCCGGTCAGCTGATACAGAGGTTACCTCACCATCCCTGTCCCTCTGGGGGAGGTACAGAGTGAAGGGCATTCAAGCATACACTGACTAAGTTTTCATGAGGTCAAGGATACAAAGGAGGAAGATTTCCTGGGCCAGTAATATGTTCAACAAATATTTACAAACAGTGTTGTTGAGAGCTAACCTATGGAAATAAATGGTCCTGCCCAAAGCCAAAAAAAAAAAAAAAAAAAAAATCCTTTTTACCAGAACTCTTTGTCTACCTCTTAGCAGGTGAGGGGTGAGATAGAATGCCAATGAAACCTGAGACAGGACAGTTAGAAATAGTTAAGCATCCATTCATTCCTTTATCTAATATACCTCAAATGATTAGTTACCATGGGCAGCACCGTTCCAAAGAACCAGCATCTACAAGTGAATAAGCCCTGATAAATGGAAGACAGAGACTGAAGCTGGAAGGTCTTCCCTCTCCCAACCCCAAGGATCAGAGCACAGGATAGAAATGATTAATAAAAGACACAGGCTGTGGCTCACATGCAGAATGTGCAGTCTGATAGTTACTCTGCCCCAGCAACAGATCCTGAGGCATTACATGAAACAGTGAGTGGTCATGTGGTCAAGCTGGCTGACCATAAGTCTGAAAATTGAATAAGTGGGGGCGCCTGGGTGGCTTAGTCGGTTAAGCATCTGACTTTCGCTTAGGTCATGATCTCACTGTTCGTGGGTTCGGGCCCCGCGTCGGGCTCTGTGCTGACTGCCAGCTCAGAGCCTGGAGCCTGTTTCAGAGTCTGTGACTCCCTCTCTCTCTGACCCTCCCCTGCTCACGCTGTCTCTCTCTCTCCTAGAAATAAATAAAAAACATTAAAAAAAATTTTAAAAAAAAGAAAAAAAAAGAGAATTGAATAAGTGAAGAGGTGACTTTAAACTGGTAGAGTCAGGAGAAAAGTCCAGAAAAATGTGAAAGGCAGCCACAGGAAACTAAAGAAATAACATCTCAGGCTCTTGCAGACCTGAGAGAGTTGTGCCCACAAGACCTCAAAAGGAAGACTGCGTAGACAATGAATTAATATATTTCTTTACTCTGAAGAGCATTAGGAGCCAGGAGATCTAGGAAGCCCCATCCAGTTTGGGTTAGCCCTCCAAATTTAAGGGGCCATTTCTAGGTTCTGATCATAGTTGCCATTTAGAGCTTGTTTGGGTTTTGTTTCCATTTAAAAATTTTTTTTTACATTTATTTATTCTTTGAAATAGAGAGAGAGAGCTAGGGAAGTGTGGGGAGAGAGAGAGAGAGAGAGAGAGAGATACAGAAGCAGGCTCCACACTGCCAGCACAGAGACCTACGTGGGGCTCAAACTCACAAACTGCGAGATCATGACCTGAGCCAAAATCCAGAGTCAGATGCTTAACAGACTGAGCCACCCAGGGGGCCCTGTTTCCATTTCTAAAAGCAGGAACACTTGATGAACAAAAGATATGGATTTTAATGTTTTTGCTGTCACTTACTAGCTTTGTCATCTTGAGAGCTACTTAACCTCTCTGTATCCCACTTGCCTCATCTGTAAAATGAAGATAATAAAAATAAATAGATGACCTGCCTTAGGTCTTGACATCCTGAACGGAGCACTTACCAGTACCAGGCAGAAGAGTCTGAATCCTCTAAGGGATCTATCTGTTCAATTACCAATAAATAGTAGAGAGGCATTGGGCACAGAGTTGCCTCTTTTGCAAAGAAAGTTGAATACTAGGGAAATAGGACATTTCCATGCTAATTGAGTCAACTTCCACTGTGGTTTTGCCATAATAAGCCTGACTTGGTCATTCAGTGAGTATTTTATCACTTACTCTGCTTACCTCCTTCCTTGTTTGAAAGCTGAGCTGCGTTTGTTAGCATTCCATCTGAAAGGACTTTTACAAGAACAGCACGATAACGCATAACACCCTCTGCTCTGCAATGACCATTTCAGGAAAGGTGGCTTTGTTTGGGTGAGTGTTTGGATTGATCTGAGAAGATGAGACATCTAAACACAGCCTAAAAAAGACTGCAGCAAAGAGCAGGACAGAAGGCAAGATAGAGAAATTGGATGGTTTCCCAACTCCAACTGAGTCAGAAAATCACTGCGTGGCTTCATTCCTTTGTTTGAAGTAAATTCCCAGAACATCAGACACACCCATACTCACATGTAAGGAGAAAAACACTTTCTAAAGCCAGATGAAAATGATATCTGGGTTGGCTTTTCTGTTGCATGTCTATGCCTCCTACATCCACCTTAACTGGAAATTAACTTCACTGAAGGTCAGCTTTGGTGAACTGTATTCCTCCCTGAAACAGAGAGAGATGCCAAGGCAAATCGAAGGGGCCTGTTTGTGTTAAGATTTGTCAAGTAACAACATGATGAAAGAATTCATTAGTAAAGGATAAAAGCTTTAAGGGATACAAAATTCTCCTTGTCAATACATTGTACTTGAATGCTGTTCAATGATTCTAGTAATGGTCTCAAGAGAAGTTAGAGGGGCACCCGGGGGGCGGGGGCCGCTCAGTCGGTTAAGCATCCAACTTCAGCTCAGGTCATGATCTCACAGTTCGTGAGTTCGAGCCCCACATTGGGTTCCGTGCTGACAGCGTGGAGCCTGCTTGGGATTCTCTCTCTCCCTCTCTTTTTCCCTCCCCTGCTTTCTCTCTCTTCATCTCTATGTCAAAATAAATAAATAAACTTAAAACAAGAAGTTAGATTATACATAAGAAGAGGCAACTTATTATGTAGAATTGAGGTATTACTACTCTCGGTCTCTCATTGGCAAACTGTTTTTGTTTGGTCAGCCTGATTCTTATTTTTGTAAGGCTTGCAAGCTAAGAATAATTTTCACATGTTTAAATGGTGAGGGGGAAATCAAAAGAAGAAGAATATTTTGCGATGCTTGGAAATTATATGAAATTCAAACCTCAGTGCCCGTAAATAAAGTCATTGGAATACAGCCACACTCATTCATTTACATATTGTCTATAGCTGCTTTTACTCTACAATAGTAGAATCCAGTGAACCTCAGAGCCTCAACAGAGCCTATTAACCATCAAAGACTAAAATATAGTATCTGGCCCTTTACAAAAAAATGTTTTCCAATCTCTGAGCTAGCTAAACTGTACCATTCACTATTCTCCAATGACAATGTCCTGATTAATGATTAATACATGGTTAACTGCAAATCAGCTCTATAATTTAAAATCTTATCTTTCTCTTGTACAATCCAGCGATCATGTCCCTGGATCTTTACTCAAAAGAGTTAAAAACTTATGCCTACACAAAAGCCTACACACTGGCATTTAAAGCAGCTTTATTCATAGTTGCCAAAATTTGGAAGTAAACAAGATGTTCTTCAGTTGGTGAATGGATAAGTAAACTGTGGTTAAAGCATGGAAGAATTGGGGTATCTGGGGGGCTTTGTTGGTTACACCTCTGAATCTTGATATTGGCTCAGGACATGATTTCACAGTTCACGGGCTTGACATGATCCCATGATCGTGATCAAGTGAGGAATCAATTTGGGATTCTCTCTCTCCCCCTCTCTCTGCCCCTCCCGTGTTTGCGCACACATATTCACTCACCTACTCTCTCTCTCAAAACAAATAAATAAACTTCAAAAAGAAAAAGAAAAAATAAAGCATGGAGTAAATTTAAATGCATAATACTAAGTGAAAGAAGCCAGTCTGAAAAGGCTATATACTGTATGACTCCAACTAGATGACATTCTGGAGAACGTAAAACTATGGAGACAGTAACAAGATTTGGGGGAGACGAGCATGGACTCACAAATAGGCAGAGCACAGAGAACTTTTAAAGCAGTAAAAATACTCTCTATGGTTTTATAATGAAGGATATAGATCATTATGCATTTGTCCAAACTCATAGAATATACAACACCAAGAATGAACCCTAAGGTAAACTATGGGTATTGGGTAACGATGATGTGTCAGTGTAGGTTCCTTCTTTTTATTTTAATGTTTTATTTATTTTTGAGAGAGAGATAGAGACAGTGTGAGCAGGGGAGGGTCAGAGAGAGACGGAGACCCAGAATCCGAAGCAGGCTCCAGGCTCTGAGCTAGCTGTCAGCACAGAGCCCGATATGGGGCTTGAACCCACGAACCATGAGATCATGACCTGAGTTGATGTCAGAAACTTAACTGAGTGAGCCACCCAGGCGCCCCAGTTTCTTCTTGATTAAAAAATAACTGCACCACTCTGGTGAATGATCCTGGTGATGGACGAAGCTAGGCATGGGTGGGGACAGAGACTAGCTGAGAAATCTGTACCTTCCCTCAATTTTACTGTAAACCTGCAAGTGCTGTAAAGAGATAAAAATATTTTTTTAAAAATCCTATCTTTCTTTCAAGTATCCTTTCCCAACTCCTCCCCTGCTTACTGGAAACATCAATTTAGAATTTATTTTAAAAATAATTTTAAGAAAGAACAGACATTTTTAAGGCACTGTCCCCCTCAATTTATGTATTATAGTCTTTTGTTGCACCTCCTCATTTCATGTACTGAGTTTTAAATACTTGTGGGTAAGCATTGACTGAGTCTTACCTATCTTTGTTTTATTATTTTTTAATTATTTTTATTTTAGAAAGCGAGAGAGCCTGAGTGAAGGAGAGTAGCAGAGGAAGCAGAGGGAGAGAGAGTCTTTTTAAATTTTATTTTAATGTTTATTTATTTTGAGAGAAACTGAGACAATGTGATGGGGAAGGGCAGAGAGAGAGGGAGAGAGAGAATCCCTAGCAGACTCTGCACTATCAGAGCAGAGCCCAAAGTAGGGCTCAAACTCACAAACTATGAGATTGTAACCCGAGCCGAAACCAAGAGTAGAGTTAACCCAAATTTGCTTTTAAGGAGGAATCTAATTCAGCATTTTTATAAAAGATGATGTACTGTATTTCCACAAATATTTAAAGGGGCACCTGGGTGGCTCAGTTGGTTAAGCGTCCGACTTTGGCTCAGGTCATGATCTCACAGTTTGTGGGTTCCAACCCCGCATCGGGCTCTATGCTGGCAGCTCAGAGCCTGGAGACTGTTTCTGATTCTTTGTCTCCCTCTCTTTCTGCCCCTCCCCTGCTCACACTGCCTCTCTCTCTCTCTCTCTCTCTCAGAAATAAATAAAACATTTAAAAAAATATTTAAATAAAAACGATGAAGTTAACTGGATCAAAAGAGCTTGATACAATGAATCATGAAAGCAGGTTAAAAGCTGTATTATCCTAGGGCGCCTGGGTGGCTCAATCTGTTAAGCATCTGACGTCAGCTCGGGTCATGATCTCACATTGGTGAGTTCGAGCCCTGTGCTGGGCTCTGTGCTGATCACTCGGAGCCTGGAGCCTGCTTAGGATTCTGTCTCCCTCTCTCTGCCCCTCCCCCACTTCCACTCTGTCTCTCTCTTAAAAATAAATAAACATTAAGAAAAAAGCTGCATTATGCTTCCGGGGGCGAGGGGCAGGGAGAAACAGGAAATACCTTTAAAAAAAAATCTCTCCTGGCTGTTAAAGTACATATGTTTATTGGAGATAATATGAGTAAAAGTGTAAAGAAAGCAATAAAAATTACTCACAAGCCTCAATGCCCTTTGGGTGAAATGATTTGCCTTCTTCTCCCCTATTGTTTAAGGATAAAATTGAGATTCAAATTGTATTGCAACTTTGAGCCATGTTTTTAAACCTTGATCAAGCAGCTCTTGCCCTAATGGAAAAGAATGCATTCCTCACCTTGGAATTCCCAACATCCAAGGAGATGCAAGTCAGGCGGGCCTTGGGGAGCGTGTGCTGGCTGCGCAGTGCTCCTCAGTCACACCCATGTGTACGGGTGTGGTTTGTACCACGCTGTGGGCATTCGCGGACACCATGCCCGGTGAGAGCTTTATGAACCATCAAGCACGCCGCAGATGTGATGCCACATTTGAAGGTGTGCCCGCCCCTTTGGTAAATCCTAATCCCGTGCAAGAATCCTGTGCGCTTGTGTGTACAGCAAAGTCCCTGTCCCCAAGGAAGCTTGCCTCCCGAGCGCATGAGAACTGCATCACCAGCGGCTGATTGGGTTCCAAAGGGCGCCCTCATTTCAAAGACAATTTTGCTATTATTAATTCTGTCTTGGTCTGTCAAGGGGAGATTTGAGATAATTATCGGAGTACTTCAAGCTCCAAATCCCCTACCTTCCTTACCGCACCGATTACTCGATTCGGAAATATTTGAGGGGAATCTCCTTTACCTGCAGAATGACTTGACTTCTTGTCTTCACTTTTCCTGGTGGAGGCACCAGCCCATCCTGCTTTCCTTGTGCCCTTTGTACTCTGTCAGGCTTCAGGAACGAATTATAGAGAGGAAGGTTCTTGTTGCCTATTCCCTTCCAAGACATTTTTCCCCTAATGCTTTCCTTCCCCCCCAAAATAAGAATTACAAGTGATATTTCCTTTGACAGCTGGTAACTAATCCCACCTTAGCAGGAAGGAGAACAGGAAGCCAGCAAAGGAATTTTCCATTCCGATGTCCCTTTTAATTTTTTTTTCCACATCAGGTACTTTTCAAAATCTAGACGTTTCCAGTGAGTCTGTATATCTTCTTGTTTTGTCTAGCAGCCTCGTGTGTCTTTTAACTTCTTCTGCGCCGATGAAAAGCCTGACTGCGGTGATGTTTGTAATTGGAGGAGGGAGAATTAGAGAGCTCTTGAAACTCAGAGGGGAATAGAAGTGAAATGGGATTCCTTTGCTTATGCAAACAGGGTTTTTGCTTTTGTAGAGATAGAGTTCCCGAAAACCACAAATCAAAATGCCTCATAGCGTAATGAGGGCTACAACTTTGACTTCTGAAATAGGTCTCTCTTGCCTGCAGACTGGCTTCCTCCCTCCCTTCCTGCCTTTCTATCTTTTCTTCTTCCCTCTTCCTTCTTCCTCTCCCCATGCCTTCCTTCCTTCCTTCCTCCCTCCCGGCCTGCCTCCCTCATTTCTTCCTTTCTTTTCTGTTTAAAAAGCTCTGTGCATTTTCCGGTGTTCCATGTCTTCCAGAATGTATAGGATAAGAAGCAGAAGAAAAAGGAAAGAGTCGACTTGAATTTGTTTTTTCCAGGAACAATCCAGTTCAGCATTTTTGTAAGACAAAGCACAATGTTCCAATGAATACTTTTTTTTTTTAACGAGGACATTCTAGTTTCTTAAAGCAGGTGATTTGTACAAAATGTGAAATAGATATATTCCCGCAAGTTGGTATCATTTCAAAGGACACAACTTGATTAAGATGATGTCCAGCAACATGGTAAAGTCTGTAAAAGTAACATTTAAAAAAAAAAAAAAGCTCTGTGTTTTTCTGAAGTTATTTTTTCTGAAAGTCTTAAAAAATTTCCATGTGCATATTTTTTACTGAAGCGATAATAATTAGGATTGCTTGGGATTCTCTCTCTCTCTCTGCCTGTTTATTTTTCTCACTTAACCAGTGGGTAACTGAGGAAGGCACAAGCATTTTATATTATCTGCTCAAATCCCCACATCTAGTCAATAATGGCCCTAAGATAGGAACCCAGACAGTCTGACTATGGAAACCGAGTTCTTAACCACTTGTTTCTGCCTAGGTTTCAGCTGAGCAAATCTTCCCTTGGTTTAACACATATACTGTCTTGATTAGTTATCAACAAGGAGCCCCGGACTGAATTTCAGCAGCCCCCAGATGAAGGCAAAGTCATTTCAAATTACAGCAACTAGAGATCAGTTTTTGCCTTTCTAGTTCTAAATAGTCAGACGGTCACCTGGGTGCCTCAGCCGGTTAAGAGTCCAGTTTCGTCTCAGGTCACGATCTCCTGGTTCATGGGTTCGAGCCTCACACTGGACTCTGCTGACAGCTCGGAGCCTGAAGCTTGCTTTGGATTCTGTGTCTCCCTCTCTCTCTCTCAATGTCCCTCCCCTTTTCTAACTCTGTCCCTCTGTCCTTCTCTCTCTCTCTCTCTTTCTCTCTTAAGAATGGATAAACATTAAAATAGAAAGAAAGAAAGGAAGAAAGAAAGAAAGAAAGAAAGGAAGAAAGAAAGAAAGAAAGAAAGGAAGAAAGAAAGAAAGAAAGAAAGGAAGAAAGAAAGAAAGAAAGAAAGGAAGAAAGAAAGAAAGAAAGAAAGGAAGAAAGAAAGATAGAAAGAAAGAAAGAAAGAAAGAAAGAAAGAAAGGAAAAGAAAATAGGCAAATACAACTAAATTATAATGAAAATCTCAAAATCTGAAGTTTAGATTCTCTTTTTGACAGATTTAAAGGTCAATGTAAGGCAAATATATCAGGCAAATGTATATGTTAGCCTAAGATTTTGTAAGATTATTTAGTGTGAGCTGAGGGTTTCCACCCAACTCAGAATGCTTCCTACGTGTAAGGAACTTCCCACTGTGCCTCGAGCACTCGGCCGCAGAGTGCCCCTGCCTGAGCTCTAGACTCCCTGAGAACTCTGATGTGAAGTTCATGGCCATCTCCTTCCAGGTCCTTTCAAACCCTGACCACATTTCCTTTGAGTTTCGTATTATACCCTGTATTCCTATGATAAAATCCCCTCTCTGCCTATTTTACCTATTTCCTTGTTTAAGTCAGCCCACATTCCTAAGACCTTTGGATTGCTCACATAATAAAAAATAAACACCACTAAATGACAACTCTTTGAGGGGCACCTGGGTGGCTCAGTCGGTTAAACGTCTGACTTCTGCTTAGATCTCAGTTTGTGAGTCTGAGCTCTGTGTCTGGCTCTGTGCCGACAGCTTGGAGCCTGGAGCCTGCTTCTGATTCTGTGTCTTCCTCTCTATCTGCCTCTCTCCTGCTCCTGTTCTCTCTCTCTCTCTCTCTCAAAAATAAATAAACATTAAAAAAATCACAAATCAGTTGGTATGGGATCAAGGTAGGGAGAATCCAATGTGCTGGTGTAGACCAGCAAAAGCTGCACGCAAGTGGTAATTTCATAATGAGCCAGTGGGCTTTCAAGAGGTAGGAAAGGAGATGCGTGTATTCTGGACCTACAGGAAAATACCAGCAAAGACAGAAAAGAGAAACTACCGGAGAAACAACAGTGTTGCAGGTTGATGTGGTTTGGGGGCCGGGTGGTGGCGTAAGAAAAGAGAAAGGAGCAAGACAGGAGTCAGTTATGAATGAGAGCTGAGGTCAGTGAGTGGAGGGAGAGTTAGGCAAACATAAATGGAATAAAAAAGCCTTTGTGTTATTTAGCAGCTGATAAAAGTAACCAGTAGCGGAGAAAAGAGCCAAAGATAATTCTTTTTATTATTATTATTTTTTAATGTTTATTTATTTTTGAGAAAGGGAAAGACAGAGCGTGAGCGAGGGAGGGGCAGAGAGAGAGGGAGACACAGAATCCGAAGCAGACTCCAGGCTGTGAGCTGTCAGCACAGAGCCCGACGCGGGGCTGGACCCACCAACCGTGAGATCATGACCTGAGCTGAAGTAGGATGCTTAACTGACTGAGCCACCCAGGCGCCCCAAGAGTCAGAGATCATTCTGAGTTTTCATTATCTGAGAACGGGGGAGGAATTTTTCTGAAGATTCTCTACTTCTTAATGAGAAGAGTATTTTTCAGTGGTCTCAACTTAGTATAAGCAGCCAAGGCAGGGGCAACATTACTAGAGAAAACGTCAGGACATTGGAATTTGCCTCTGCACTGACAACTGACCACAGGTGTGATTTTCTAGTAAGCAAGGAAGAGCTGGACCATCACGAGGATTTCTTGTAGTTTTATAGTTTTTCTGCTCCATTTGTCCATATTAAAATGAAGCTTCAGGAATAAGAACAGGGATTAGTTTTTTGTTGTTGTTCAGCACTGCAAATCAGTCCCTAACACCAGTACCTACAGTGTAATATGCACTCAATAAATACATGCTGAATGGATGAGTGAAACAAGAAAAGATTGTGTCTTTATATCAAAATGAAAGGACTGACTGATTCATGTTTTTTGTTTTTTTTAACTCAAAGTAGCCATTTGAAGTTTTACTTATTTTTTAAATTTTTTATTATTTTGAGAGAGAGAGAAAGAGAGAGCATGAACAGGGGAGGGGAGAGAGAGGAAGGGTCCCAAGCAGACTCTGAGCTATCAGCACAGAGCCCAACATGGGGCCTGAACCCATGAACCATGCCATCATGGGCAGAAATCAAGAGTCAGATGCTTAACCGACTGAGCCATCCAGGCACCCCTAAAGTTTTAACCTAAGTAATGGAGCTGGATTTGACACCAAAAGATTATAGTCACACTTCTATATCTTCAAAGTTATTTGCTATTGCTCAAATGTAAATGTTCTCAGAAATGCTTACTCTTCAAAATGGAAAATCGTTGTACCTTTCTGTATATCCCTTATTCCCACTGCTATCTCTACAGGTTGCTAACACTACATAAAATAGAGATCTATCTGGCTAAGGCTGAAATGGAGGGAATTACTTTCAAATTTCACTGGTTTGGAAATCTTGCATTTGGTTGTGGATTTTTATTGTGCTGTTTGAAGATTAAATTGACCTCGAATGTTTTTTCTACAATACATGGCTGACTATACTTAACAATGCTCAGTTATTTCAGTCCCTTGTAAGTCACAATCCAGCTTAGAAAGCAACATATTTCACATCTCAGCTATTGCTTTGATTCACAAGGACAAAGAATGAAGGAGTCAAAACTTAGCAGAACTGTGTAGACAACTGCTGCTCACAATTATTCTAGAAAGTGTATTCACAATTTCTCCTTTCCTGATCTACAGCTTCCAAAGCAGGTTGCTAAGTACTAACACATTCTCTCCCTCACCCCCAAAACACACACATTACCAAATACCTGAGTATTTACTACAATGTATACAAAATACCTTAGATGATAGATTGTTTATTCCTAATAAAGATGTTTGAACATTGTATCTAATAGCCTATCTACTATCTCACCCCCATCTGAACCCACTACTATTTTTCCTCCTCCTCTAAAATTTAATAATATAATGAATTGACTATGCAAACTGGTCAGTCTATGTTATAGAATAAAACTATAGTAAGATAAAATAGGACCTTTATAAGATAAAATAATACCTTCTAAGGTTATATTTAATATTATCCCAAATAAAATAAATGCATTCATTTCAATAATTTGTAAATTACAGGTGTCTCACAGTGAATTTCACTCAAGTTAAAACAAAGATGTAATTACATTGTTTATCCACAGAGTACTTTATTAAGTTCGGTGTTAGAGAGCATTATGTTCCTAACAGTGAATTTAGGATGGAGTTTAAATGAGTCTATTCTCCTCTCTTATGCAAACTGATATCACTACGAAGTAGGGTTTGGTAGAAGGAAGTAATGTCACTGTGTATGCATGTGCCTGAGCCTGTGCGTGCGTGTGTGTGTGTGTGTGTGTCTGCTTTAATGGAAAAGCTAAGAAACTAACGAAGTAACATTCCTGTTGTTTATGGGAATAGAATGTTCTCGAGCAGGTGAGATGGCTAGGCTCTCTTAAAAACGGGAAACAGGAATGTTAGCACTACATTTCCGATTACTGAACCCATCTATTTTATGTCTACTGCCCACAGAGTAGAAAGGCATACATTGTTCCAGCACGGCAACTGTAACATTGACCTTCTCCTTCCCCTTGAACCAATTTTCACAAAATAGAAGCCAGTGAAAGAAAACACAGGGATCCCCAAATGCGTATTGAAAAGTAATCCATTTTTCACTCATCAGATAACAACACTTAATGACTTGGGTAACCCAACTTCACTCTCCAATGGCCTTAATGAAAAGGCCAGTTCATTGCATTAGGAAATCAGTGAGATGAATCGTAATGAAAAACCGTGACTCTTTGCCAGGATTTAGCGAAGGCCATGAATAGCCCAGCTTAAAAGTTGAATTTCTTGTTTTCCTTCCTGTGTGGCTCTCTTTGAAAAGACAAGAAAATGGTCCATTTGGTCTTTGGAAAACCCATCTCAGGGTGTGAGGCACTGCCAACTGCTTAGGTTATCTTGGGCAAATGAAGTCACGGGAGCATTAGGAATAAAACGACCAGAGAGCAACTTTGCAAATCAAGACAAAGTAACATGTTTAGGTTTTCGGACTAATGTAGTGCGGATGGCAAGCAGACCCTATTCCATAGCACCTTTGAGAAAAGAGTCCTGGCACATTGAAGTGTTTTCTGCCTCCACCCCCATTTCTGTCACTCGAGTTCTCCTCTTCAATGTAATAGTTTTGCTATGATTTCTTAAAAATCACCATGCTATGCATGATCTAGAAAAAAAAAAAAAAAGAGTTCCAGGGAAAGTGGCGGGGGTGCATATCACTCCAAGGTTTTGTCAATGATACGTTCCGAAAACAAATTTTAAAAACCCCACAAAAACAGGATCCTAAGAGAAAGGGTCGAACGGTTTTACACTTGGTCATTATTGAGGAATGCATCAATACAACAAGAAATACGGCACTTTGTCTTAAGAAAGGCCTGAGGTTTTCTGGTGGTCTTGGGCATCAGAAGATAGGTTTACAGCTTGCGAGTTCTTGCAAAGTGGTAGAAGGAAGATTAATCTGATGGGAAGTTATAATACCAGGGGTGGGTGGGTGAGCTCCTCACACATGGGGCACACGGAGGGGACTGGCAGGTGATCAAGGGCCGTGAAGATGGGTTTTGTGTCTTCCTGTGCGGCTCAGGGGAGGTGTAAGTATAGCAGTTTTCATTCACCTAGTGTTTCTTGAGGACAAAATCACGTATGGGCAAACACAAAGCTTGCTCAAATCATGCGTTATGCTCAAGCCACCTCGTATTACGTTCAAATTGTGTCCTCGTATATCAAGTGCACTGGAACTCACTTACATCTGTCAAACATGTGTTCCCGCAGAACTGACCGTGCATTCTCAGGTTATACTTACTAAATACAGAAACAGTCAAGTGAAGAGTTATTTTTTTCTTAATCTTCTGGAGATTTCTAGACAGCTGTTCAGTGTTGGGTTGATATATCATTCTACTTCTATCTTCATGACCTGGCCCCAATAATACCATTTACCTGCTCATACAAGAGGACCATAATTATGCTAGAATTGCAGAAATTGATCAGGGGCTTCCTTTCTTCCTGCATGATGGAATGAATGCCTTATTGACTGGATTATGTTAGCCTCATAGCTCATCTTCTGTCTTTTATCCTAGCTGTCTTTTTTTTTTTTTAATGCTTCTATTTGTTCCAGATCTTAATCAGAGTATTCTATAGCATATCAACTTATTATTGCTACATTCTGAAAATGTATCCAGCAACGTCTTATCCTAGAAATGTTCTTTCCTTATTTCATTTAAAGTTGGATTTTGTTGTTATTGTTTTGTTTCTTTGTCGTTGCTCAAATTCTGTGACACTAACCCACTTACATGAAATATCCAAAGCAAATGCTTTTCAATATATCTCATCTGGTTTTTCAATAACGTGCAGAATTCAGGAGCTTCTCTGTCTAGGAATCTGATTCACTCTTTGGAAAAGATTTTACAAGGATCCAATGTAAATATAAAATAACAGGAACACCCACGCCACGCTGGGCCTCTTTTTCATCATGTTTTTAATGCTAATGCAAGAAAACAGCCTGTAAAATAGGCACACACGTATGTACATTGCAGATCTTCTTGTAAACATCCCTTCTGTGATTAAATTGATTCCTGAGGAATTGGTTAAGACAAGCAGTACCAAAGGTCACTTTCAAAACTTCCTGTGCCTCTGAGAATGTTTTGTGTTAATAATATGCATTAGTTTTACAGCCACTTAAGAAGACCTCATTTATTTCAAACCAGAAACAGGGGGCCAAGATTAAAACTAGGGGAAAATCCTACCGCTCCTATAGCATCACATGAATGCTGACTTCTGGAAACAAAAGAAAGCTGGGTTTTGAAAGATTCACCGAAAGTCTCGATCTCTTGTTAATTTATCCCAAAGCCTCCACACAAACAGAAAGTAACAGAAAACGGTGCCATCCAGGGACAGAGGCCATTTTTGATCTGGACAGGATGATGGTTGAGAAACACAGGAAAGAGCCAGACTTTTAAATTAAAAATTAAAAAAAAAAAAGCAAAACAAAACAGAGGAGTTGGATTCTCAATGCTAAATACACTTTTTAAATAGGCTTTTTTTCCATTGTAAAAAAAAAAAAAAAAAGGGAACCTTAGAGAACTTCTTTTTTTTTTTTAACTTCTTCACATTTTTTTTCAACTTCTTCACATTTAGGCAAATGTATTTCTTAATTTTCTCAAATAAATATCTATCTATCAATCAACCCTAGGTCCTTTTTGGGCAACTTTGTTTGAATCACCAAATGGGGAGACCATGTGAGAACAATATTTGCTTTCCAGGGTTAAAAGAAAATAAGCAGGTGTCTCATACAGGGAACATGATTTCATTCATGGTGTTAAACCCTCTTACCTACATTTCTTTGAAGACAAGTGTTTCCATTTCCCTTTTGGAGCCAATCTGTTTTGCTTTCTCAGAATAGCACAACACAATTCCATAAACCATAGATGGGTGGTGAGTCACTTTTTTTTTCCCCCTAGAGATCAGAGATTATCAGAGCTTGAGATTTGAATGCTGTGTAACTGCCCCAACTTTCTGCCATTGCTCACGAAATCGCTGCTCATGAAGTTTTAAGCAAAGAAGGAAAACATGTTTTAAAAAATCAGATTCTTTTTATAGTGGGAACTCAAGTTACTGATGTCCTGCCCCTTATTGGGTTACTGTCGTCGCAGACTTCATGGGAGACTCCTCTCATATGATTGTAATTACCAACATAACCAAGCCATTAGAGCCTGCCTGTTACAGTGCCTAAGGTGATTTGTTTTGAAATGGAGACAGAGAGCGGCAGATGAATGAACCATAGGAAACTGATTTGTGCAAGGTATTCCACATGGCAACATGGTCTCAAATCCGCTCATTTGGCCCAGCTCAGGTATCAGTAACTGGAGGAGAGCAGGGAACAGCAATCAGATGAAATTACTCTTGTCTGATCAGTTCTAGACTTGTGACAGGTGACGTGCTGTACAGTTAGTTCCTAGGGGAGAGGAGACAAGAAATAGAAGAGTGTGGTGGTAGGAAGGGCTGACTGAAACTCCCAAACGCAAGTTGAAATTATTTGCGTATAAAGGAAAAGCATAAAGAAGTAGCATAAGGGGTGCCTGGGTGGCTCAGCCTGTGAAGCGTCCTACTTCGGCCCAGGGCATGATCTCATGGTTCATGAGTTTGAGCTCTGTGTCGGACTCTGTGCTGACAGCTCAGACCCTGAAGTCTACTTTGGATTCTGTGTCTCCTCTCTCTGCCCCTCCCCGCTCACGCTCTTTCAAAAATAAATAAAGGATAAAAAAAAAGAAAATAAACAGCATATAATTGATGCAGAAATTATATCCAGGACTTATCATTTCTACTCTAGCAAATTCGTATTATTTGTTTAACTAGACATAGACGGTGTCGCTAATTGCTTCTTTCCTCACTCACACTCAGCTTCAGGTACTGGTACCTGTAACATGCAACCTCTTCTGAACTCTGTCTCAGATACTGTGATGAACTTGAATGATTTGCTTGAATCCACTACCTGAAATCTCCTGTTGATGAACCTACTGGCTGGTCTCCTGGTACTTCACCACTTGTCCAGATAGAGTGGGGATTTTCTCTTCTTTTTCTGTTATTATATTTGAGGTCCTTGCCCCTCTTTCAAATAGGCTCATCCCATAGCCAGATTAACTCAGTGCAAGTCCATTGCTGGTTGTCAGTACTTCCATTTGGACCTACAGAAGGGAAACCCCAGCATGACTCAGGAACACAGCGTGGGTGCCTGAAGCATAGCTCGTGCTCTCCATAGATCAGGAGGAATTGTGTTAATGAACTGACTTGGCAAAGTCAAACCGTTGAGTCATCTGAGCACACAGATCAGGGAGTGCTATGACAGCACCGGTCTCCATGTGTCGTGCTATTATGGAAAGCAGACTGCTACCAATTCCCTCAAATTAGTCAGGGATGGACAAAGCAATACTATTAATTACAAAATATTTCTGCTAGTAACCATTTCCCAGCATGCCTCTGTGAAGAAACAAGTGTATAGTGGAAACGAGGTATTTCACCTCTGGGGTACATGATTATGGTAGGTGGTTCTGACTCATTCTGCTTGATATGTTGACAGAACTTTCCCATCATTCAATCAGTTATCCTAGAAAAAATTTATATATATTTATACATATATATAATAAAATATATAATATATNGATTATTAAACCACATTAAATTAAATTGTACATTGTTGAAGAGAAGACACAATTTGATTATACGGTTTGAAAAACACTGGTCTTAACACTGAGAGATCTAGCTTGTGGTCTCAACTTTGCCACTTACTGATCTGTGACCTTGAGATGTCACTTAACTTCCCTTAAGCTCGGTGTTTCTTCTGCAAAATTAAGACGACTAAANCTTTAAATGTTTATTTTTGAGAGAGAGAGCACAAGCAGGGGAAGGGGCAGAGAGAGAAGGAAACAGAGAATCCAAGGCAGGCTCTGTGTTGCCAGTGAAGAGCCCGATGCAGGGCTTGAACTCACAAAACTTGAGATCATGACCTGAGCTGAATTGGATGCTTAACTGACTGAGCCACCCAGGAGCCCCATCACATTCTTATATTTTAATTGTAATTTGTTGTTCAATGAGAATAAGCTAGAACTTTAGATATATCCTCCTTTCTCTTTCTAACATACAACCCAACTATCAAACCATTTTTCATTTAATGGATTTGAATGATATAAGCCCAAGTATTTCACCTTAAAGGTGACTGCATAATAAGTAATTCTGATAATATTGCTGGCTTATGACATGCTAATCAGTCCTATCTCTAAAAAGGGAGCTACGAACATACATACATTGTAATTCAGGCACAGAATTTTCCTCTGCCACAAACAATGTGGTTTCTTGATGAAGTGAATTAGAAATGCCTTGGGTTTGAGGACAAATGCTTTTGAGTACAGAATTGATACATGGAGGCTCCTCCCTTTGTTTGTCCCCTGGGATGCTGATGGTGGTATTAGGAGGTATGGAAAAAATGTGTGTTCTTCTTAAAATGAAGCAGGATCCTGTCATAGAAACACAGCCATTCTGGCACCTGGGTCCTAGTAATTTTTGTTCCTGATCCTTTACTATTTGTTGGTTTGGTCAGTGGACAAAGGGAAGTTGTTCCAAAACACCCAGATGGAAACTGTAAGCTCAGTGAAACCTGAGAATTGTTTGAAGTAGCGCCATAAGGAGCAAGGTAACGGTGCCAGAATGGGTCAAAACTCCCCAAACCACAGAAGAGTCAACCATACTCAGTAAGAGCGTTAAAATATATATCATATTCATTGTCACCCATCCAACTTTCAAAAAGCAGCACCTGCTCTATGTGTGGAAGGACTTAGTCGCTAAACTATAGAGGCACATGGAGCGCCGTCTTCTTCTCTCTTATTGATCAGGCAGGGAGCCCCTCTCTAGGAAGCATGATTCTCTTCTTCAGAGCTCATGCTCACCATTACACCAATTCCATGCTAATGACACCAGTTTTCATAATGAGAACTCACCGTTAATTCTAGTAAACCAAGGAACACAGCCATGGTTCTTCACCTTAGTTAGAGAACCATTTATGAATAATGAACCCTTTCATCATGCCCTTGAATTTACTTATTCTGGGTATTGTGTGAAGAAGAGCTTATATCATGACAAAGGAATAGAAAACCAGGTTTGTTCTGCATGTCCTGATTTTTCCCCAGAATAGATGCAAACCCATTACTGCCATCTCGTTAAAAGAGAATCAGTGCAGGGAGAAAAAACTCCCTGGGAAACAGCCACCTCCATCTATTTATAGCAGCTTCTCCTACGTAGCATTTACTAAAGGTCAGGCACTATGGTAAGCAGTTCAAGTATGTTATCTTATTTAACCCCATGAGTCAACACAAAATTATCGCTCCTATTTTATGAATAAAAATACGAGCCTGGAAAAAGTTGACTTCAAAGTCACACAGCTAGTGAGGGTCCCGGAATCTCTTAGTCACTGGCCTTCCTCCTGACATGGGTTTTTGCATATGGCATTTGGAGCAGAAGCGAACCCGTCAGTCTCTTTCATCTAAACGAGAAATTTCCTCTTGAATTAAAGCAGATTCCTTCTGCTTAAGAAAGGAAAACGCACATTGGCAGAGCCCGGCTATTGACTGAACATTAATTGTCCTGGGTGTTGCAATTATCTGGAGAGTAAATAGGAAGTAGCATATCCAAACCTTTTCAGGACTCATCTTCACCAAAGTGGGCTAATACGTTGTGTTAGTCACTTTTCTTCCTTGAACTCTCACTACTTCATTAAAAAGTATCTGTCTTTCTCTGACGATTAGAACAGGGCTCATTACATTGTCACAGAAGTGATTTCCAAGGTCGTCATGAGAAAACACCATGGTCCCTCGAACCAGGCACACTACTGGAGGTCGGATGGGGCACTTCATTCATTTCCTGAAATTACTTAAGCCCTTGAAACTGATACTAAGTTGTGAGTTCCTGGATGTTCTAAACACCCAAACCACAACGGGCTTGTGGAAAAGAGGTCTCAAACTGGTTCTATGGGGATTACTCTAGTGGGACTTTCATTTGCTATTATAATGGGCAAGTTGAAATTCAAGAATTTGACAAAAATCTCAGTGAAGACAAAGAACTGTAAAGCTGAACAGGATATGATCATCCTCACTTTAAAATCTACAGGAGACACCCAGCTTCATTCATTCCTTAACTTATGTTAATGTTCAACAATTCTTTTTAGTGACTTCCCCCAGAGGCTCACTTCCATTCACAGAATATCCACTCCACATTTTAAATCTCACTAGAATGTTTCCTTTAACTTCCTATTTTCCAAGCTATGCCTTTTCATGTTATTATAATCATGGGTAAAATGACGAAATTTTGTGGAAAAAAAAACAGGGTATATGCTCCAGTGGAATATGTTTCTGATTTAGGAGTTTATTTCCAAATAAACAAAATTTGATTATCCTTTTAATGAATTGCTTTTATTGAAAAGCATATAAAGGCACCCAGGCACACTGCCATAGAAAACCTGATTTGCACGTTCAGGGGTCAATTTTCCTAATCATTAAACAAAAATAACAGCCACCGTCATGAAAACCCTTAGAGACTTAGTAACATCAATAGCCTAACAGGAAGAAGTAAATAAACAAACATGTTTAAATAAGTAAGTAAAAAAATTAAGTAACTTATTATCACCTTGAAAGTAAGGTGCACATTTAGCATTTACATTACAAGTCAGAGTAATTATTTGAGTTCAATAAGCAGCGATTTTCATCATTAGCCATTAGTTATAATATTTTGAAATCCATCCATCAAGGCTGTTTTAAAAATACAAAGGACTCTTGTATATGAACCCATTAAAACACACAAGAGCCACTTAGAAATTATTATTACTATTATTTTGCAAATTCTGGCTATACAATCTATTATTCTACTGTTCAGGATCATCAGAGTGGAATGTCAGAAAATCAAATTTTATCCCAAGCTACCGTTTTGTAGGCATAATCTGGTTTCACCCCAGCTGATTTCCAATTTTGTTCTCTACTAATAGACAGTACTTTGACCAATGACATTCCAGGAAATGGGTTCCACAAGTCAGCAGGTGCAATAAAAATCTGGGGAAGGAGAAAGCATAGAGGACCAAGGAAACAGAATCTGCTCTAAGTTAGAAAGCTGTCCTCTTTCTAGCTGTATTTTTCAAACTAATTTTTCCATCTTATTTTTCACTACCCCTGCCCAATGCTCCCTTCTAAACTTCCCAAACTCCTGGCTGAGGTCTAGATAGAATTGTAACACACACACATACACAGCCATGGCCAGTGAGGCAGGAACATCCACACCTTAAACTTGACAAGCATAATAAGAAGAGGAAATTATAGATGCACATGACGGTGTGTAGAACTGTGCCCATTTCCAAAGGGCAAAGTTTCGGTGCTTCTTACTCCCACTTATACCACCAGATAACGTAGACCACCAGAGACCAAAACTCACAGGACCCTTGACATCCAAGGCCGTTAACACCACATGATCTACTGGTTCCTGGTTTTGCATTTCAAGTCTCAGCTGCTCAATCCTACTCATACCTTGCTTCCACGTCCATTCATATCGGTAGGATAAAAATGGATTTGTTTAGGGGCACCTGGGTGGCTCATTCGGCTGAGCATCTGACTTCAGCTCAGGTCATGATCTCACAGTTAGTGAGTTCGAGCCCCGTGTCGGGCTCTGTGCTGACAGCCTGCTCAGAGCCTGGAGTCTTTTTCAGATTCTGTGTCTCCCTCTCTCTCTCTCCCCCTGCCCCTCTCATACCCTGTCTCTCTCTCTCAAAAATAAATAAACATTAACAAAAATGGGTTTGTTTGTCTAAGTGAGAAAGTTTAAAGTCTAGAATAGCTAGATATACTCTGCAAGTGACATACTAAAGCCCCACGCATCGTTAATAAATCCCTCCTCTGCCCAGGAAAACGTGTCCTTACAGAGCATACTGTCCAAGGCTCTATTATCACACCTGTAACTACAAGTTATGATTATTTATATGCACAGCCCCTTCCCCATCATCCTGTGAACTTCTCAACGCCTTGTCTCCATCATTTTGGCACTTGCCACCCCCCACCCTCCTCTATCCCTCTGACCCTTCATGGTGACTTCCTGGCAGGCATTTCATAATGATTTTTTAAATAAATATAAAAGTGAATGAATAAACAACCTTTGGTTGTCCTTCATGTGCATGAATGCCTTGCCCCTACAGAAAAGTAAGGCGTATGTTATTTTTTAACTAGTCTGTATCACATTGTGAGATACGAATTACTTCCTCAGTCTGATCTTACTGACTCTTTCTACTATACAGTGAAGGAAAGGCAACAGGCTTCCTGTTTGCTCTTACTGCCTTTTGTGGCTAGCTCTCAGTTCCTCAAGGATTCTCTTTGTATGGAAATTCTGCTTCATACTTGGGTGTGACTGTGTTACCCTGTGAGAATCCACACTTTCGAGCCTGTTCAAAATGACCTTTGTTCTTTATCCACCCTGTTCAAAAGTAATGTGTTCCGTAGACCTGCGAACTTGATCTTGGCACTCAGACAGAAAACAGAACAGCATCAAAATCAGTGGTCGTTCACAGCAATTAGATACCTTTGAAGAATTTTTTTAAAATAAATGACCAAATTTTCTTTAGAACATAGGCTAATGTGTCTTAAATAACATGTGCCACTGCAGCCATGATTTGTGGTAGGATTGAAATGATTGAATCGGGTAGTCTGGATTTTCAAAGTCAGTCATTCCCATCTTCACAGGAATTTCTGGGAAAGAAAAATGCAGCGGGGGTCAGAGAGCTTGGGGTAAGAAGAGGAAGGCCAGGCATCCAGTTTCAAAGTTCCCAGTCTGGACATGGTATCCAGCAACAAAAGACTTGCAAAGATTCAGCTGGAAAAGCGATGAAACCCCAACTGAAATGGGCCTCACACCCCTGAAGCTTACACAACAATTGTTTTTAAGTCTTTTGACACCACTGGGTAGAGGGACACTATGAAGCTACGTTCACTATTTTCTCCAAGTACAAAAGAAAATTTAATTGCCAAATTATAAATCAAGGCTACAGTACTGCCCAAAGCCTGATATTATTTGAGAATAATATCAAAAGGGTCTTTTCGGTGCTTGTTGTTTGTTTTTGTTTTGTTTTGTTTGTTTTAGCTTCCGCACATGCATGCGTGGCCTGGTTACGTCCAGCAGTGAAAATTTACAGAACACATCTCACATCTGAAGAAGTCGGCCCTTGGCAAGGCAAAGGCGACACTTGTCTGATACTCTGGTTTCCCACTGATGTGTTGCAGTTAAGACAAAAGTTCCATGTATTTGCCTCAGGGAAGTGAGTCTCCCCGACTGAGAGGGAGCCATGTATCCCAGGGCTTACAATTCCAGAAACTGTCTGCAAAGAGACACTTTTAGAAGCTTAAGAGAGGTAGACTTGAGCTCTGTTTCTTACCAGCACATTAGCAGGTCTATTGAGGTATTCGTATGCAAATATTTCCAGACAAAAGATGTTATTGTCTGAGAGACTTTGGAGAACTCATATTCCATCACCTAGAGTCTAGTGGTGGTAAATCTACAGAAACCAAACAATAGCTCACTTCCTTGAGTTGCTGCATTAAGCTCTGATTCCCTAAATGCTATTCCACTCAGGTCCTTTTAATCCCTTTTGGGAAACTCATCTGCTGTAGATGGGATTGAAATGTAGCAATATTATGATTGGTATTCCCCAATCATAATAAACACTTTGGGATGATATATAATTGGAAATTTACCAACCTATAAGAAAGGTCTCTTGAGGAGATAAAATTTGAACTTTAATTCAGATTAATTTAGGTTTACAATCAGGAACCATTTGGATTTGGTTTGGAGTTTTTAGGTAGAATATTTAGGCTCTGTTTCTGTTGACTTAAATTATTCGGAAAGCTTTATTTTCCAAATACATTTTTTTCCTGTTTTATTCACAGTCCTTAGGAATTAACTATTTAAAATTACCTGTCTACTTTGCTCAGATGGATATAAAAATTTACCACTAGGGGCGCCTGTGTGGCTCAGTCGGTTGGTTAACTATCTGACTTCAGCTCAGGTCATAATCTCATCGCCCTTGGGTTCAAGGTCCTCATCAGGCTCTGTGCTGACAGCTCGGAGCCTGGAGCCTGCTTCGGATTCTGTGTGCCTCTCTTCCTCTGCCCCTCCCCCACTCACAGTCTATCTCTCTCTCAAAAATGAATAAATGTTAAAAAATTAAAAAAAATATATTAAAAAAATTTTTTTAAAGAACTTACCACTAATGACTTGATTAATTAACTCCTTTATGAGATGATAACTTTGGAAATCATTACAATCAAAGAGTGAGCTCCCAAGTCGAGTGATTTAAAAATACTGTTAGACATACCCTCAATATTAATAGTTTTGTATTTCTAGAAAGATGCAGCTCTCATCTTAAAATATAATACAACTTTTAGTTTAAAATAAAANCCCCTGCTCACGCTGTCTCTCTATCTCTCCTAGAAATAAATAAAACATTTAAAAAAAACTAAAAAAAATAAAATAAAATGACGGGTCTGGTCTGGCACCCGAGAAGGTTGGAAGTCGTCACACCATCCTAACAACAAATGCAAAACTGATCCACTGAAAGGCCAACAACTTTTCTTAGATCTGCCAAGGAAAATTGCTGCCACCAAATCTAGAGACACACACCAGAAAACACAGAGAGTCACAAGTTACCAGAGCAGAAACCTGCATGAAAACCAGTGCTGTCAGGGTAGAAAAAGCTATACTGTCATCGACAATTGCTGGAGGCTCATGTGGACGAGTCTGAGAGATAAAAAAAACAAAACAAAACCCAAAAAACTCCAGGGGACTGGATGTTATCTCCTTAAGATTCTGATTTCAATTCCTTTAGATTTATACCCAGAAGTGGGATTTCTGGGTCACATGATAGTTCTATTTTTAATTTTTTGAGAGACCACCATACTGGTTGGTTTTGGTTTTGTTTTTTTCATATTGCATGTGCCAATTTACATTCCCATTAACAGTAAACAAGAGTTTCTGAGTCCTCCGCATCATCACCACATCCTTACCGATACTTGTTATCTTTTGTGGTTTGGGTAATTGACATCCTAACAGGTATGAAGTAATATCTCACTGTATGGTCTCAAAGGTGTATCTCACTCTCTTGCTGATTACGAAGTTCAATACATGTTTTAGAAGAGCACTTGTTGGGATGAGCACCGGGTGTTGTATGAAAACCAATTTGACAATAAATTATAATTTTAAAAAATAGATGTTATCACTCTTTGACTAATGATCTGCAACAGTGGAAAGAAGCATCACTTTTTGAAAAAAAAAATTGAAAAGCAATTACCTGTACTGGCTTCTTTGCCATTCAAGAGACCAGGGAACCTGAATATTTATTTTATGTCAAAACCATCAAGTCAGAAATTCAGCTGAAATTCATTTAGAGAGTTCTCGCTTATGGTTGTAGAAGCCGAAATGCAGTTTTGCAATACCAGACTACTTCTTCAGAGTAAAACCCAACCTGTGATTTGAGCTAACATTGACTAACTGCCTAGACTGAGAAAGGCCCTGGCTAGAAACCCTACAAATATTATTCCTTTTCTCTCCCTAGCTTCTAACCCCCATTCCACAGATGAGAAAACTGAGGCTCAAAATTTAAAGCAATTTATCTAAATTCACATGGATAAGGAGTAGTCCTGGACTTAAAATTCAAACTAAACATGCATATGATTTGAAATCCACGTCCCCGAGCAGAACAGATCAAAACATGAACCCAACGCACAGATATTCTAGCAAGGAAACTGAATTAGAAGTCAGGACAGTTGTGGGGCACTTGGGTGGCTCAGTCAGTTGAGCAGCCAACTTTGGCTCAGGTCATGATCTCATGGTTCATGAGTTTGAACCCTACATTGGGCTCACTGCTGTCAGCACAGAGCCTGCTTTGGATCCTCTGTCCCCATCTCTCTGCCCCTTCCCCACTCACGCTTTCTCTCTCTCAAAAATAAATAAAACATTTTTTAATTAAAAAAAATAAAAGAGGTCAGGACCTTGTTCCCATCACACACCTTGACCAATTATGTTACCTAGATAAACCATCTCTTCTCTCTGAGCCTCAGTTTTTTCATGTGTGAATGAAATCTCTAAAATGATCTTTGCAGCACCTGGGTGGCTCTGTCGGTTAAGCGTCCGACTTCGGCTCAGGTCATGATCTCACAGTTCATGGGTTCGAGCCCCGCATTGGGCTCTGTGCTGACAGCCAGCTCAGAGACTGGAGCCTGTTTCAGATTCTGTATCTCCCTCTCTCTCTGACTCTCCCCTGCTCACACTGTGTCTCTCTTTCTCTCTCAGAAATAAATAAAAACAATTTTTTTAAATTTTAAAATAAATAAATAACTAAATAAATAAATGATCTTTAATTACAATATAGCTCAACATTAAATAAATGATTATAAAAACAAATTAGCATTAAACAACCGTTATTAACCTTCATTTTAGAGACAATATGAAAGGCAATATGCTTAATGACAGAAGTATCTGGACCAAAGTTGACAGCATTAACCTAATACAATAGAAAAAAATCTTTACTATTGTCACAAATTACCGAAATTTAAAATTTTGTCTTACCTTTTCACAGGCTCAAAAATTCTTGAGTTAGCTGCTTCTTAAGCTTCCCTTACTACCTCTGACTCAGGCTAAGCAAAACACCTTTCCTGCTTTGGCCAGTTTCTATTATCTCCTTTTATCAGAATCTTAGTTTGATATCCAGCCCAGTCAGTCCCTGAGGACGCAGATATCAATGAAATTCTGACGCCAATATTATGGTGTGTTCATAAACTTTCTTCCCTTCAGCCAAATCACATGGTCACCAAATATTTGAGGAGAAACTCATGTTGGATGGAAGCATTCAAGAAAAACCTAAGAGCAGCTTATCGCTTTATCATTGGCTCGCTCTGGAAATTCACACCCTTTTCACCAACACAGGCAGGGGACGGTTATGTAACTGGTAGGGAGCCTATGGTTCACTTCGAGCCTCAGGTTCACTTACAAGTTGAACTGTGTGGACAGTACAGAGTCCCAAATTCACTGGAGACTAAGAGACTATGTTTTCTTACGCCCTCATACCTCTGACAAATCTCATGATGTCTTCTACCATTTCACAGTCCTAGAAAACTCTTATCCATATTTTCATGCTTGGTTTAATCATCCACCTTCTCTGGAAGGATCGTCCCTGTATCATGGCTGCTAGTTATGGGCCAACTATTTGTTCCTAAGGTATTTTTATTTTAACACCTGCCATATGATAATGTAATCATATTTTTACAGATTTGTCTTTGCTCATAGAGTACAGCCTCAATGACAAGACCCACGGCTGATCTTTCTCTAAATCTTTCAGAGAACCTATCAGAATACCTAGTATATTGGAGACCCAAACAAAACATTTTTGGAGTTAATTAATGCATCAAAATACTAATTAAGCACAGATTCCTCTACGACAAAGAGGTAATTTGCTCTTAATCTCTAAGCAATGTTGTATTATCCATCCAACGTATATTTATGGAGCAACTACTATAGGTCCCATGCATTTTCAGGGTCTGTGAATGTACCAAAAGAATAGATGCAACTCCTCGTCTGTGAAGTATTCCATTTTAGTGGGGAGAGAGGAGTGGCACAAGAAAAGTCAAGTGGTACAGTAGATGAGGAATCCTGTGGAAAAAAAAAACAGGAAGAAAATGCTGGATGTATGGGGGAAGGTAGCTATTTTACATAGGGCAAAATGAGAATGAAGAAGGGAGAAGAGGAGGAAAAGTAAGAGGAAGAGAACAGTTGGAAGTAGCAATGACCCATAGCAAGTACCATTTGATTTGGCTGATGGATTTATAACCAAGCAATCACGCACGAATTTTCTGGAATCCAGGGAAGGTGATATTTTAGATTTTCCGATAACGTGTCTTTCTCCTTGTGGGTCCTGAATATAATATAATCCACTTCACTCTTACCCTATAACGGTGGCCAGCTAGGACCAGAGAGAGCGCTCTTTCCCCAATAGAGACTGACAGGCCAATGGGTCACCTTGCATTTTAGGAAACCACGTGTTCTTACAGCTTTGTTGGTTCTGTGTAGGGATCTTTGTCCCGTGAAGCTCTAATCTCAAATCAGAACCCACGTCCCTTCCCCAATAGTGACATTCATGTAGCAGTAGCAAACTGTCAGGAAACTTTCTGGTCAGATCATTTCCAAACAATTGATGTTTTAATTGTTCCGAAGAGCCTATTATTTGATTGGCAACAGTTGATTACACTGTCTCACACTGTGCAGCTGCATGTGTATAGGGTGGGTGGGGGTTGGGGGGGCGAGCAACTGCATAATTGGTCCATAAAGTGGTACAGACAGATATTGTAACCTTCAGCAAAGGCAACAGGTATTGAAAGAATGAAAAACTCTAGTAGATGTGGTTAAATAAATGTTTTCTTATGGAGAATGGAGTGAAAAATGTCAAGGAAGGTACAGAAGAGACTGCTAATGTGCAGGAAAATTCAGATTTCTTCTCTTGAGTGCCCACGGACTTTTCCGCGACAAAGAGAATGATCACTGGTCATGTTTCTCAAGCTCTATTCTGAGGATAGTTTTTCTTCCTCAAGCAAACCAAGGTATTCTGTCACAACCCTCAAATTGTTCTTTTCCCAGTTTGCAAGATAAAAACCTACAACAAAACTGAATTTGTTTATGAACACACGTCAATGTTAGCTTTCTTTCTTTTTTTTTCCTACTTGAAATATAATCCGCATCCAGTTTTCTGGGTTTTAAAAAAATCTCTGAATGTAGATTTTTGCTTACAAATTATAAGTTTGTCAGTAAGACAATTATTTTTTCCTCTCTACGTTAGAAGTAACCAATTAAAAGGAATATTTGTGGGGGGGGGGGACAAAATGATTCATAGAGCCACAGGGATACATCTAAGAACTTCTTAACATCTATTGTATGTGAAGAGTATATCACTGAATCTAAGAAACTGGGCTTTCGAGACAGAGTCTGGTTCTGACTTTGAAACTACAGTAAACAGGGACAAATTACCTACCTTCCATGGTCCTCAGTGTCACTCCTGTTAAATGGGGACAATGATAGACCTCTCTCTTTTAGTCTTAGAAGTTAAAAGTCTTTAGAGTAATGCCTTTCACACAATTAATTTTCAATAAGCATTGTCTATTTTTTTTTACAAATAGTTTATTGTCAAATTAGTTTCCATATGACACTCAGTGCTCATCCCCACAAGTGCCCTCCTCCATGCCCATCCCTCCTCCCCCCCACATCCATCAGTCCTCAGTTTTTGTCAGCATTCAAGAGTCTCTCATGGTTTGCCTCTCTCCCTTTCCCCCACCATTTCCGCCCTTCTTCTCCCCCTTGTTCCTCCGTCAAATTCCTCCTAATCCTCCTATACGTGCAAACATATGGTATCTGTCCTTCTCTGCCTGACTTATTTCGCTCAGCATAACACCCTCAAGGTCCATCCATGTTGCTACCCATGGCCAGATTTCATTCTTTCTCGTTGCCATGTAGTATTCCATGGTATAGATAAACCACATCTTCTTGATCCATTCGTCCGTTGATGAACACTTAGGCTATCAATGGACGCTTAAGCATTGTCTATTTTTACATGACACGAGAAGTGGCAAAATTCCACTGAAAAATATCAAAGAAGAATTGAATAAATGAGGATGCACATTATGCTCCAGGCTGGGAAAAGTGGTTCTTATAACAATGTATTCTCAAGTTATTCACTATTCTGAATTCACGTAAACAGCAATTCTTGCTGGAAATCGACAATGCCGCTATACAATGCGACTGGGAGAATAAATTTATGAAAATGTCTAAGAAAAAAGAAAAATGGGGGATGCGAATAATGCAGAGAAGTCGAATTATCGGGTGTTGAAATGTTAAAGTCACAGTAATTAAGTCACTGGTGAAGAAGCCAGAATAAACCAACAAATAAATTTAAGACATTAGGTTTCCCAGAGGCAGATACTAAAATGAGAAAACCCAAAATATCGTATGAAGGTCACAGCACAAACTAATGAGGAAAGGATGTACTATTCAATTTTTTTAAAATGGAGGGGTGCCTGGGTGGCTCAGTCAGTTGAGCGTCTGACTTCGGCTCAGGTCATGATTTCGAGGCTCATGAGCTCGAGCCCCATGTCTGGGCTTTGTGCTGACAGTTCAGAGCCTGGAGCCTGCTTGGGATTCTGTGTCTCCCTCTCCCTCTGCCCCTCCCCTGCTCACACTCTGTCTCTCTCTCTCAAAACTAAACATTTAAAAAAAAATTTTTTTTAATGGAATAATTGGCCAGCTATTTGGAAAACCAATCAGTTATAGAGCCTGTCTTCATACCTTACAGCTAAATAACACCAAGGGAAATTTTTAAAAATTAAACCATAAGGAAGTTAAAGGAAAATGTATTTGATCACCTGATACATAAAGAGCATTTATCTGATGAAGGAATTGTGCCTTTGTTATCACTGTCATAGGTAGTACTTATTAACATTTACTAGGTGTTCGACAGTGCATAAAGTGCTTTATGTTCTTTTCTCTTTATTCTTTCCTCTTATTGGCTCTGGTTTAGACATATGAAAGGAAAGGCACAGGAAGGTTAAGTAAGGCTGTACAGCCAGCAAGTAGCAGTGGCAGAGTATGAACCGGGGCGGTCTGATTCTCAAACCCTGGGCTCTTAGATTTTTACCATCTAAAACAACTCTAATGGGAATAAAACTGAAGAGGAAAAGACAAAATGGAGAGAGAGAGAAATGAGGGATAGAGAACAAATAGGCCAAGATATAAATGAGATCTTTGTAATAAAGTAAAAACAAAGGGATAGGAAACTTGTAAAAAAGTTGAACTTCCATAATCAGTCACACCCACAGAACCAAGACACTGAATTACCTTTTTTTTTCTTTTAACCAGAAAATCCACACAGCTTTTTTTCTTTGCCTATCCAAATGATCCTATTTAGATATTTAGACCCAGTAAGATCTCGGGGAGGTATCACTTAGGCATCGCCAATCTGTTTTCCAGAGATGACACACTAATTCACACTTCCCACAAGTGACAAAAGAATAGGAAGCTTTCAAAGGATGTATAGCCTTTGAACTTAGAAATTGCACTTCTAGGAATCTATTCTAAGGGCAATTGTGGCAATGCAGTGAGAGTTTTCATCGTAGACATCTGTTTAATTTTTTTATCAGAATAGAGAAATGTGAGGAGTAATCTAAATGCCCAGCAATAAGAAAATGGGTGGGTAAATGAAGGTATATCTAGAAGATATACTGTTTTATATAATACTGTATCGTATACTATAGCGGAGGGGTCAGCAAACTCCTGCTCTGAGCTGAGCCCCTCCCACTGCCTGTTTATATTTTCCTGCCTTTATCAATAAAGTTTTATTGGAACATAGTCATGTTTTCATTTACATGAAATGGCTTTCATGATGCAAGGACAGAGGTGAGCAACTGCTACAGAGACTCTATGACCTGCAGTGCCTAAGGTATTTATTATGTGGCCCTTTACAGAAAAGTTGGCCGATGTCTATTGTACCCAGCCAGTGAGGTTATGTTGATACAGAATTTGTGACGATGAGGTTAAATCTGAAACTGGCGATCTTAAATGAAAAAGAAATTTTATTTATTCCAATCTATTAACACAACATTTATTTACCAATGATGATGCCAAAATTAATAAAGTTCTGGCCTAAAACACTATGCCTTGGTATGTTACAATAGTCCATTTTAAACCCGAGTGGGTCTGCATAATGATTTTCGACTCACTTAAACTGAAATATCTTTTTTGTGTGTGGTAAATTCTTTCCTAGTACTAGTAATTCCTGCAAAGTGCATCATATCTCTTTGCCTCTATACAACTCGTGCTGCACAAACATTAATCTGTGATAATTTATGAAACTTGAGTCCCCAAAGGCAAGCGAGGTCACTGCCAATGATGATATCATCTATCATCTATTTTCCCCTTAAAGGCCAACTCCCCTCCTCCCGCCAGCTGACTTCTTGATCCAATGACCATACTTTTTCACAGTACATCAAAATGTGGAATTAGCTGACTGACCTATTGGGTAACCCTCGCCTGGAAAATTAGGTCAGTATACTATTATATCTGTTTTTAGGATCTTAAGATTTTGCAGAGATGAGTGTAGACCTTCCCTAACTGCTCCGCCTTTGAAAACAAGCAGTGCCTTCCAGTTAATAAATCACCAGGAAGGGGATGACAGCACAGAAATCTGTGTTCACGTCTCTCGGTTGTTTTTGTCTGGTTCAGAAATCATTAGCACCTGATAGTGGTTTCAATGCTCTCCCCATGGGGAAGGGCAATTCCCAGGCCAGGTTTCTGTCAGACAAGAGACAATCTATGGAGACCATACCTCGGAAGCAGAGAGCCTTGCAAACACTCAGGGAGCATACCTTCTGACCTTATAGACAGAGTCACTCATCCACGTTTCATAGGCTAAAAATCATACAATAGCAGAATTCCCAACAAGGGTAAGGAATTACTGCCTTTTTCTTTTAATTTACAGAAGATAGAATCATGCCAAAGAGTAAATTGATCAAGTTCTAGAGTTTCTATTGAAGAATTGCCAGTTTTAAGAGGTGTATATATTGTTTACGATTGTTTCCATTAGCTGAACTAGGGAATGGAAAATCAAACTTGGCTGTAAATTCAAATACTAGTTTGGATACAGAATGCACCCATCATCTTAGGGAAAGACGTTATATTATATATACCTAGGCAATCGATGTGTCTCACACATGGTTCTGTTTTCCAAATACATGGGAGAAATATACAAATGGACAATACTGAATGTTTAGTTGTTTTTATGGTTTGCTTGCTCATTTAAAAAAAAATAAGCCCCCAATCTATCCTTCCTTTGTGTAAATATTTTGGTGACAAATAAATATGTGACAAATACTCGGATGCATATGGTGAATACAGTTAATAAATTACAATTCCAGTTCTTAAGAAACCCAAAGTCCAAAAAGAGTAATAAGTAACTGAGAAAAAGAGGCTTCATAAAGAAGGCTTCATAAACAAGACATAAAAGAAGAGGTGGGGAAGACTTCACACAGGTAGCAAGGTTATTCTTGAGGATAAAGAGGAATTCTTTGGGTAGACAGTGTGAGAGAATTGCTTTCAGGTAGAAGGAAACCATTTACAAAAGCACAGAGGCATGAATAGCTTTGAGCAGTGGGATTCCATGGGGAAAGTGAGGAAGAGTCCAAGGAAAGTCTACAGGCAGAAGCTATGCTCCCCAGGCCTTACCTGCATGTAGTGGAAAAAGGTTTTCTAATATCCTAGAAGTATATACCAGGCAAGAGTGTAGAGGCTGGATTTGAAAGTTCAGAGGGAGAAGAAACATAGTCAGACACTACTGCAATAACAGAGAAGAGAAATGATATGGTCCATGGATGTGTGGAGGAGAGGACCCATACTGAGAAATGTTGAGAACACCATACGAAGGAATGTAGTGATAGGTACATATGTGAGTTTACATTTTTAGTACCCACACTTAGACAGACAAACACATGAAATTTAATAATATTTAACATGTTATGTCAAAAATATTATTATTTTAACATGTAATCAATATAATATTTTTTTCCTGATACAATTTACATTCTTTTGGGGGGGTACTCTTTTGAAACCCAGTATGTATTTTAAATTTATGGCACATCTCAATTTCGGTAAATTGTATTGTAAATGCTTAACTGTTATATGCATTTGTGACTGACATTTTGAAGAGGGCAGGCAAATAATAATAATAATAAAAGAATAAGAGCTACCATTTAATGAGTATTATATAGAAGTAAGGATCACAACTATATATTATTTCACCTACACTTAAACAATCCTGTGAAGTAGGATTATTTTTTTATTTAAAAAACAAAAGCTTAGAGAGGTTAAATAACTTGACTAAAGTCATATAGCTTTGGTAAGTGACAAAATTTGAACCAAGATCTATAGGATGGTATAGCCCAGCCTCTTAACCATAAGCTATTCTGCCTTCCAAAGTAAAGTGCAAGAGAACTGAGGTTCATTCTAACATAAAAAACCTGATGGGTAATCAGACCACTTGTGGCTATGGCAGTTGATGGGGGAGTCATAGGTATGGAGAGGAGTAGTGAGCCCGATTTCAGAGTTGTTGACTGAAAAAATGCAATTTTCTCCTGTTATATGTTTGCTCTCCATTACACCAAACAAAAGTGAAAATTTTCAGAGCACAGATATATTTATTTTGTCCTAGACTAATATCTGGCAGTCATTTGGTTGGTACTCAATAAATACTAAGTGAATGAATGAATCAATGGGCAGATGGATAGATGGATGGATGGATGGATGGATGGATGGATGGATGAACATCGTTAAGAAGATATCATTAATAAAGGAATTTAGAGAAAATTTCAGATATGAGATGAAGATTCAGGAGTGACCATATTTTGGAGATAGTCAAACACAAGACATTGGTTAAGAACCCACATGAACAATATGGAAAATAAGAAGGAAACAAGGAGGAGAGTAACCTGAAAAGCATCAACATTTAAGTGAGTTTTGGAGGAAGAGAACATAGAGAAGTAACTAAGAAAGAAAAGTCAGAGAAGTAGAGAAAATCGAAGAGAAAATTATACTGAGAAATTCAAGAGAGGTAAGAATTTCAGAATATGCATCAGCATCAAATAGGGAATCGATAGGAAACATGCAGCAATTACTTAGTGAGTTCACCTTGTTGGACAAGGTGTTCATTGGTTCCCTTTGTAAGGTTAGTTTTGTTAGAATAGAGAGAACGAAAAACAGGTTACACCTGAACTATTAAGGAAGGCCCCCCCATGGAGAGAATGAATGAAGATGCTTGGCTATGTATTGCTATAATAATGAATTCCTGGGAAGAAAAACAAAACAAAACAAAAAATAAGACAAAACTGCCAAGACAAGTTAAATAAGTTAAATAAATTATGGCAAGACCCTTGTCAATGAGTAGGTACCACTGCAAGCCACCACTTGAGTTCAGGAAATTTCAACATTGCACAGTGCTGCTTTGGTAAAATGGGCTGAGAGAGGCAGGAAAAGGTGAGGGTGAGGCAGCTTGGCACCTGTCTGTGCGGCAGTTCCCACATGTATCTGTCAGCCTGACTTGTGCTTGTGTGTTCCCCTCCACCCTGCATCTGCTGAGATGCCCACATGCCTGCTGGTCTGGATGCTGGCCCCCATGCAGACTCCCCATGTTGGGGTGCCCTTAGGTCAAGACTCTTTCAGCTCACCAGCACTTTCTTGATTACCTAATACCTGCATCATTTATAAAGGCACAAGTGAATCTTTTCTTCCTCCCAAACCAGTTTGGGGCCATAGAATGCTTAGTGGGCTATACCAGGTCCTTTCTACCACACTTCCATTACTGCTCTGCCCTCCATGTCGTGGTGGTACTGGGATTTTGGGGACACACAACCCCCTTCCCTTCTATTCTTAGATCATAGGATCTAGAGTCTCTCCATCTCTTTTATTGCTGGGTTTAACTCAAAAGGTACAGAACACAAGCATGATCATTTCCAACTCTGCTTTTAACTCACCCCTGTGAATCTTAGTCATGGTGACCTTGGACACTGCCCTCAGTTGCGGCATAAATCTTTCCAGGCCCCTGAAAGACCCATGAGCACAATACTTTTCTTTCTAATATCTTTAAGTGCCTCTACCATGAGTCATGAAAGTCTGTTTTCTTTATTTACTTTTAAGTTTTTTAATGTTTATTTATTTTTGAGAGAGAGAGTGACAGAGCACAAGTGGGGAGAGGAGCAGAGAAAGAGGGAAATTACAGATTTCAAAGCAGGCTCCAGGCTCTGGGTTGTCAGCACAACCCAGATGTGGGGTTTGAGCTCACAAACTGCAAGATTGTGACCTGAGCTGAAGTCGGGCGCTTAACTGACTGAGCCACCCAGGCGCCCCGTGAGAGTCTGTTTTAAAATTCTGTCTTGATTTCTGCAGTAAAACACCCAGGTGAAGAATACGAACCCTGATATGTGTAATATCCTTTGGCGAGGGGAGGGACCCTGGGAGAAGGCACTGTAATAAGCAGGTGCAGAGTAGGAGAGGGTGTCAAGGAGGGTATGCATGGGGAGAAACACATGCGTTACAAGTTCAAGGTAATATCCAATTGCACCATTGAATACTGTACAGCCACTAAGGATCACCCTGTAAATTAAAATGCAATGTCATTGAATGATCTCCAAGGCGTACAATATTAAAAATGTTGGGGCGCCTGGGTGGCTCAGTCAGTTAAGCATCTGACTTCAGTTCAGGTCATGATTTCACAGTTTGTGGGTTCAAGCCCTGCGTCGGGCTCTCTGCTGACAGCTCAGAGCCTGGAGCCTGCTTCAGATTCTGTCTCCCCCTCTCTCTGTCCCTCCCCTGCTCACTCTCTGTTTCTCTCTCAAAATAAATAAATAAACATTAACAATTTATAAAAATGTAACATACACGTTGTGAAACAGTGTGAACACTAAAGTACCGTTTATGCTTTTAAAGTACTTTTTTAGGGGCGCCTGGGTGGCTTAGTCAGTTCAGCATGTGACTCTTGGTTTCGGCTAGGTCATGATCTCACTTACAGTTTGTGAGTTCAAGCCTGTGCACGTCAGGGCTGCCAGTGCAAAGTCTAGTGGGATTTTCTCTCTCTCACTCTGCCCTTCCCCCTCTCATGCTCTCATGCTCTCTCTCTCTCTGTCAATAAATAAAACTTAAAAAATATTAAAGTACTTTTTAAAAAAGATTATATTTAAAGTAATCTCTACCACCAAAGAAGGGCTCAAACCTACAATTCTGAGATCAAGAGTCCCACACTCCACCGCCCGAGCCAGCCAGGTGCCCCTTAAAGTACTTTTATGAACAGAGACATGTTAGAAATATATATAGAACTCGATTATTATCGTCTTTAGCTATTGATATTATGGTTCTGCCTTCTCTTTTCTTCCCTATGACTATTTGATTTTCTAATTTCATATAAGGAGGATGTATCTGTTTTGAAAACAAACAAACAAAAAACCTTAGTTTTCATTTTCTCGAAGCTGTGGAGTGGAGGAGAGTGACAGGCAGTAGCTAGGGGGTCAAAGGTGGCTTTTGTTTGGAATGGCAGAAATGTGCTCATGTTTACAACAGAGGGGAAGGCGCCCATAGACAAGGAAAGGCTGAAGACATGGAAAGAAGGAGGTCATTGTTGGGGCAAGGTCTCAGAGGAAAACAGGGAACTGAATCCAGCAACAAAGGGGCAATTAGAAGGATTGCCACAATTCTGAACAGGAACACTCCTTCCGTTAAGAAAAAAGATGCATGTGTGTCTAAACATTTATAGGAAGGCAGAAACGGGCTCAGGGAAGCTGCGGAGGCCACATGAAAGTTCCCTTCCCAGTGGACAATCAGCACTGTCTCGATACCTTTTCTTATGTGGACCTCTCTCCAGGCCCCACTCCTCATCTACCCTCCAGGCCCATCTGCAGCCCACTGGTGTACAGAGACCCTGCAGTGTCCCACGTCTCCAGTGAGCCCCCCATGCCCCTGGATGATTACACCCCAAACCTTCTGGGGAGCCTGTCAAAAATACACGCTCCCAGGACCCCACGCCCAGAGTGTCTAATTCTGTAGTTCAGACTAGCACTTTGTCAACTTTAACATGCACAGAGGGCCCTGGGGGCTTAGTGAAAATGCAGATTCTGATTCAGTGGGTCTAGGATGGCGCCAGAAGCCTTCTGTTTCTTTTCTTTCTTTTTTTAAAATTTTTATTTATTTATTTCTAGGAGAGAGAGAGAGAGAGAGAGAGACAGCGTGAGCAGGGGAGGGTCAGAGAGAGAGAGGGAGTCACAGACTCTGAAATAGGCTCCAGGCTCTGTGCTGGCAGTCAGCACAGAGCCCGATGCGGGGCTCGAACCCACGAATGGCGAGATCATGACCTAAGCGAAAGTCGGACGCTTAACTGACTAAGCCACCCAGGCGCCCCAGAAGCCTTCTGTTTCTAACGAGTTTCCAGCCAATGCCAAGGCTGAGAGCACACTAAGAAGCAAGGGGCTAAGGTAGGCTATGAAAGCTGTAATTTATTTTCCAAACAATTGAAATGCGACCGGTCTAGGAACTTTGCTGATAGACATTTCGGAACTACCACTCACCATTCTCCTGGTTGTTAGCATCTGCTCTCCTGTTTGTTTGTTTTTTATAATGTTTATTAATTTATTTATTTTGAGAGGGGGAGAGAGTGCATGAGTGAGCGAGGGGCAGAGAGAGAGGGAGGGGCAGAGAGAGAGGGAGGGGCAGAGAGAGAGGGAGGGACAGAGAGAGAGGGAGCGACAGAGAGAGAGGGAGGGACAGAATCCCAAGAAGCCTCCATACTCAGCACAGAGCCCGATGTGGGGTTTGATCCCATGAATTGTGAGATCATGATCTGGGTTGAAATCAAGAGCCAGACGCTCAACCAACTGAGCCACACAGGCACCCCTGCTCTCCTTTTTTATTGCAGATATTTATTTTTATGTAGGCTTGGCTTGTATCTTCCACTAAACTGCAAAATCGGTAAAAAGAACAATGACATTTAATTCCCCTTCGCACTCCTCCATTTAGCAGAAGGTGCTGCAGAACTGATGCCCAACAATTCACATTAGAGAAAGAGAATGAATGGTGTTGCTGCTTTCATCCTGACATATCATTAAAAAAAGGTGATTTCCAAAGGTGCTGCTGTAATAAATGCACATGGACAGGAAGAATGATCTTCATTTTTGAGATTTCGTCTGAATGTTAACGTATGCAGTTTCCATGAAGTATGATGGGATACACACTGAAGTCCACTGCTGGTGGTCACGGGTGACACCACGCCCTGATTCTCCGCTGTATTTATTATGCATCTGGCCTTGGGTTTGCTTTAACTACCAGGAATCTTGTTTCCTTCTGCCCACACCTGATTTCAGGATGTGGAAGTCAAATGCTCTCCTTTCAAGTTCCCCACAGCACACCGTACCCTGTTTTGAACACCTGAAGTATATAAAATCTAAGGTTAACATGGATTCTATGTTGTCCTTTGGGGCAGGAAAATATAAAACCTGAGCTCCAGGAATGGCCTACTTCCTGTTTTTATTGGTCGTAAAGGTTTCACAGTGGGAGCAGGTGGCACAAAGGCACAGAAAGGACTCACTCCTGGCAAGTCTCTTGTCTAGAAGGGAGGGCAACCTCCCTTTCCATACTGAAACCCTATTAGAACACCTGCACAGATGATCCACTGTGGTCCTCGGCCCCGTTTTAAGTGTGCAACGCAATGATCTTTAGTAAATGTGGCCAAGTGAAGATCCGTCGCTGTCATCCTAATTTAGAACATTTCTATCACCCCAAGAGATTGCCTGCCCCTTTACATTTAATCCTTGTTTCTGCCCCAGCCTCAAGTAAACACTTGCTTTTATGTCTCTCTATATTTGTATTTTCTGGATAGTTCATGTACGTGAAGTCATACTACATGGGATCTTTCCTGTCTGGCTTATTTCACGTCACGTAATGATTTCAAGGTTCATCCATGGTGTGGCCTGTAGTTTATCTTCCCGTTGCCAAACAGTATTCCACGGTATGAAAACATCATATTCTCTTTAGTCTTTCACTGGTTAATGAACATTTGAATTGTTTCCAGGTTTTGCCTGTCATGAATACCCTTGCTGTGAACATACATGTACACGCTTTTTGTGTGGCCGTACATCTTCATTTCTACTGGGTCGAAACCTAGGAGTAGAAATTCTGGCTTATATGAGAAATTTATGTTGAACTTCTTAAGAAACCATCAAACTCTTTCCCAAAGGGCTGAACCATTTCACGTTTCCAGCAGCAATGTGTGAGTTTTCCGATTCTCAACATTTACTGTTGTCTGTTTTGTTTGGTTTTTTTTTTTTTAACTTTTATTTTTATTATCACTATCTTAAAGGTGTGAAAGAAACTTGCTTTTCCCCACTGTCTAATGATACTGAAAATCTTTTCACATGCTCACTACTCATTCATAGATTTTCTTGGTGCAATGTTTCAATTGATTTGGCGTCTTTTTAGTGTAAAAAAGGTCTTAATGCTTCTTTCTCCAAACTGACCTCACTTCTACAAGTCATGACAATGTAAAATTCTCAAAGACCAAGCACTCTGCAAGTAGAGAAGGACTTAATAATATTAATAGTAGATAAAGAAACAAATACATTTTTAGGAAATTCTAGCTTCATTTTACAGTGTATAGTAAAACTGCTTCATTGCCCTAAAAGTTTTCCATTAACTAACTTAAATTTCAACTAGCACAGTTCATTTTTGTTTCTTTGCTTTTACTTTCTTTGCCCCCCACACCCCTCCCTCCTCAAAATTGTCAGTATTGCTGTAAACCTAAACCTCATGGAAGGCTATTATAGCATCGAGAACAGATGGAGACGGTTTCCATAAAACAGAAAGGGAAACAGACTTGTCTGAAGTGAGGTAAGTAAACACAGAGCACATGAATGGTGAGAACTGAAATTGAGTGTTAAGTACAGATTAAAAATAGAAAGCATCACTGCTAAACTTGTTTTGGAAAAAAATGATCTTTCTAGAATATGGCTATTAAAAAGCATGCATAAACCCCACGTGATTTGTATTTATCTTTGGAACACAGCCACACACAATTATTGGGGACATTAAGGAAAACATTCACCAGCAGCAAAATAGAATAGAAGGGATTATCTAGATCATTTAGTAATAATTTAAAATTTTATGGGGGAATGCCTTTTATTTTGTCTTTATGAAAATTTTAAAAAATGTTTACACAGATCAGCTAAGGAGATAATTATTCTCTTCTCTAATTCCCTTTCAATGTATGCTCACAATTGCTAAAAGGAAGCCAGACAATGGCCACCTTTTGTGTTTCTTCTATTAATAGAGAGAATGGATGGAAAAATCGTTGCCCACCTTCTAAGTTACTGCATCGTTGGGTTGAGCCAGAAAACTTCTATTTTGTTTGTTGCTATTGTTGTGGCTTTTGTCCTGTATTTGTTTTTCTCACTTAATATCCATATTTTGAAGGAAATAAAAAAGACTTAAGATTTACCCAAACTCTCATTTCCTCCTCACAAAATAGAATAGGGAGGAAAACGTGAACTCTTTTCTGGATGATGGAAGGAAACCATTTTTTTAAAAATCTTCGGGGTCATGCATTATTTTTGCCGCAGAACTTCAAAGTGTCGCCCCCTGTGTGGATGTTCTTAATCACTCACAATGACTATGACGTAGAAGAAAAGGCTGGAGGAAGCATACATGTCGAATTTGCTCACAATTGTGTCTGCAAAGTAGAACAGGGTCTTGTATGTTGTCTATACAGTCAGCAATTCATGAAGATTGGTTGGCTGATAATATGACTAAATGAGAGATAGTTGAAGATAAACTATTCTTGAAAAACTTGAATAAGTTAGCTCTTGTTTGACCAGATGGACACTGTTTAATATTTTAAAATAAATCATTGGGAGGGTAAAAGAGAACAGTACTTCCCAAATTCTCAACATTTAACTAGAAGGCATGGAAAATTCCTTCAATGTAACCAATCTCTGTGCTATGATTCAAGGCCTTTCATGTTCCCAGACAACAGTGTATTAGACAGCAGTGTGATGGGGCATCTCAGTCGGTTAGGTGTCCAACTTCAGCTCAGGTCATGATCTCAAGGTTCGTGGGTTTGAGATCCACCTTGGGCTCTGTGCTGACAGCTCAGATCCTGGAGCCCGCTTCAGATCCTGCGTCTCCCTCTCTCTCTTTCCCTCCCCCACTTGTACTCTCTCTCTCTCTCAAAAATAAATAAACATGAAAAAAAATTAGATAGCAGTTTTGTACACATCCTGCACATCTCCCTTCTAGTCCCCAGTCTTATCTCTAACACACCGGAGAGAATACGATGTTTTATTGCAGCCAGCGTACAATGAGGAGTAGACAACACACAGAAGAAAAGCACCGGACAACTTGCAATGTGTCTGTGTCTTTCGAGAATCACATACCCTCTCCCTAAATCCAACCCTGTCTGCAACGCAATTACTGGTGTACACAGTATGTTACATAAGATACAATTATAATTTATATATGTATGATTATATATATAATTAAATATAATTATAAAAGTTTATAAATTACTTTGGCCCATTGTCAAATAATAGCTAACAATGATACAAACTAATCTTTAAGTAATTCAGAGCTAACAATATGCCCAGTATTCTGTGAAATTAGATTTCCTAAAGCTCTGATTATCTAGTTAGTTATTAATATGCATGTGATAGCCATTCATAGAACACCAATATTTAATTGCATTAAGAGTGAGAAGAAGAAGTGATTCTTTCTAATTCCAAGAGCAAATAGTTTTTTGACATGTCAGTTTGGCCTTGAACTCGTGTCAAGACGTTTCTTTAGTACCTGGCAAGGCTCCTTAATTATTTAATTAGGTCAGTGTTAAGGACAAGCACATAACTGATGTCCGAAAGGAAAATATATTTTTTAAATATAATAAGGGGCGCTTGGGTGGCTCAGTCGGTTAAGTGTCCCACATTGGCTCAGATCCATGATCTTGCACCCATGAGTTCGAGCCCCGCATCGGGCTCTGTGCTGACAACTCAGAGCCTGGAGCCTGCTTCCAATTCTGGGTATCCCTCTTTCTCAGCCCCTCCCCTACTCCCACTCTGTCTCTCTCTCTCAAAAATAAATGTTTATCGACACATAAAACAATGCTCAGATCCCTCATCATCAGGAAACTACAAATCAAAACCACACTGAGACACCACCTAACGCCAGTCAGAGTGGCTAAAATGAACAAATCAGGAGACTCTAGATGCTGGCGAGGATGTGGAGAAACGGGCACCCTCCTACACTGTTGGTGGGAATGTAAACTGGTACAGCCCCTCTGGAAAACAGTGTGGAGGTTCCTCAAAAAATTAACAACAGAACTCCCCTATGACCCAGCAGTAGCACAGCTAGGAAATTACCCGAGGGATACAGGAGTGCAGATGCATAGGGGCACATGTATCCCAATGTTCATAGCAGCNGTGGGAGAGAGGGGAAGGGGAGTGATGGACATGGAGGAGGGCACTTGTGGGGATGAGCACTGAGTGTTATATGGAAACCAACTTGACAATAAACTATTTAAAATAAATAAACAAATGTTTAAAATTTTTGAAATAAAAATAAAAATATAATAAAGGGGTAATAGCAACAATTTTAGAATTTCTTTTTTAATCACCAAGTGATTATCACTTGGACAATCACTGGCTTTATAGAATAACGATACATGTCACATGTGGACAATATTACAGTGTTCTTTACGATTATTTGTGGGCTTTCCAATGCACAATGTACTTTCATATATATTAGCTCACAGAATAATATATACCTCACTGCATAATTATGAGGGTTATTATACTCTCATATTTATATGAGTACAATATACTTATATCTATAATTTTTAATGATTTATATGAGAGTATAATATATGTATATATTGTACAATACAAACACAATATATTTATATTTATAAATTCTCATAAGTATATACCACATAGTTATTATTATTTGTGGGGTCTCCAATGTACTCCTATTACTTTAGTACACATTATCTCACAGAATAATATATACCTCACTGTATAATGATGAGACTGATTGTACCTACTGACAGATCACAAAATTTAGACATGGCTCAACCAGGCCAGGAAATATTGCTAGTAAGTCAGGGAGCAAAGGTTTAAGCTTGACTTGACTTGACTCGGAATGCCACACACTTTTGAGATACGTCTTTTGGTTTCACAGGTAGGAAAGTCCTTAAGAAGCCACTTTAGATGAACAAATCAATACTAATCAGTCATGTTGTGGGAAACATTTACATAAAACAAATAACTACATCTCTAAGAGGTGCAGTTGAAGAAACATTTCTTGCAGATGTTCCTTTTCATTAAAACCCCTTAGCTGTTAACAGAATGTTTTGAGACCAAACCCCAAGAAAGACAGTGAGACTTTAATATTTTCCTGTCCCAGACCAAACGTGCCAACTTCTTTATTTATATCAGCATATTGTTTTCCTCTCATAATATGTAAATAAAAAAGGGACTGGCAGGCATATAGGAAATAGGGATGACTCATTTAGTCTTGAACTTCAGACATGCTATAAGGACCTTGAAATTCCAAATAGTTTGGTTCATTTATTGTTGCCTTACGGGAGGCAGAGTTCTTGATTCCATTCCTGGCCATACCACTCTCCCCTGTGGGTGAGAACCACATGAGCTGAGAGACCAAACTAACTTTCTGGGGCAGAGGATATCTTCACCATAACCTTGAAGGTTCAATTCCAGCCACTTACTTTAGGTTTTCCCCTGGGGCAGTCAACAAAGAAAGTGAGGACATCACAGCAAGGGCTGGGAAGAGCTTGAAGAGTGAGACGTTGGTTTTATGACATGAGTCTCTGCTATAGCTCAGAATATAAGGTAAAGTCCATCCCAGAATTTTCAGGGAAAACGATCCATTTCATCCTTGAGCCAGAGTAGGATGGGGCATAGACTTTTTGGCCAAAAAGCCCTAACCTGGGATCCCACTTCCCCTGCCTTGTGACTAGTTAATTAACCTGAGCACATTCCCAGAAGGTCATTGTAAATATCAGATGGAAATATTCTTGGTGCAGTAGCTGTCATATTATCAATAAACATATTTTCAACAGGAAAAGGGTCCTTTTCCTTTCTGTGTGAAAACAAGATATAAAATAAAACTTCAAGCATGATGCATTTGAAAAGGAAAGGGAAAGGAGAAAAGGAAAAGAGATAGAAAAGACAGTTGCTATAACATGGAAGTTGGTGTCTCAGAGATCTCATGCTTATCTACATACTATAAACATTTGCACTGAAATCCAGGGGTCTTATCAAAGCCAACAGAACCACATGGTCTGGTGTCTGCTGCCACCTTTCTTACTTCATCTTCTACCGCTCACCCTCACTGTCAGAGCCCCTTGCCTTCCCTGGGAAGAGGATATCCCTTAGGACAGCAAGTCCAGGGACTTCTTTATCCAGAAAATTCTACATTCACTTATCCACATGGCCTCGCTCTGACTAAATCTACATCTTCCCTCTGATCACAGAATATCTCTTGAGAACAACTTTCCTGATCGCCCATTTAAAATTAGAATCTCTGACCTCACAGGCGGTGTCTTATTTCTCTTCCTGTTGCAGGTTTTTTAATGCATTAATAATGGCCCGATACTATATTTTTATATTAAATATTTGTTTGTTTATTATCTGTTTCCACCCCATCCTCTCCACATTACTTTAATATGCCAGCGTTGGAAAAGGAGCACCGTTTTGTTCAATTCTATATCCCTAGACCTGAGTACAATGCCTTGCACATAGAAGACACTCGATATATACTTGTTCAATGAAGGAACAAATACCCACCTCTTCATTTCAGATTCAGAGCTAGGAAGAGTGTACATTTCATCAAGATTAAAAAACACACTATAATGACAGATATGTGAATTCCATACGTGTAATCCATATTGAAACACTACCTCGAAAGTGACTTCATGCAAATATAAGGGAATACAGTGACTTTTAATTGGCCATGGAATCCTGTCACAAAACTAACATTGTGTTTCCATGTTGAAGGCCTTCCTGTGTGGTCACCGGCTTCTATGTTATCAGTCCACAGGAGTCTACACCTTTTTCCTTTGAGTCACTTCCTATAAGCTGCATACTTGATTACGGTAATTAAAGAAAATGTCTTCCTATGTGAACTAAGGTGAGAAAGAACAATCAAAAGCAGTAAAATGGTGAGAACATTTCTTTGAGCAAAAGCAATTTCCCCTTTGAAAGAGCTCATCTATTATGATCTCTGTGGAGGCATCTATTTTCAGTCTATTACTTCTCTATGATGAAGAACAAATTCATCTCAGGGAACTAAAATACCAGGATAAGTCATAATGACCACAATTTGTAGCCTTTGACAATCAAAATCCATAAGATATAATGTCATCAAGAAAATTCAGAGTAGCAACTTCCAAAGAGCTAGTAAATTTCTTTAGAAGAGATTGTTCTCCTCCCCATTTACTGCATTATATTAGCAGCACAAAATATGAAAAAATTTCCCAAGGTTCCTAAATCTATTTCTTGGCGGGACTTAGTTTATAATCTCCTGAGGACCCTACATCCAGAAACGTATGTATTTCAAAATGGTTCTATTTTCTCAGAATTATGTTCAGTCATTCAATGTGCATTTTGAGCCTTTTTATGTGTATGCTGCTGCATGTTGTGAAATTTTAATTCTAGAGGGAAAGTGATTTTTGAGAGCCTATGGCAAGCAAAGCACCATGTCAAACTGCAATTGGAGAAACAAATATGATTGAGTCATGGTCTCCTACTACAAAAAGGGTCTCCCTCTCTCTCTGCCTCTCCCCAGCTCGTGCTCTATCTCTGTCTCAAAAATAAATAAACGTTAAAAAAAATGTAGTCAGCTATGAAAAACTTGCTTTGGGCACACACAAATCAATGAGGCTGCTTAACAGTAGACACACGTCTGATACATTCATTTGGTAAGGTTTTGTATGGGAGGCTAGTGGTCCATACGTTCTCTACTTTTGTGGCCCATCGGTAACAAAAATGCCTATAAATGAGATGCACTACTGGACTGTGAAAAGAGCCCATTTTTCCACTTATCAAATTGCTGTTTTGCTCTTCTCAAAGGGATTAAACTCGAAAGTACCTTGAAAGATAGTAATACTGAAAGGTATGTCTCCATCTCCATTTCTTCGTGAGAAAAAGGGGAGAGGTAACTTGGTTGCACTTCCTGTCTTAGTGAGAGACAAGGAGTATAAAACCTCATTTCCTTGTATCTAGGAACCATTTTAACAAGGGGAGAAATCCTAGGATAAGTAGAGCAAGCATGCCACTTTTCATATACTTGGTCCATTTGGGATATTATCCCCCAAATACCATAGACTGGGTGGCTTAAACAACAAACACTGATTTCTCACAGTTCTGGAGGCTGGGTGTTCCAAGATCAAAGCACTGGCATATTTGGTGTCTAGTAAGAATCCACGTCCTAGTTTATAAAAGGCTATCTTCTCACACAGGGGAAGGAAACAAAAGAGGTCTCAGAGTTCTTTTCTTCCCCCCCTTATATAAGGGCACAATTTTCTTTCACGAGGGCTCTACTCTCATGACCTAATCACCCCTAAAGGTCCTGTCTCTCAATTCCATCAGATTGGTGATTAAGATTTCAACATATTAATTAGTTCACTCAAACAGTCATTCCATAGTTTCATCCAAATCTGATACACTTTAGAATGAGGGGAGCACTATTTTTTTCAGTTTTTTTTTTTAATGCTTATTTATTATTGACAGAGAGAGACAGAGCATGAGCATGGGAGGGGCAGAGAGAGGGGGAGACACAATCGGAAGCAGGCTCCAGGCCCCGAGCTGTCGGCACAGAGCCTGACGTGGGGCTCAAATCCACAAACCGTGAGACATGACCTGATCTGAAGTCAGATGCTTAACCAACTGAGCCACCTAGGTGCCCCAGGGGAGCACTCTTAATCATTACATCTGAATGACAGGCTTAAATCATGACTATGCCGGCCACCATGATGATGGTTACCCAAACGATGGGTAAGAAAGGGAATTCTACTTTTGACAATGAAACAAAAGGAGCATCAAATATATCCTGTCTTTGTCTCTTGGAAGCTAAGCTCTGGAAATATTACCTAGCTCAGCTAATCCGTCTGTGGCCTGCATTTGATCTGTAAGTGGAAAACAAAAGGAAGTACAGGTAGAAAGTCAGAAAATAGTCAATGTAACATGGGGATTCCAAAGGCAAAGCAGTGAATGTCCAGATACAGTGTAGTGCAGCTGAGCAGTAGCCAATGTCCAGGGATTAAGCACCAATGGTGGCAATAACAAAGGTCAGTTGGTGAACAGTGATATCCTGAAGACCAGTGGGGACCTCTTGGAGGGAACCTTTCCTTCCTTGACTTCTGCCTGTGCCTGGTTCTCCAGCTTGAACCTGAGAGCTATTACAGATCCACGGAACTATAATTCTCTCCTTAAATTAGCCAGAATTGGTTTCTTCATTTCTGTTTTAACCAAAAACTCCGACTAGAGCTAGCAAGTATTATTTTCCTTAAATGACAAGGATGACGACAACAATGATGATGATGTTGGTGGTGGTGGTGGTGATGATGATGATGATGATGATGAGTTGATGATAATGATTATTTTATTTGAATGATGATCAGTACTTTAACATCAATACCTTAGTTACTAACTGGGGATCACATTGACAACATAATAGCATTCTCTTAAAATAATCTCCAAGTACATCTTTTCGTTGTTAAATACTTTCTAAAAATAGCCAAGAGTTTTGTAATCCAAATCTTTTCCCTTTCCAGGAAAAATCAATAGGGGCATTCATATAAGTTCTGTGAAAAACGAGCCTGAGATATTTTAAGAAGTCATATACTTCCCAGTTGAAAGAAAATAATCCAGGCTTTTGAGGTCCTTGTCAAATTATTTACCTTCATTTTTAGATGTCGCAGCTGAAGTATTGAAATAAATAGTCATTTGAGAGATTACAGATTGTGAATATTAATTGCTCTATATATCAAGTTATAATGGCAATTTATAATTATAGTTAATGGAGTTCAGAATTGCTAGAGGCCTAGAGGGGGGACAAATATAAAGAATGCTACAAATATAAGGAATATTTGTTGGGATGGAGGTGTATAAAGCATTCATTAAATTTTTCTAATTTAGGAGAACATGAAATGGTGGTGCGTGATCCCTTTCGGTGAACTGCAGTTACCTTAATAACAAAGCAAAAGCCACAATCTTATACCTAGAAGCAATTGCCAGAATGCCTCAATTGGACTAGTAAAAGTCAGAACTTAGTTCTATTCATTTGACCTATGGGTAAATACGTCACCTAATATTGCTGCAACAAGCATGAAGGGAGCTGGGAGAGTACATGAGCAGGCTCTGTTTTTGAGGAGAGTAATACTTAAAAGGCCTGCACTTCATTTTGGGCACCTTAATGTACACCGTGTTTACTCAGATGACAATTTAGGACCCACATCAACCTTGGCATCTGCCTTGTGAAGAGCTACTAAAGATGTGGGATCAAGAGCTGCCAAGCCACAATCCCAGATAAATTGCTTAATATTGCTTCCATGGCATATCATATCCAACTCAAGGGGGAAAGCCTGAACTGTGAGTTGAGATTGCTCTGAGATCAAGGGTGGAAGACAAGGATGGAAAGAACATTCGGAACCACTTGTTCCTTCCCAATCCATTGCAGCTCCATAAGTGACATTTTTTTATTTAAATGTTTTTTTTATTTATGTCTACGAGAGAGAGAGAGACAGCGTGAGCGGGGGAGGGTCAGAGAGAGAGGGAGACACAGACTCCGAAACAGGCTCCAGGCTCTGAGCTGGCAGTCAGCACAGAGCCCGACGCGGGGCTTGAACCCACGAACCGCGAGATCATGACCCAAGCGAAAGTCGGACGGTTAACTGACTAAGCCACCCAGGTGCCCCCATAAGTGACATTTTTAAGAGCCTGGTATTAAGAGTGCTGAGTTTTGGGGCACCTGGGTGGCTCAGTTGCTTGCATGTCCAACTCTTGATGTTGGCTCAGGTCACGATGCCAGGGTTGTGGGATTGAGCCCCATGTAAGGCTCTGCATTGATTCTCTCTTTCTCTCTCTGTTCGACCCCCCCACTTGTGCGCTTTCTCTCTCTCTCTCTCTCTCAAAACAAACAAACAAACAAATAAATAAAACATTTTCAGAGTGTTAAGTTTGGCCCATGAGGGGAGTTAAGAAAAAGTGGAAGAAATCATTTCCTAACCTATTTGTTCCTCTAGCTAACTTAAACTCCATTTGAAACAGCAAATTGGTGGTTACCATGTGACCACATACTTTTCTGGACATAATTAATTATCACAAAATGTAAGTAGTTTAACCCTTGCCCATCTTCTCAATGAGTAAGAACAATGTGGTAGAGTAGGAAGAATACCGGATTAGAATACAGAGACCTACATTGCTGTCCTTGCTCTGCCTGATCCTAGCCAGTGGGTTGGGTAACCCTTTCTCTTCTCTTTGCATTAGTGTCCACATTTATAAAATGAAGTTGTTTCTTTTCTCAGAATGGGTCCTATTTCTGTGTTTTACTTTGTTTTCATTACTGAAGATATCAAAGATTCTTCCTATATGCCTATTTTTATTGACCTGTTACCAATGGACTATGACCCCCTTGAAGTCAGAAATTATGCCTATTTTCTTCCTCCTAGATATTCAGGGACTCTCGCCAAGTATGGAAAAGGTACTCAAATTTTATTAAATAAATGAATACATTAAAGAATTTAAAATATATTCTAAATAGAAATATATGTGTGTGTGTTTGTGTGTGTGTGTGTTTCTTTATCTTTAAAAGATACTTTATTGATCATTTCCTCCTATTTGGGTTCCTCCAAAAGCTGACTCTGAGACATGAGTTAGACTTCACGTGGTTTATTTGGAATGTGATCCCAGGAAAAAACAAAGTGCCAAAGAGAGATGTAAGGGCAAGGAGCCACTAAGAGTGTTATCAAGACCGTTATCACTGTGGGTTATAGAGCTTGATTAAACTGGGAAAGTCCAGAAAGCAGTAGGAATCATGTACCTAGAATTACCCATTTGAAGAGCAAAGGACCTGGAATATTTGTATACTAATGCTTACCAGTCATTGGTCAAGAGATGAATAGCCTGAGTGACCAAAGAAAGCCTCCTTAGGTAAACAAATGAAGGTGCTGGCAGGTGGAAGACAGATCGGAATGTGCTGATATAGTAATGGCCAAGTGGTGTACATCAACAGGATCTCTACCACAGTCTCAAAGCATTATCTCTCTCATGCCTTCCCACAGGCCCTGGTATAGCAGTTATTTCCCTATAATACAATTTCCCATTTACTTATCTTTATTCTTCACTGGCCTATCACCTCCTTTAAGGCAAAGAACATGGATTCCTTAAAACTATATCCTTAATACCTAGGATAATAACTCAATTCTATTTGGAGAATGAATAATTAATTTATAAGGGCATAATACCACCAACTGTAGAAGGTTGTCCAAGAAGCAACATAGATAATGTACATGAAAGTATAGTGAGAAGTGTCAAGTGCTATCCATATCTGATAAGAATTATATGGGGAACATTGAATACCATCCCCAAGCTAACCATGCAAGCTAAGAGACTTTTATCCTTTCACAACTGTACATTTTATTTATCTGGAAGTAGGTCCAGATGTCACTAAGATGTCAGCATGCTGGAGAAAAGATGGAGTATAACAAAGGAGAATTAAGGGAGAGCTTCTGCCTGATGGGGTCTTCCTGGTTGAGAACTATGTGAAAATCTGGAACTTGCATAACTCTCTCTCTTGGATAACACAAGAGGGTGAACTGGGCCAGAGGTGAACTCGGAGAAAGAGAAAAGAACACTTTTATCTAGAGATACTTCCCCCAAACATCAACTCCTTCCATTTGAAAATAGTGAGAGTAAAGTAAAACATGAGGCCAAGGGAATTGAGGCTCTGATGTTGTTTGGATCCTTAATAAACTTCTTTATGCAACCAAAGGCCAAAGAACAGGCCAGTGTTTTTCTCAGTGATATGAAAGAAATCATTCCCCAGGTTTTTTGTTTTGTTTTGTTTTGTTTTTTTGACCACCAAGAGTTGAATTCCTTCCTTTTCCCACACCAGAATTAAGAAACCTCTCAAATTCTCATCCCTCTCCAAATAAGCTGATTGCAAATGGTTAGGGGCTGAGAACACTCTGACAGACAGTAAGATTTATAAGTAATAGTCTGCTTTACTAAGACAGAATGTGTGTGGCTTTTTTTTTTTTTTTACATAGAAACGGAATTTTACATTGCTTTTGGAGAACCCATAAAAACCAACTCTATGAGACCATGAACCAGGATCATATGGTACTCAGTCCACGGGAGGCAACACTGGAGAGATATTCAGTCATGGACACCCTTCTCAGTGAAAATCCCTGAGTCATCGGTGGCACAAATCCAGAGCCACTTCAGCCTTCCTTGACAAAAAGCATTAAGCAAGGCCATCTATCTTGGTCTAACCTAGCTACTTTCACTATGTGGGAATTTCAGAGAGCAGCTAAATCCTCAATCCTTCCTTTTGTTACCGAAACAATGTTTTGTTTTTGTCATGCAAATTTCCACAGAGCCCTACCAAGACCTCAGGATTTCATTACACCTCTGGTTATGAAAAGGTTGTATCTCAAAGAGCTCAGATCCCATTTTACTGAAAATTCAATGGTTTTCCTCATTACGAACAGTAGATTGATACCTGTGTAAATCTCCAGGGAATCTCTCAGATCAGCAGGTATCATCCCTAACTAAAAGCAGAAATCTGTATAAATTCCAAACACAATGTACCTGAGATAAAAATTCTAATCTTCACTGGGCACATCACCAATACAAATATATGTAGTAATTATTGTCAACGCCAATCAATGAGGAATTCTGAAGTGAGGGTATTGGGACAGATAGTTAAACTTTAAGAAGTTATATAATAATTGTCTGAGGCTGTACAGCCTTTTAGTGGACAAGCTAGAATTCAAACATAGATATTATGTAAGGACTCAGACTTTCCCCTTGAACATAGCACTCAATGTGTTTTCTTCATAGAGTCTTTAATATAAAGAAGGTTTTAATCTCTCTAAGAGTTTAGATGCATATAACCTTGCTCAGAATGAGGGGATGAATTACAAAACCCTTAGCCGTTCTCTTCCTACCATGATTTCATTACTCAGCTGGGCAGTCATCTGCTGATTAAACTTGGAAGTTCTATAACCTTGTGTGCTAGGTGTCTGAAAGCGAGTCATTTCGCAACATTGCAAACAAGCAACTGTTTTCCTATGGAAAATGCCACATACTGAAACCCTGAGTTGATAAAGGGGAACCCACTGAAAGTACCATTTCAAGTGTTGTGACATGAGCAGAGTTACACACAGGTCTACTGGCATCAAAACGGTATTTTAAAGAACAACAGGCTACAAAGGAAGCAAATTCTATTTTCCTGTCAATGGTGGTGCCCAACATAAGAACAATTCCTATTCTGCTTCCAATCATGTGTGTCTGTCCTGTAAAGGGAGAGGTTGTTTGGTTTGACTTGTTTAGATTTAAAATTGGTAGAGCTTTTGTTTTCTGGGTTTTTTTGTTTGTTTGTTTGTTTTTAAGACCAGGAGTTATATCCCTAGGTCTCCTTTTATGTCGTTGCTCTTATTGTCTCCAGCTCCACATAGACAATGCCTACATTACAGGAAACAACTAGAGCCAATAACACGCCCTAGGTAAATAATGATAAAATCTCCTCTAGATCAGGGCAGCCTCACAAGACCAAAAGTTGGAGTTAGCTAGCCCATTAGGCAAAGCCAACCTCTAATTAGTGTTTCTCTTACTCCACAAGTCTTATTTGGTGTTCATTTTTGTAGTGAGTAGAAATCAAAAATTGCTATGTCGAATATGGAGCTCCTCCCTGACAGATTTCTCATCTCACCAGGTAAAGATATCATGAGAGAGAAGTTACGTGGTGAGAAATCAGCATGACTATCCTTTGGATGTTTAGCAGCCTAAGAAAGAATAAAATACTTAGCTCCAGAAAGAAAGTTGCTTGGACTGTACTGAGACCTGACTGCCAGCCCTCTTCTGTCATACAGTGAATGTGACAGGGCTCAGGAGGTCTGGGCTGCCTCGCCGGACAGTAGTGCTGCTCTGTAATTCCAACTCCTATAATTCTATGTATAATATTTGGGCATCTCTCATCTCTTCCACTAACATTCTAGGATCGTATACTCTGAGTGACATTATGAAATCAGATCTGCTACCAATGAGAACATACCATCCTGAGGTACAACTAAAGTTGCAGATAACTCAGGAGGTCCCCAGTTTTTTTAAACTTTTTTTAATGTTTTATTTATTTCTGAGAGAGAGAGAGAGTGTGTGTGTGAGCAGGGGAGGGTCAAAGAGAGGGGGAGACACAGAATCTGAAACAGGCTCCAGGCTCTGAGCCAGCTGTCAGCACAGAGCCCAATGCAGGGCTCGAACCCACAAACTGTAAGATCATGACCTGAGCAAAATCAGACACTTTACCGACTGAGGCCCCCAGGCACCCCAGGAGGTCCCCAGTTTTAAATTGCTGTCTTATGTGGAATCGCCAAGTTTCTTTATAAATGTGTAAGATGTACTTTATTAGATGTAAAGTAAGGAAAAAAAGATATTTTGTCTCACATAATAGAATATCATTAAACAAGAAAGAGGGGGTGCCTGGGTGGCTCATTGCTTAAGCGTTTGACTTGATCTCAGTTCAGGTCTTGCTCTCAGGATTGTGAATTCAAGCTCGGCGTTGGGCTCTGCACTGGGTATGAAACCTACTTTAAAAAACCAACTGCCCCCAAAACCTGAAAAACAAAACAAAACAGAACAACAGCAACAACAAGCCAAAAACCAAAAGCCAAAAAATAACTAAAACAAAAAACAAAACAAAACAAAAAACAAGAAAGAGTGCCTCAATCATTTTCTGTAGCCATATCTCTATCTACTTACAAATTGAAAATATGATTGAAAGGCACAACTCTAAAAAGGCTGTGTTAAGGGCTAAGTATTGGCTGAAGGCAATGAAACAACAGACAAAGCTGGAAATCCCTGGGTGTTTTTTAAATCTGTTCAATTTGGGGTCAAGTGGATATAGAGGACCCGGCTTTCAGAAAAGTGGTTATTTCTGCCAAGAATTACACTTCTTGTCTGGCTTGCTACTATCCTTCTTGGGAGCATTTATGGCAGACTGATCATATTCTGAATGATTCCAAAATGTTTAGGCTTTTAGTGCAGCATGTAAATTTCTAGCACTGTATCAGGTGATTAAAGTATGATGCCATTTCTATCATAAATTCACCACCCGGATGGTCACATCTTTTGTATAGTGTTAACCCTGAGCAGATACACCAAAGATTTATCCTTCAAAATTCATACCAAAAAAAAAAAAAAAAAAAGGAAAGGAAAGAAACTTCAAAAGTACCCATAACTATCATTTTAAGACATGAACCACCTTGGGCAGTGATAAAATGGATTGATCCAGATTGCTCCCTAGATCTTTCCATTGAACAACTATTTAAGAACCTCAGAAGTCAACCAGCCCAAGTTCTTTATTCTACATGTGAGGGAATCAATACCACATAGGTTACCTCCTTGCTCAAAGTCAAAGAGGAAATCTAAACTGTGGATGAACTACCTCTTATTTGCATGGCTCTCATCAAAAGTCAAACATGACATAAGACTCAATTGGAAGAGTGAATATGCACGCATTTATATTGCACTGACATACCATTTTTCTCCTTCAGTCCTTCAGTAGAATTTGTCAACATAATATCAGCTATTGTTAGCTTCGTATTAATCCCTCAATTCCCTAACTCAGGGGGAAGAGACTGAAACAACGGTTTCTCAACTCCAAATTGGAAATGGATATGGAGTAAATAAAAACAAAATCTGCAAAATATAATCAAGAGGATATCAAGCCCTCTGGCATGAATACTTGCAGGTAGTTCCCTAAAGTCCATTTTAAGAATGTGGACTTGAGACTCGAGAGAATGTTTTATGAGGAAATATTATTCTGGAAGGCGTTATTAAAAAGACAAGCTACCGGAAAGCTGTGCCAGAAAGAATCATATTGAAGAAACGGAGGGTTAAATACATTTGCACAAGAGGGTATCCTGTTATCTACAGTAACTACAGGATCAGCACACAGCTATTTCAAATTAGCCTATGGCTAATTTTTCTAGGCCATCATAATTAAACTGTAAAGCACTTAATATTAAAACTTGCTGGACAAAACTGATGAAATTAATCCAAAGCTTTATTAAAGTCAAAATAGATCACATTTATCTTACATCCTTCGGCAACTAGGTCTGCCAGTCAGTCACAGATGATTAGCATCCTGCCGTTACAGAAATTTAGAACTGGCAGAAACTCAGAGATTAGTCTGGATGCTTTGAACTTATTCAGTGCAAAGAGACGATGAAAACGCTGTATCTTCAATGGAGCTGCTGTGGAGCGGGGCTTGGGAATTACTGCACCAAGGGAACAAGGCAACTGTATAAAAGAGAATTAATTATGCCGTGATTCATAGTCACTGGCTGTGCTATAAATACTTTTATGGAAGTGTTTTTCTTTTCCTTTTTCCTTCTCCTTTTTCCAAAAAGGCTGTGTGGATGAGCACTGTTTCCAGGACTCATATAATTGCACCTACAGTCATAGGATGTTACAGCTGGAGGAACGCTCAGAGTTTGCCCAAGATCCTTTACCAGCATTTTACAGGTGAGGTGTTTGGAGCTCCAGGGAGATTGAGGGTTAGTGCCTGGCAGGCTCCGCACCGGACCCTCGGTCTCCTGAATCCCAGAGCACAACGCATTCCACCACACCTTGTCTTTCCAGCGCGGGCAGTGGAAGTGCCCTGGACAGGGCACTGTTTCCTACAATTAGACCTCAGCCCTGGGCTGTATGCAGCCAGAGGACCTGCAGAAATTTCTCTTCCCAGAGCTCACTGGTATTTCTGAGCAGTGCTTTAATGAGAAGGTATTTTTAGCTCTCATTCTGCCAGAAGCATTCTTCTTGCTCATTTTCAGAGCTGCTGGGTTCAAGCTTAGAGGCCAGAATAACTTAGGTTATTTTTTGTTAATTAAAAAATTCAATTTGATAAGCCTTTAGCGAATGCCTTTATATGCATAAGGCATCGAAGTGAGTGCTTTGTGGATAGAGATGTGAATGAAAAGGATCTCTATTTCTTAGTAGCTTACAAGCTGTGGTGGAGTGGAGAGCCACAGGCTTCATCAAGGATGGAGGTGTTAGGGACGTGTTAGAAATGACAAGAAGTGGGACGCCTGGGTTGGCTCAGTCGGTTAAGTGTCCAACTTTGGCTCAGGTCATGATCTCATGGTTCATGGGTTCGAGCCCCATATCTGGAGCCTGAAGCCTTGTTTTGGATTCTGCGTCTCCCTCTCTCTTTCTCTGCTCCTCCTAGGCTCATGCTCTGTCTCTCTTTCTCTCAAAAATAAATAAACATTAAAAGAAAGAAGGGAAGGAAGGAAGGAAGGAAGGAAGGAAGGAAGGAAGGAAGGAAGGAAGAATAAAAAGAAAGGAATGACAAGAAGAAAAAAAACCACAAGCATCAGACCTCACTCACTAAGAGACTTGGTTAGGTTCTGGGTATTGCTTACTAGTAAGTCCCACTTACTAGTTATGGGGCGATGAAAATGTTCCTTCTATTCATTACATCTCAGTGTCTTCTCCTGTAAAGTTGGGTAACCAGCCACTACTCTCTAGGGTTCTCAGGAAGTTTCAGTGAATTAATGCATGAAAAGTACTTGCCTGGGATACATGGTAAAAATGCAATGACTGGTTATTATTGCTATTATCATTTGCATACAACCTGAATGAAAATTTTCTCATCCATAGCCACTTGAATGCTCTGCCCTCAAAGGTCACCCAGTGCTCCTCGATTGGAAGGCCTGGATTAGAAAGGAAGTTCCCAACGGTCCCTGTCAAGTGTTGCCTGAGGAGACATGACTAAATGTAATGTGGTGTCCTGACTGGATCCTGGAACAGAAAAGGACATTAGGAAAAGGAAAAACATCTAAATAAAGTATAAACTTTAGTTCATAAAAAAGTGTCAGTTTTGTTTCATTAATTGTGACAAATGTACCACACTAATGGAAGATGTTAATAATAGGGATGACTGGGTATGTGGAATCCAGGAACCATCTGTACTATATTCATAATTTTTCTGCAAATCTAAAATTACTCTAAAATTAAAAGTTAAATTAAAAAGAAAAAGATGTAACTTCTAACAGACAAAAAAAAAAAAAGAATTGTTCCTGGACAGACTTATATTATCTTCATTAATTTGTTGGTCTGGTGTATGCTTACCAAAGGAAACATTCTGGAGTACTCTTTAAACCATTCTTTATTAAATGAGGAGCATTTTAAGATGGAGAAAAACACATAAAAAATATTTTTAACCATACCTCATTGCAGCAAACTATTTGAGTACTCCCTTTATACTTTTTTTCATAAGATTCTTTTATTTAACTGCTCTTAATTACATCCAGTTGAGTTGGCCCTATCGAGTTGCTTTTAATAGCACTTCTAGTAAACAGAGCTGCAGAGAAAAATCTTGGTCAGTGCAGGTCACTAGGATGGGGATGGAAGTCATAGGTATGGACTGCTTGTGTGCATGGGCCATAGAAACTCATGGGGGTCAGTGACTGGGGGGTTGTGGGGGTAGACAGAAAGGGGAACCAGGAAAGATATACCTCAACTCTGTTAGATCAGCAGTTCTCAACTGGGGGCAATGGCCCATCCCCTTGGATGTATCTAGAAATGTCTGAAGACATTTCTTATGGTCTCAGCTTGGGGATGACCAGGGGATGGGTTGCTACTGGAATCCGGTGGTTAGAGGCTAGAGATACTGCTAAAATGTCCTTCAGTGCACAGAGTGGTCCTCCTCCAACAAAGAATTGTCATCTCTCCCAAAATGGGAGTAGTGCCAAGCTTTAAAAAACCTACATTTGATAGAAGAGGAAAAAGAATCTTTGCCCTCCATTTCTTATTCACCAAGACAACTAACAGTTACTTGAATTTACAACATTTTTATATTGTTTTGAATTCTACTAAAGGGTGGCTACTAACCCACTGCTATTACTAACCTATTGTGAAGGAACATGCTCGTCGATGATTCCCCTTGGGCTGGACCTCAATCCTCTTGGCCCATCTTTTGCTAAGATTGCGCTAAAGCAATAAGCTGCTAGCTGCCAACACTGTAATCTGACAGCCTGTTGCTTCAGCTCCAATGAGCCTCTCTCCCTTTCTGCCCTGGGGCCTCTCTGACACCACACAATGGAATAATTGCAAGAACCTTCTGGGCACTCACACATGTGCCTCCTAGAAGCTCTAAGAAATTACCGTCCCATGGCTCAACACTTGAATTTAGGAGGATGGAAGCTAGTAAATAAAAGTCCCCTTCTTCCTTCTTTCTGATGGATTATTCAAAATCCCATTAAACCCAGTTCTTCGGAGCAGCCCCGTGGGGATAGGCAATCAAACTATCAGCTGGTGGAGACCAGCATGATAGCTCATATTAATTGTCTTTCCTGCCATCCTTGATGCACTTTCTCCGGTCCTCCAACCCTCCTGTTTGAGATTTCTTCTCAAAGTAATCTACCCACACACAGCTCTGGCCTCAGGCTTTTCTGTCTGAGGAACCTACATTAACAACTTGCTCTTAAAGATTTTGGTCAAAGATTTTCCTCTTGAGTGGTATATTTGAATTAGCCTGGGCTTCTGAGAGTCTCTCAGCCCAAATTTCAAGTAATTATTATAATAATAAATATTAACAGAAACAAAAGTAGTGATTGATGGTAGTCTTCCCCACAGAAAAGGGAACTGATGCTCAGAGAGATTGAAACTTGTAGAAACGCCTTCTAGAAAGCAAGGATTAAGTTTTCCTGGAGGCTGTGCAATGTCCAGGTACAATGTTTGAGGACAGAACATTTTATTCTGAAAACCACCTTATTCTGGTTCCCTAGCCCATTGAACTTGTCATGAGTGTCATACAACATTTAATAGGGCAAGATATTAAAGACTGTGTTGAAATTCCAAGTCTGACTCACTCACAGGTAGTTAACTATTGATTATGAGTATGTCGTCTACAGTAGTTGTAGCGCACCAAAGTGGGTCTAAGTGAGAAGAGAAAAATACAGAGAAAACCGTGTATGCATGTCTAATGTATGTGTGTGTATGTGTATGTCTGTGTGTCTGTGAGAAAGACAGAGAAACAGAGAAAAAAGAGGGAAGGAGAGTAGTCAAGAGAGACAGAGACAGAGAGAGACTTAACCTCCAGCCCTAAAGCCAAAAGCTAAAACCCAACTTATAATCAGCTTTCGTAGCTCACTGTTTTATATTTTCAAAACTGTCTCACTCCATTTGTATGAACACTTGAGAGCTCCCTGCAGCTGCTGATTCTAAGCCAGCTTCACAGTGAGTGTGACTGCATGGAAAAGGAAATAGCTTTGCCTTTACAAAATTAGGGGATGTCAATGCCCTCACTTTACCTCCTTTCATATTATGGTGGTGGATGCGGGCTGTTGTCTACAAATAATGATGCTGTTGGAGTTTTGTTTGCCTTTTTCTAAAATGTTTATTTTTGAGAGAGAAACAGAGCACAAGCAGGGGAGGGGCAGAGAGAGAGGGAGACACAGAATCCGAAGCAAGATCCAGGCTCTGAGCTATCAGCACAGAGTCTGATGTGGGGCTTGAACCCCTGAACCGTGAGATCATGACCTGAGCTGAAGTCAGATGCCCAACCGACTGAGCCACCCAGGCATCCCTTATTTGCCTTTTTTTTTTTTTTCTGAAATGACCATAGTCTTTGAATCAGAAAAGCCAATTTATGTTCTCTCAATTGCTTACTGTAGACCTAAATAATAGCAACAGTGGACATAGTTATTGTTGTTGTTGTAATAATAGTAGTAGCCAGAAGCCATACTAATTACAACAAACATTTATTAACCATATATTATGTGTTGGGCCTTCTGTTAAATGCATTAAATGTTATATGTGTGACCTCATTTAAATTCCTGCAATAACATTATATATGGTAAATTCTATTATTATCACTATTTATTAGGTGATTTATTAGATGAAACCAAAGGGTAGAGATGTTAACTCATCCAAAGTCCCACGGCCAACATATGGGAGATACAGGACGCTAATCCGTCTCCTTGCCTCTAATCGTCCTTTATTCTGCCCCCCTTCAGAAAAGTGAGCTCCAGTTTTCCTTCCCATGAAATGGAGCTGGTTTCACTTTCTCCAAGTAGGTGGTATTTGGTAGGAGTGTTTTTATTTTTATTTTTATTTATTGAGTGGGTAAGGGGGAGAAATAATACCAGATACCTGACTGGAAACTGTTCCTTGAAATCCATAAGCTAGACTGGTATTTTGGGATCATTTTTTGCAGCAGATAAAAAATACCAGTGTAAGATATATGTGAAGTACAGATGATTATGCTCAGATTAATAAATTTTTACTTCAATGAGGAAAAATTAACCACCCAGCATGGCCAAAAGTCCCTATGTGTTCCAGCTCCTGTGTTTCTATTTCATCTACTATGAATGGCCTTCTTGTTTATTACCCATTCTAGGTTTACTGCCCTTTTTGGTGTTTTAGAAATATTTCAATCTTAGCCACAGCTTGAGAGCTTTGCATTCAGAATTGTCGGACTCTTACCCAACAAAGGGTTGGAAGAGTTTTAGTAAAATCAAATTGGTTGAAAATACTGATGTGCATTCTCTAGGACCTAGAGGGTACCAATGGGTGGCTTGGGCAGAGCTTGGATGTGGGGACTGGGGTCCACATCGTGGAAAGCAGCCAGGAATGTGAAGACAAGGGGAAATGGGCCCATGGATGAGCTCATGCAGTGGAGGCCCAGGAGGTGGTTCCATGTGGCCACATGCCAGTGAAGAATGCCAAGGTCGCCAAGAATTCTAAATTCAAAGCAGGGCCCTCCACGTTGTTAGGAAGGTTTATTGGTCAAGGTAGAATGATAGAAAATATTATATCCCCAGTTTGTTAGCTCAGTTTATAACTTTTAAGTGTTTAGGTAGAGGGCATATGGACTGCCATTTGTACTGTTGTCCTGGACCCCAAAATATGTTAGAGGAGAGCCTGCTCCTATTTATTGCTATTAATGTTTCTTCTCAATCTTCATAGAGTAGGTTCCTTTTTATCTTTCACTTATCTGATAACTGTTGTCTTCAGAAAGACCATATCTGACTCCCCTGCCCTACATCGCTCTCTAGTACAAGCCAGTCACTCTCTAGTTCCCTCCTCCATTTTAACTATGGCACTTAACGTTACTTCTTTCTTCTTTCTGGGACCTCCCTGCCAGAATGTATGCATCCTGGAAGGGTGTTGCTTCCACTTCTTCACTGCTGCATTCTTAGTGCCTTGAAACACAAAGTAAGTATTCCCTAAACCCTTGCCAGATGAGAGAATAATGGAATACATAATATCATGAATAAATGGACCGAGAGAACCTATTGATTCCTATCCACTTTTATCTTAAACATAATAAACACAGTTGTATTGTGTCTGGTGCTTTTCTAATGTTAGCGCACAATCCTCTCCCATTTCCTTTGGAGCCAGCTAATGATAAAACAAACAACACCAAACAGTTACTGTGAGAAAGGAACAGGAGAGAGAGGTAGCAGATGTCAGAAAAATGAGTTCATTTTACATTAAACAAAATTGCAACCCTAACTATTATATCCACCCATCTTCTAGCCCCTCATGGGTCCCAAGACAAGGAAACTATGGCAAAGAAGTCAAACTTAATTTCCTCTTGGTCCCACTAGATGATGTTATGGTCAAGGTGCAGAGTTTCTTATGTTAATAATTTAAAACTCCTTTTCGGAGAAAATATACACATTGTTTGAGGTCTTAAAATAGTTCAGGTATTGTAATCACTCCATAATTATTGGATGTTGTTTTTAAATGCCTAAAATTATACTTGTAAGATTTAATATTGATATTCCTATGAATTATATTTTGGTAAACATATCTTTTGGAGGGAGAGAGATTTGGAATTTGGGATATGTTTGATAATCTGTTTTTGTCTTTGTTGATATAAAAATCTTCCATTTCAAATTTTTGTAGAAGAATACACATGGAGCAAATGACTTACTAATTTACTCTATAGTCAAAATTAAAGTAGTACATAACTGCCAGATCTTCAATTCTTATAAAACAGAGCTCTGAATATATACTAAGTACCTTCTGTGGCAAGGAAATTCACTGAGATTCAGTAAAGAGGGCTTCACACTAGGTAAGTTAAATCTATTGTCTTACAGACACCAGTTTATGCTTGCTCCCTCCTTCCCTCCTACCCACTCCTCTCCCCTTTCTTCTCCTTTTGAACTGATGACCTGAGTTAGTAGCCAAACATAATAATAGTGTTTGATCCTCTGTAAACCCATAAAATTATAAACCAGCAACCACCAGGATGTTGGCAGAATTTCTGTGGACAGCAACCAGCGTGATACTTTTTTTCATTCTGAAATGAAGCAGGACATTGTGCTTGTTGATACATTAGTGAGGAAGGTAATGCCTTCCATCATCACCTGCTTCCTACCTAACTTCTCTAGTCACTTGGGATGGAGAGAGAGAATTCATCGATTTAAAATATTAAAGTTGCTGGATGTCTGGGTGGCTCAGTCGGGTCGGTTAGGTATCCGACTCTTGATCTCAGCTCAGATCGTGATCTCAGGGTCATGAATTCAAGTCCCACATTGGGCTCTGTGCTGGGCATGAGGCCTAGTAAATAAATAAATAAATAAATAAATAAATAGGTATTAAAACCTTCTCCCTTTTAACTTTTATTATTTAAAGTTGCTTCCTTTCATTCATTTTTAAATTCATTCTATTTATATTAAGCACTAATGGAGTTGTATAGCACTGTGCTAAGTACTACAAAGGATAAATATATAAATAAAACACAGCCTCTACATGCCTTCAAGAATAAAAAATTCTAATAGAAACTTTAAAGTATAATGGGGATTAGGAACTCTCTTCTCACTACAATAGAAATATTTGATTCATCATATAGGTGAACCCTAAGGAAAAAAAGGAAAATCCCCAGGTTCCAGAAATAAAAAACAACTCAAGCTAGAGAGCTAAGCTTCTAAATGAATGACCTAGGAACCTTGGGAATTGTAAGAAAAGAGCTAGACTGTAGAGACTAGGGACTGATATTTTCATTTACATTCAAGAACAGAAGGGGCTGCATTGAGCTTGAGTTAGATTGAGATTTAGAACTGAGGTCCTTACATTGGGTGGAGACTGGTCTAGCTTTGACCCTTCTACAAAGGGTGGACTAGGTAAATCCATTCACTGGCTTGTCTATGTGGCAATAAGAATGTATGCCTCTGCCCATGGAAGGAGACAATAAAGTCTTCTGTTGGAAATCAAATATCTCAGGTGAATACCACCTGCTGACACGGAGCAAACTGTATGTTACCTACATGGTGCTTATATACCCAAGATGAGAAATCAATGTGAAAGCAGATCACTGGCCACTGGCACTTGAACAAAGTGCAGAGCAATCTCAAAGCACACAGTTTCACTGAGAAGAAGGAAATCCACCTCTGTCGAAGATGCCCTCACAATCACATATGGTACACTGCACAAGTTTTCACTTAGGATCAGTAGACAGAAGGGTTAGTATTGAAGACTTGAAATGACAGAATAATGTAAAAAGAAAACCAATACCATAAGTATGTGTCAAATAATTAAGGATATAAAATGAAAATATGAGTGTAAATAGGCAGAATTTGGGAGGGAGGGGAAGATCACAATTAAAATATGTAATCAAGGAAAGAAAAAATATTATTGGAAAATGAAGCTGTTGTTGTAATGAGGATTAGTAATATGGAAGGTAGATGAGGAAATTATCCTATATGTAGCACAAAGAGAAAGGGAAATTAGAATAAAAGACATCAAGAGAGAAAATAGAGGTAGAATAAGGAAGTATAAAAATGTCTAATAGGAATCATAAAAGGAGACACTAGAGATAATAGAAAATAAGACATATAAAATGAATGGTTTGAACAATTTCCAGAATTTCTGAGAACTGCTGATTGAATCCTTACATTTTAAAAGCAGACCCTGACCTGTGGTTCTCAAAAGAGATTCAAAGAATTTTGAGTCCAGTAGTGGAATGGACTAATCTTCCTGCAGACAATTACAACAATTGTACAACAAAATTCAATTATATTGTGAGAAAAATATAAAAAGAACTTTGAAGGCATTGCAGACTGATGGAAAAGAGTAGAAAGTCAGAAGCATTGGACCTTTGAAAGAAGGAAACCACGTGGGGTAAGATCCCCACTGACACAGCACCTGTCCCCAAGGACATTCCCCATTGTAGGAGTCCAAAAAAGTTAGGACTGTGTATAATATTAGTTCAAGATAAAGTATGAACATGAATGTAAAAACTAAATCCCAAACAGCTCTAGAAGGAGGCATAGGAAATTATCTTCTCTACCTTGGAATAGACAACGCAGGATGCAAAAACATTTACGGCGAAAAAAAAAAAAGACCAATTGGACTTCACCAAAAGAAAAACGTGTTCTCTTCAGACAATACCAGGGGAAAAAAATAAAAAGGCAAGCTACAGCTCAGGAGAAAACATTTATAATTCATTTGTATGACAGAAAGCACTACATGCAGATTATAGAAAGAACTGTTTACATCTATACTGATTTTTTCTGTTCAATCTTGTATTAGTATTGGTGGTCTGTGTCTTTCAAGAAATTTCTTCATTTCATCTAAGTTTTCAGATTTATTGCCATCAAGGGGTCCATGATTTTCCTTTGCATCCAACAACTGTACCACAGTATTTTCTAGAGCACACGAGGATAAACTATATGCTGGACCCACCCAAACCAAATATTATGTGTAGTGTCATAAAATTAATTTTGATAACTTTCAAAGGTTTGAAACCATACATTACATGTTCTGTGGCGACAATTAAAGCAAATGAAAGCAATAATAAAATATGTAGAGATTCAGAAAAATCTAAATATTTGGTAATTAATCAACAGTCTTCTATGTAGCCCACAAATCCAATAAAAAAAGAATGAAAGGACATTAGAAAATATCTTGAACTGGTCATCAATAAAACCTACTGTAACAAAAATTGACAGGTGCAGCTAAGAAGTTCTTGGAGAGGAATGCATACCTTGAAATGCTTAAAATCAATGGCTAAGCACTTAATACTTAAAATCAATGCACAAACATTAAAGTGTTTAAAATCAATCATCTGGCTTCTAGCTTAAGGGTCTAGAAAAACAAAAGGCACCTGGCTGGCTCAGGCCGTAGAGCATGCAACTCTTGATCATGGGGTTGTGAGTTTGAGCTCCACATTGGGTGTAAAGATTACTTAAAAGTACAATCTTAAAAAAAAAAGAATCTAGAAAAACAAGAACAAATATAATACAAGTTAAGTAGAAGAAAATAAATAATTAATATAAGGATAAAGATCAATGAAATAGAAAAAGAGAGAAAAAGACAAAACCAAAAGTTGGCTCTTTGAAAAATGTAATAAAATTAATAAACCTCTACTAACTATGTATCTATTAAAAAATTGAGTTCCTAACCAAAAAATATTCCCATAAAGAAATCTCCAGGCTTAAGTCATTTTACTTATCAATTCTGAATAGAGAATTATTCTATGTTCATGTGTGGGAAGACTCAAGATTAAGATGTCAATTTTCCACTCACTTGATTCATAGATTTTGATGCTATCCCAGTATAAACCCCAGTCGATTTTGTTCTGAGAAACTGAAAAATGGGTTCTAAAAGTTATATGGGCATGAAAAGAACCTAGAATCATAAACCAAAAAAGGGGGGGATGGTGAGAAAAAAAAAATAAGCTCATATATTTAAATTACCTGATTTTACATCTTTCTCTAAAGCTACAATGATTCAGACAATGTGTTATTGGCATACGGACAAATCAATTAACAGGACAGAAGGTCCAAACAGATCCATATACACAGTTGATTGATTTTCTACAAAAAAGCCCAGGTAATTCAGTGAAGCAAAAAATGCTCTTTCCCATGAATTATGCTGAAATAATCATCTATCTATGTAAAAAGAGAAAGAGGAGAGAGAGAGAGAGAGAGAGAGAGAGAGAGAGAAGCCCAAGCCTTTCTTTACATCAGATACAAAAATAACTTAAAATTGATTGCATATGGTCTTATGGTTACATCCTCCACAAACACTATCTGTTGTCACATTCTAATGCTAACCTACTATCCTTCTCTATCTCATGACATTTCAGGTCTTGTAAAACTATTCTATTACCCACTAGATACATTATGCATTTCTTGCCCTGACATATTGCTCTATTTAAAAACTGTTCTTTCCCTTCACTATCTTCCAACTTCCTTAGGCAGACTAAGCAACCTTCTCTATTCCCATAGTATTGTTTTTTAATATTTCAAACTGGAGTACTCATCACACTCTATCTTAATCACTGCTTCTCTGCCTCTCTATTCTGATAGAATTTGAGTTTACCACGGGCAAAAATCTAAATCTTACTTACAATGACAATCCCATGTACAGTGCAGGGGGCAAAATCAGTAAGTACCCAAAGCATGTTGCACAAGTTAATTACAAAAGAATGAATTAGGACATACACATCCTTTTATTGCTCTTCTAGAGGCATCTCATCCTCATAGTCAAAAGTGTTTCTTTGCCATTAACTTTGAAGATCAAACTCACTGAGATGTTTTCATTGATGAAGGTTTTTAGAAGTTTAGTTATCATGGAAAGGAAAAGGTAATTAGCATTTACTTTTACCTTTGGTAGACAAGCCATTATGCTAGATGTCTGACATATATTAATCTCATTTAATCCTTAGCCACGGGTTCAGATATTAGTAGTTTCAAAATAGTTTAGTGAATTAGATTAGCTTTGGCCTTGAGTAACAGCAGATGAAATAGTGGCTTGAATAATCATCAGCTCAAGATCCTTCAGTGTTGTTACACTACCATTCTCTATACCTTCATCCAAGATAATTGGTCCAGTCCAGAAGGAAAGAAAAGAGAAAAGAAAAAGAATAGGGCCCTTCCTTGGGAATGCAAACTGGTGCAGCCACTCTGTAAAACAGTATGGAGGTTCCTCAAAAAAATTAAAAATAGAACTATCCTATGACCCAGTAATTGCACTACTAGGTATTTATCTAAAGGATACAGGAGTGCTGATTCAAAGGGGCATATGCATCCCAAGATTTACAGCAGTACTATCGACAATAGCCAAAGTATGGAAAGAGCTCAACTGTCCCTCAACAGATGAATGGTTAAAGAAAATGTGGTATTTATATACAGTGGAATATTACGTGGCAATCAAAGAATGAAATCACACCATTTGCAATATTGTGGATGGAACTACAGCATATTATGCGAAGCGAAATAAGTCAGAGAAAGACAAATATATGATTTCACTCATGTGGAATTTAAGATAGAAAACAGATGAACATTAAGGGAAGGGAACAGGGGCGCCTGGGTGGCTCAGTCGGTCAAGCGTCCGGCTTCGGCTCAGGTCATGATCTCAGCTTCATGGATTCAAGCCCCACATCAGGCTCTGTGCTGACAGTGAGCTCAGAGCCTTGAGCCTGCTTCAGATTCTGTGTCTCCCTCTCTCTCTGACCCTCCCCTGTTCACACTGTCTCTATCTCTCTCTCAAAAATAAATAAAACATTTTAAAAAGGGGGGGGAAGGGAGCAAAACTAATATGAAAACAGAGAAAGAGACAAACCGTAAGAGATTCTTAAATATAGAGAACAAACTGAGGGTTGCTGGTGGGGTGTTGGGTGGGGGAAGGGGTGGGCTGAATGGGCAATGGGCATTAAGGAGAGCACTTGTTGGGATGAGCACTGGGTGTTATATATAAGTGATGAATCACTAAATTCTATAATCATTCTAAATTCTGAAATCATTATTACACCATCTGTTAACTAACATGGATTTAAATATAAATACATACATACATACATACATCATACATACATAAATAATAAATAAATGCTGAAATAGCAAAAAGTTAAAAAAAGTTAACTTTTTTTTCAAAAGTTAACTTTTTTCAAAAGTTAAAAAAAATAGGTCCCCTCCTTCTGGAGGCCACATTAATTGTGCCCACTGGAACACATTAACTGCAAGGAAATCTTGGAAAGGTAGAGTTTTCCCAAATGTGTGTGAGCCTAGAAAAAACAATCGGCATATGCCTAGACATTTTATTTGTATAGAAGAAGAAAAAAAAAAACACATATTTTTAGTGATCAAATTATAGTATCTGTCCTGATAAAGCCAGGGTTAAAACACATATTTGTCAGACCCAAGAACACATGCTTCAAAGATGGCTGTCCTCAGTGGTCTTCATGAGTCTCCTATACTCAAACTCATCTCATTTTGCCAAGCCCTTTCTTTTTTTGTTGAATAGTGAATATTTATTTTAATCTGTATGTTTCATATCCATGTACACTTAGCACATGAGAATATTTATGAGGTCACAGATGCAGAAAGCCCAAACTGTTTGATGTCTGAAAAACCTTGAGTTGATTTCATAAACATTTGTCCTCTTTAAAGCATGAGATCTCTCTTTGCTAAATTTTTGAAAGTCACAAAATTAAAGAATCCGACAGTTTAAAGGCCATACCACAAGTGGTCTCCCTCAGGATGAGAGAAACTGGTAATTGGCTAAGAAATCTACATGAAACTTAAGTAATTCAGATTTTATTGTGAAACTTTCATCTTTTTGTGAATTCCTCACCGCAAATTAAAATAGTGAGATGCTCATGGTTCTCATCTGTGCTGCTCTAAATCACTGGTTAGAAAAATTAAGATCAAAAAAGCAAAATCTGGTCAAAATTCCCCCAAACCAGGAAATCCATTCATGGTTAAAACACATAAATCCTGCGAAACTAGGTTTTCTCTTAGATGTAGGGGTTCTTAAAATTCTTGCAGGAAAGGTATTAGGCCAGTTTATCAGTGTCGATGCAAAGAAATAGTGGTCCCACATGTGAACAGACCCATGAATGTTGAGGGCTTTGAAATTCTGGGAGAAAAGGTGTTAGACCAGTTCATCAGTGTCGACACAAAGAAATAGTGGTCCCACATGCGAACAGACACACATGGCTTAGATTGCAAACAAAATGGAGCTTGTGGCCAACGATCTTGCTTTGGTAGTGATGTTAGTTAGGATGAGCTGCCTGGGAAGGATGATAGAATCGATAACCAGCTTTAGGTTGTCAAAATCCTTTTAACTGTTGGCTTGTTTGCTTCTTTGAGGGGTGGCCCACATGAGAAGTATCTTAATATCTCACACAGTATAAAAGCAAACAAAAGGAGCTCAAGAAGCCAGTCAACATACAGATACTATTTTGAACTTTACCTGTGGTTAAGATTAGGATTTTGACCAATTCTACAGGCTATGGCAGGGACTTGTGATTTTTAATTGTTTACCCCTGTTGTCATCAGAATAACATACTTCCAATATGACTATGTGCTAATCCCCAGAATTGGTAAATATGTTAAATTAACGGCAAAGGGAAATTAAGATAGCAAATGGAATTAAGATTGTTCAATAGTTCATTATCCCAGGTTCTCTAGATGTGGTTACTATGATCCAAATGTCCTTAAATATGGAAGTGGAAGGCAGAAGAGTCAGCATCGGAGTGATGTGAAAAGAGCCTTGACCCGCCATTGCTGACTTTGAAAAATGGAAGAAAGCCATGAGTTTAGAGATGCAGATGGCCTCTAGAAGCTAAAAAGGCAAGAAGTCAGATGATCCCCCATGGTCTCCAGAAAAGAACTCAGTCTTGCCAACAACCTGATTTTAGCTCAGTGGAATCCATTTCAGACTTTTGACCTCCAGAACAGTAAGATAATAAATTTGTGTTATTTTAGTCCACTGAGTTTGTGGTAATTTGTTACAGTAGCAATAGGAAATTAATAAATCCCCTTAGTGTTTGTATCAATCCTTGGACACACTCTCATCTAGGATGGAAAGATTCCTTCTCATTACTCCAGGTCCTTTCTCAATGTTCTAGAAAATAAGGGGTGCCTGGGTGGCTCAGTTGGTTAAGCATCCAACTCTTGATTTCAACTCAAATCATGATTTCACAGTTCATGAGTTCGAGCCTCAGATGGGGCTCTGTGCTGACAGCATGGAGTCTACTTGGGATTCTCTCTACCTCTCCCCTACTTGTGCTCATTCATGTGTGCACTCTCTCTCATAAAATAAAGAAATAAACTTATAAAAGAGTTCTAGAAAATTCCTCATTCCAGTGCACTCCCTATCTGTCACATATGCATAGCTCATTCCTGAAAGATAGGATGCTCTTACCAAGAGTCACTTCTCATTTCTCTGTGTTACTTTCAAATGAACAAATTATTATTTGTTACCTAAAATTTTACAGCTAAGTGAAACTAACCAATTAGTTTCCAGAATCTCAACTTGCAGAAGACACAGTTCTTTTGAATTATGAATCAGAAAACAATACTGGAAATGACCAAGGCCACTGAATTGATACTGTTTTGGATACTCTCTTTTTATATTTCAATATCAACTTTAATTACTAGCTGAAACTCAGCTGAATTTGAAAGTTTGCAGTAACCGGTAAATAAACAAGTCAAAGGTGAATATTTTTGACTATTGATACCAAATTGAAATTACCAAATGGAGGAGAAACTTTATACAGTGAAACTAATAAATCCCCAGTGTCTCCAAGAGTGTTAGGATATGGTAGAGACTGAATAAGTACTTGCTGAGCTAAATAAACGAACGATGACCCTTTGTCTCTGGAAATATGGTGATTTGTTGATCATCACTGGGTTGAGGAGATAAAACAGTTGGAGGTATTTAGGACAAAAGCCACAGGAAATAGGTACAAGAACCAGAGTCCAATACAAGCACACAGAAGAATCCCATCCCGCCCCCCCCCCCAAATTATGTAAGACTGATGTATTTAGTGAAGAAGCAAGCACGGTGTTAGCAGACCCTGTTTGAGGCACACGTTAGCAGACCCTGTTTGACTGGACTTCCAAAACTTTCCAGTTTGGTAAAGAGATACTGTGGAGTAAGTCTTTAGTGGAATTTCCATACAGTACAATTCGCTCTGTGGCAACAGTACAATTCGCTCTGTGGCACACAGTTCTGTGGGATTTGATGCACAGCAATTTCAGTCCCCCTCAAATTCCCTCACACTACCCCTTCATAGTTACTTCCTTGCCAGTCACAACTCCAGCAACCATTGATCTGTTCTTCTGCCTTATAATTTTGTCTTTTTCCAGAATGTCATAACAATCGAGTCACACAGTATATAAGAAGCTTTTTGGGTCTTGCTCCGTTCACCTCGGAAACTGGATTTGTGATTCATCCCTGTTGTTTAGTAAATCAACTTAATTCCATGAATGCACCAGTTTGCTTATCCATCCAATCACTAAATGGGAAACCTCTGGATTCCATCCAGGTTATGGTGATTGTGAATAAAGCTGCTATCACCATTCATGTATAGGTTTTCATGGAAACCTAAATTTTCATTTTTCTTGGAAAAATGGGGAGCAAAATGGCTGGGCCATACAGGGAGAGGATGCTTAACTTTATAAGAGACTGCCAAATTTTCCGCAAAGTGACTAAAGCATTTTGCGTTCCCACCGGCAATAGAGGTGAGTTGCTATTGTTACACAGCCTCACCGTGCCTTGATAATGTCAATTTTTGTTTGTGCATCTGTTTCTTTGCTTGTTTTCACCATTCTAATAGGCAAAGTGGTGAGGTTATTTCTTTCAGGAATTCCAAATAAAAAATAGTTCAGCCAGTTCTGACATACCTTTGCCAGATCCTCTGAAAGCATTTCTCAAAGACGTGCCTTAAAGGACTAGGTCTACCTCTCTGATTATGGTTACAGTTTTACCCTAAACTATATCCCAGGACACAGACTTTTAGAAATACTTCCTCATTTTAGTGACAAGTTCAAATAACACTTAACTGATGATCAAAATCAAGGATTTGATTCTTAAATGGTCAAGGACCATCTCTCTGCCCTTTGGCATAGCCCCGAGCCCAGTTTCTCTGCATCCTTCTGTTATCAGGGATATTAGGAAGGCTTGTCAACTCTCCTTGGGAAAACAAATGCATTATTTGGAAAAATAAGCTCAAAGTTACCTCTGCATTCATTATGGCATTCTCTTAATATATGAAGAACAGTAACATTCAAAATGAGAATGGTTGAAGGCTTTAAGTAAATGGAACATTTTTGGGGCGCCTGGGTGGCTCAGTCGGTTAAGTGGCCGACTTCAGCTCAGGTCGTGATCTCACGGTTCGTGGGTTCGAGTGACGTCGGGATCTCCCTCTTTCTCTGACCCTCCCCTCCTCACTCTGTCTCTCTCTCTCAGAGATAAATTTTTAAAAAACGAAAAGAAAAGAAAAAAGAAAATGGAACGTTTTTAAGTGCCAAGCCTGATCACTAAGCATTTAGGGCATTTAAATTTCCATCCAACACAATTCACTTAATACTACACAGTCAATGCCACATGAAATACCCTTCAGTTCTTTCTCTTCTAAGGCCTATCTCAGTTAAGTCGTTTTCCCCCAGCTTTGAGCTTTTAAGGCAAAAGAGGAAGATAAAAATCTGTGGGTTACTTTTGTAACAAGTTATGTTCTTTCTCAATGAATTTTCCATGACATCTGTTTAGGAAAATCTCAGAATCCACCAAAATGAGATAATGATGGGGTTTTATATTTATCAAAGGCTGCTTTACCCCCACGCACAAGTAAGCTAACTGTCCACTGCACGGAAGGACACTTTTGCATGCCCAGAGGCGCAGTCGGTAAAAGGCGGGGGTGGGGGGAATCAAGAAAGGAAAGTTGATTCCGGTGAAAAAGACCTCCCTGCATCCTCCCCCAACAAACTGGATCCATCTGAACTTGGCGTTTCTGACACTGCTATCAACGTGGACAGACCCTGTTCTCCTGTGGATAGGCAATGTGGATGGATGAGATCCCCGGCTCTCTTGATATTAACTTGCCTTGTATGTTCCGCTTCCAGGTTGGACTTGAAAATAAATGTTAGGAAAGTTCTTGACGGTGAGGTTGCTGTGGAGGGAGGCTCGTGATTCAGAAAGATGAGACTCTCCTTTTGACTCTTCCATGGCTGGCTCCAAGCAGTAGCTGATTCATGTGGAGCTCATCTCCATCAGCAAGAACGTGGGGAGCCAGAACCTTTTCCGTCAGGAATGCGCCCTGGGAAAAAAACATAATAGCTGTGATCAGATGTGGGCTTTGCTCCCTAGATGTTTTCAATTTCTACGTGATTTATTGTTGTGATTATTAAGAGCGATAAAATCCATTTCCACCTTCACAGTCACCACAGCAGGAAATTGTTTGATCTTCATTTTAACTGTCAGTTCTCTGGAAATGCAGGTTTATAGTAGTGGGCCTCCAGTCATATTTTGAGATATTTATGAGTGTCTTTCTCTCCCCTCTTCTTAAGAAGAGATTACCTCTAAGATTAACTTCAGGCTATATTTTTGTCCAATGCCACTTGAGAATAAAGTTCATGTTTTCCCCCTCAACCTCTTCCTCACAGTATTAGTGAAGGTATTTCCCTGGGTGCTGACCTGTGATTGTCTCTGAAACCCTCCAAATATTCTCGTTTACTCCCTCACCCTTAAGGTTTTCCTTCTAGTAATGCCCAACATTTATCTAGATCTATACCTCAAGCTTGGCATATTACCTTTAATTCCATCTTGAATTTTTATCTGCTTATTAGACCTAAAGATCTGTCTCTTGCTAGCAACACAGACATGTGTAAAATTGTACTCTCCATCATTTGCCATCAAACCATTGCTTTCTTCTGATTCACCTCTTCCTGTTTAGGATGCTCCATTGTTCTAGATACTCAGAGACCCAGGCAACCTCCTATCTTTGAACCTCTCTTACCTTCTAACCCAAGGAACATCTTTATGTTATGTACCTTCACACACAATTTATTTTCCTTTACTCCTTTCCTTTCTGAGCACTCAGCATCATCAAGTGATATTTCACACATTGGGGCATCAAGAGCCTCTCTCCCTTAAGTAAGCTCTTGTCTATCCACATTCCAGCCATCCTAACAGTTACCAGAATTTTAACTTGCCTAAAATTCTACTTTAACAGGCTATTTTCCCCTCCAATAAACCAAATGTCTCCAGGTAAGTGTCCAGTAAAGTCCAATGTCCTAAGACATTGGCTCAGTGAAGATTGACCTGTACTTCTTGTTTTAATTGAGGTATAGTTGAAACACAATGTTACAATGTTTTTGGGTGTTACAGCCTAGTGATTCAACAACTCTATATGTTATGCTACACTCATCATATATGTGGCTACCGTCTGTCACCATACAACATTATTACAGTACTATTGACTGTATTCCCTATGCTGTGCTTTTTATCCCCTGACTTGTATTTATCAAGACCTGTACTTATATCTGGCCATTTCCTTATATACACCCTACATCCTACTAAATGTTTGCTCCCAAAGCCCCAGAATGGCTTATCTTTGAATACCACACCTTTGCCCATATTCTCTCCATCTCAAATTGCTGTTCTATCTATTCACCTGTTGAAATCTAATCTCCCTTTTTTGAATTTGTTCTCAACTCTACATCAGGATAAACCAAAATTTTGATTACAAAAGTATATTTCCTTGTCCAATATCAGGATTTTGACTGAATACACCTATGTCAGAACCTAGGAATCTATATTTTTAACAAGTTCACCCGACTTATTTCCATACAGATAATCTGGGACCCAAAACCCTGAGAAGCATTATAAAGCCCTGTTTAAAAAAAAAAAAAAAAAAACAGAATATATAAAGACTTCTCTGGTGGTACTTGTTGAAAATATTTTACTTTCATTGGAATACATCAAGCATCTTGCTTTATCTGTAGAAGAGTGGGTCTTTTGTTACACAGCAGTCTGAATTAGCATCCTTATTCCACTACTAGTTCTGGCTTTGGGCAACTCACTTCATGTCTCAGACACCCCTTTCTCATATACAGAATGATTCAAATAATAGCATCCACCATCTATGACATCGCTTTGACTTATGTGAAGCAGAGGGCCCAAGTTCTGACATAGAGTATACACTTACATATTAGTTAGCATTGGATTTCTACCATGGTTCCTAGATCTCAATGACTCTTTATGGCTTTAGATTCTGTTCCCAGTCTCCTTTTTCATCCACTGCCACCCAATAACTTTTATCTGAACCAGGCCTTTCTCTTTTTTTTATTTTTATTTTTTTCAGGCCTTTCTCTCTAATAAATCAGAAGTCCCTTAAAAGCAGTGATTAGAGGGGCACCTGGATGGCTCAGTCAGTGAAGTGTCCAACTCTGGGTTTTGGCTCAGGTCATGATTTCATGGTTTGTGACATTGAACCCTGTGTCAGGCTCCCTGCTGACAGTGCAGAGCCTGCTTGGGATTCTCTCTCTCTTTCTCTCTCTCTCTCTCTGTCCTTCTTCTGCTCTTGCTACCTCTCTCTCTCTAAAAAAAAAAAAAGAAATAAACATTTTTTAAAAAGCAGTGATTATATTTATAGAGTGAACATGGGGAGGGATAGCTCAATAACGATATTACTGTATTCTGCTTATATTACACACGTATTAACTCTCTGGATAGAGCAAATGTTCAATAAATATTCTGTATGGATTCATTCAGAAGCTTTGTGAAAATGAGCTATGCTACTGGACCTAAGTGTGTTTTGAGCAAGTTAAAATACAAGCGCACATTAGAGACTCTTAAAACTGTACGATCACCACTACTGTGATAGTAACACAGTTTTCCTCTGGTCAGTTGGTGGGAGAGCTGGGACTGAAACACACGTCTCTAGACTCTGGTCTCAGGATCTCTGCCCCAACTGTTAGCAGTGCTTTCAAGCCGAGACCAAAAGTCAGATTGAAAAATCTGTCCAAGTCCTCTAAAGATGTTCCTACACAGAAGAGAATGTGCACATTTACTATTCTGGGTAACTAATTGTGTTCTGATAGAGGTGAGTAGACACATGGTCTCCCTATAAACTGCCTTTATGGAAGGTTACGTAAAGCCAAGAATAGAGATTATGACTTAAAACGAAGGACGTTTTAAGGACCACGGAGCCAGGTCCTTATGCCTTTAAAACAGACTGCTTTGTCAATAGAGTAGCAGACTTTTAGCCTTGACATGCTGTGCCCTACTTTTCTAGTAGTACAGGAAGTGGAATCAGAAAAAGAAACTCTATGGGGCCCATGAGCTGGCAAATAAACAAACAAAATGACTCTATGTCTAGAAATGGCTTTCAAACTCTCAAATCGTTGGTCCATCCAGGATATCTTGTGTCTGTAATGTCAAAACTAATAGGAGAAAAGAATGGAGACAAAGCCCAGAAGTCTGGCAGCTGCCTACTTCCTATTTGAAGCTATGATCATTCCTATCTGTGTGATTAAAACACATGTTTGAGAACTCTTGGTGATATCTCATTGATCAGACACTACTAAGAAAATATTGACACCAAAACATGACAAAATAGTCCCATGATCTAGCCATGACAGGCCTTCAAAATTATTGATTCAATCCCACAGTATTTCCCAATTTTCCTCCACGATATAATACTGGATATCTGGCCAAAGTTCCTTTTCATTGTGTTTAAAAATCAAACACTTCATATTTCCTTGAGTGTTTATCCCACAATCGCCCATACTCGTTCTTAGATTTTCCCTGTAGAGTGCCTACTTTTTAAAAATGTTAGCTTTCTCCAATATTCACACTTATTTGACCTTCTTCTCAGATGTTATAGTATTCTCACTTAATGTTACAACCTTTGTTTCTGCATGGTTGCCTTTGTCACCAAAGACAGATATGAATTACGACATCATGTTACAAAGCAATCAGCACTGAGATTCTGTTCCAAATACACACAGTTTGCTTCCCACCACCTCCCCACACCTGTCTCCTCAAAGAGGGTAAGAAAGAAAGCAGGCAACCAATGCCCGTATCTCTTCTGGAACAGGCAATTCTTATCATCTCAGGCCTCTGGGAAGGTTTTTCAGCAAATAGGGATCATCATCTTGACTCTCCTGACTGGGGAAAATCTAGAAGGCAGAAGAATCCATCAAGAAACACTGAATTCACAAATGGAAGGGGCTCCTGGCTGGCTCAGTGTGCTAAATGTCTGACTCTTGATTTTGGCTCAGGTCATGATTTCATGGGTGAGGGCCCTGTGTTGGACTCAGTGCTGACAATAAGGAGCCTTCTTGGGATTCTCTCTCTCTCTCCCCCTCTCTCTCTCTGCCCCTCCCCAACTCATGCTCTCTCTCTCTCTCTCAAAAAACAAACAAACAAACAAACAAACAAATAAATAAATAAAAAGACAAAGAGGTAAAAGGCTGCCTTCTCTCGCAAGGAGTCATTTTTTCTCATTCCTTCCTTGGTAATTTTTTGATTACCCTTTAAGCACAAACCTCTGTTCATAAAACTTACATTCTTTGGGTGATTTATCTGCCAGACTCCAAGAAAAAAAAATGTCACACTCAGTTTTATGGTAATTTGAGGAAGGTATTATTAGCAAAGTTGTAGGGAAGGCTCACAGAAAACACACACACACACACACACGTACACACACACACACACACACACACACACACACACACACACACGGTAGTGCCCCAGAGCTAGTAACATCCATGAAAAGGATGAGGGAAGTGACTGAATCCTGGTAGGCGTGTCATGTAGAAGGACAGCCAGAAGAAGAAGATGTTGGGGGTGAAGGGTAGGAGGTGGAAGCAGCCTAAATTGATCCTATAAAGAGGAAACTTAGGGACAGATAAAGTGACGTCACTCCTCTCTCTTCACTCTTGCTGTGGCCTCCCAGTGGCTGAACACAACTGGAGTTTGGAAGGCTTGGGTAGAATTTACAGTTCAGCCTCCCAGAGCACAGGGCAACGTGGAGAAGGACAGAAAATGATTGCAGAGAAGTGGTCCCCGAGATAATGGGCCCAAGTGGCAACACTCACTTTAGTCTCTCAGAAACTAAAGCTTAATATCACTTTAAGGAGAATAGTAAAGTCAGACACCCAGTTTAGGCTTATCAATAGAATATTCTGTATATCTTGCATTTTGCAGAGATGTGGCATATTCTATTTTTGTATTGTGTGCGAGTTTCTATGGTAGGATCTACTAATAAATAAATAAGTAAACAAGTAAGTAAGTAAATAAATAAATAAATAGTAACGGGGGGGTGGGGAACAGTGCCTAAAGTCTGTATTGTATGCACTAACAAAATGCTCTCATGTGCGTACTTAACCTTTAGGGACCCAAAAATGAATAGTTTGGTAGACAGACTCTAAGGCAGCCTCATGAACCTTGGTTTTAGGTGTTCATGCCTTTGTGAAATCTGCTTCCCTTGAGTATAGGCAGGAACTGTGACTTGCTTTCAACCACAGAAAATGCATAGGATGGCTGTCACTCCTATGATTATGTCAACTACCTGACAAAGGCGATGATGTCGCTCCCACAATCACATTCTGTAAAATTGCCTTGCTAGCGGATCCATGCTAATGACTTTCTCTCTTGCTGGCTGTGGAGGAGGAGTTTTGTGAAAGGGCCACATGGCAAGGGACAGTGATCATCTCTTGGAGCTAAGAGCAGCCCCGGCAAATAGCCAGTGGGCAGCAAAGGACCTCAGTCCTCCAAGTACAAAGAGACAGATTCTGCCAACAACCTCAGTGGACTTGATAGTGAACCCATCCCTAGTCAAGCCTCTGGATGAGAACTCAGCTCTGGCTGACACCTTGATTGTAGCTTTCCAGAGGACCCAGCGAAGAAAGTCATGCCCAGACACCTGAGCCACAGAACCTGTGAGATAATGTATGTTGTTTAAAGCCACAAGGATTGTGGCAATTTGTTATGCAGCGATAGAAACCTAATGTAAATAGATATTTCATTTTTCTATGTTGTGTCAGTAACCCCTTCTAAAACTTTCCCAAATTCCCTATAACTTGGGCCTTTCGGCTCAGTCATTATTTTAGTCAACATCTATGCAGGACTTACTTATTCTCTTAAGTATCAAATGAACTATTAATTGAGATAAGTCAATGTTGTTAATCTCAAGTAAGATTTGAGGAAATGGAGTCTGTGAGGTGCGCATCAACTTACCCAAAGTTAACCAACTATGAAATGGCAAATTTTTATTTTGATCGCAGGGCCTTCGCTATAAATCCCAGATTATTCTACTCTACCATTTCATCTTCCTTAATTTAGTCTTAGGTAATTAAAGCATAGGACCAAGAAGCCACACTTGCTGTCTTTCCAAGGACCAGTTATAATAATTCTGTTCCCCATGGTGGCAAAATTCCTTCCCTTTACCTCAAAAAGACATGTGTTACTGGGCCCGAGAATGAAAAGGAATGCCAGCAGGAATAAGCCCATAGAAAATTCAAAGGCTTCCTTCTGCTAATCATGCCTCAGTAGCAGCATCCTTATCTAAAATCAGCTTTTAAATTGCAGATAGGAGTGTTATTTTCAGCAGCAGCAAAGGCAAAAGGCCAACATTTTAAAACACACATTTTACAATGTCTACTCAGGCTTCATTTTTTTAAAAAAAGCTTCAATGTTTAGTTTTGAGAGACAGAGAGAGACAGAATGTGAGCAGGGAAGGGATAGAGAGAGAGGGAGACACAGAATCTAAAGCAGGCTTCAGGCTCTGCAACTGTCAATCCAGAGCCTGATGTGGGGCTTGAACCCATTAACCGTGAGATCATGACCTGAGCTGAAGTCAGATCCTTAACCAACTGAGCCACCCAGGTGCCCCATTTTTTAAAAATAGTTCAAAATAAAAAGGTTTTGGCCAAACATGTTATGATAAGCCTCAAACTCTAAACCTTAGTAGTAACCAAGCAGATGGTAGTATTAACAAATAGATATTTTAAAAACTGTTCTCTGTTGAAAGAAATACTTGGAAGTGAAGCGAAGGACTTACGATTTGCTTCTTTGTGAATGGCCGACGGTGGAATTCTACCTGTGAGGTCTGTTGCTGGTTTGATCCAACGGCCAACAAATGGGGTATAAGGCAATCTCTTTTGAAATGGAGCAGAGCGTTTTCTACAGTGGAGATCAAAGGCACTAGTACAAGTCATCAAAGGGGGCACCTGTAATAATATAAATGAATGATTAAAATGGTCCCCACCCTTGTGTTTCATATTAGTTTGAACAGTGGTCATTAACATTTCCCCCCACATTTGTCTCTTGACTTAAACCTATTAGTATCATTGAAGTTGTAGGAGCTTAAGAATAATTTTATAACAAATAAAGGACTGTTTAATGTTTGCCAAACATTTAATAAGCTTCTAGAAAATATCCTGTGTTAGTTCAGCTCAGAATTTGGCCCAAGATGAGAAGGTTTTCTATGATTGTTGGTTGCTTAGTTTTCTGAACCTACATTTTAAATGACAGCAGGTTTGGAAATCAATGTGATTCAACCTTGGAATGTTCTTGCTATGTGTCTGCGTGTCTTTTATCAGAGCCCTTGATTAGAAGGAGAAGAGAAAGGAGTCTTTTTTGTTCCATTTCTCCCTGTTATTATATTCATTATGAATCTTTCCCTTTCTCTCCGCCAATTAGGACCTGTCCCAATATGGCGGGACCTCCAGAGTACTACTGCTGCCTCACATGCATGACTCTTTCCAGAAATCACTTGGCTTGAAATTCAATCCCCCCGTTCTTTTTCTCCCCTAAGGAAACACAGTTCCACTTAATTCCAAAGCATTTCTATTTAGAGTTTGTATGACCTAAGGATTTATTATCAAGAGAAAATGAGAATGGTTCCATTTTCACTTTAACTTAAACAAACAGCCTCACTGGGTGCCAAAATCCTTGAAATAATTAGCCCTTGCTTGTGTCCTACAGGGAAGCTTCTTAGGGAGTGTCAGTTCAGAATGGTAAAGCAAGAGATTGACCGTATGGACTTGGATTCTAATCCTGACTCCACCACTTACTCCACCGCTTCTATAGGTTTCAATATATCAAGTAAACTTTTCAAGTCTATTTCCTAATTTGTAATAGAATCATATTCATCATGGCTTTTTGAGACCAATGAAAGGGTTGGAAGAATAGTATCCAAGGCCTTATCCCACCATCTGCAACATGAGACATTATTTAAAAGTGCTATTATTTCAATACTGAAAACTGCATACTTTCCTCCAATGGCCTTTTTCTTAAGATTTCATTTTAAGTAATCTCCACACGCAACATGGGGCTGGAACGCACAGTCTCAACATCAAGAGTCACATGCTCCTCTGGCTGAGTGAGCAGGGTGCCCCTGATTGCCTTTGTCAATTACTCCATCAATTCTCTTTGGTTTGCTCTCATTATTGTTTGACTAGCTCCATGCTAAACATGTGGGAATATGTTTACCAAAAGTATCAAAGGAGATAATAACGAGGTGAAAAAGTACCAGTTTATTCTGCTCATCTATTTGCTTTGAAATGTAGGCTTATCTTTAATGATCTCCCCATATTTACCTTCAAAATAACATTGAGGGTTGCTATCAGAGTAGAGTGGCAAGCTGATATACATCTTTGTTCATTCTTTTATTTAAATATTTTTATTTTATTTTTAAGTAATCTCCATACCCAATGTGGACTTCAAACTCACCATCCAGAGATCAAGAACCACATACTCTTTCAGCTGACCCAGCCAGGAGCCCCTAACTTTGTTCATTCTTTTNCCGCTCAACCGACTAAGCCACCCAGGCGCCCCTAACTTTGTTCATTCTTAAAGAGTGGTTCTGCAAAGCATCTGGTACATAAAGCATTCAGAGCATTTTTGTTCATGAACTGAATAAATAACTGAAATGGTCACAATTAATCATTATGATGACTACCACATTAAATCATTACATCTTTCATTAAATGTATTCTACAACAATTGGTCATGTACGTTTAAGTTAGGTTCTTTAGCTTCTATTTTTACTATTCAAAGGTCAACAAGTTGGCAATACGAGGACATTTTTGCTGTCACCACTGCTATTTAGGGAGAAGTGACATCTCTATAATATTGTTTCTTCTAATGAATGAACTTATTATACTTTCCCTTCATTTAGATCTTCTTTATTATCTTTCAATAAAATTTTAAATTCTACTCTTAGACATTATTTTATTTATTCTTAGGACCTTTATACTTTTTGCTGAAATCATAAGACAATCTATGTTAAGTATACTTTTGATTTTGTAATAATTTTAGATTTACGGAAAAGTTGCAAAGATAGTACAGAGAGTTCTCCTAAACCCCTCATCAGTTTCAGTTGCCCCTAACGTTATCATCTTACATTACTATGGTATCTCTGTCAAAAATAAGAAATCAACATGGGAACATTGCTGTTACCTAAACTCCAGACTGTTTTCAGATTTCAGCAGTTGTTTTTATTCTATTAACATTCCTGTTCTGTTCCAGAATCCCATCTAGGATAACACACTGGTTGTCATGTTGCCTCCGGTCTGTGATAGTTTCTCAGCTTTCCCTCTTTTTTTATGACTTTGTTAGATTTGAGAAGAATTGCTCAAGAATTTTGTAGAGCTTTTTAGAGCTTAGGTTTACCAAATGGTTTTGTTTTGTTTTGTTTTGTTTTCATAACTGGACCTGAGCTATGGGGTTTAGAAAGAATACCACAGAGATAATAAGTACCCTTTATCATCACTTACTGTTATTGGGTCTATGGATTCCACATAACGTCACCATAATGTTAACCTTGATCATATGGCCAAGGAAGTATAAAGTTAATATTTTTCTCTCTTGAACTCTATTCTCTAGAAATGAGTTTAGGGGCACTTGGGTATCTCAGTCGGTTGAGTTCAATGCTTGATGACAGCTCACGTCAGGATCTCAAGCTTCATGAGTTTGAGCCCCACCTGGGCTGTCAGGCAGAGCCTGCTTGGGATTCTCTCTGTCTTTCTCTCTAGCCCTCCTCACCTCTCAAAATAAATAAATAATTAAGAAAAAAAGTGAGTCCATAAGATTCACCTCCTAGAGGGGCAAGTATCTACATGTGACATCTAGAATTATTTTACACAGAAAATTTTGTCTTTACTCCATTTATTTTTTCCATGATTTATTCATATCACTGTGGATTCATGTACATTTATTTTATACTCTGGGCTATAATTCAACACTGTTATAGATTTTGTGGCTCAAGTCATTCCAATTCAGTCATTAACTATTTAATCATTGGCTTTTTTTTAAAGTTGTTTTAATAGGTGTGTAGTGATATCTCATTGAGATTTAATCTGCATTTCACTAATAGCTAATGAGGACAAATATCTTTTCCTGTGTTTATTTGCTATCTATACTCCTTTTTGAAAAAAAATTTCTCTTCATTTTATTTGCGTATGTTCTAATTGAATTGCTTTTTTTTTTCTTTTTTAATGTTGGGGTTTGAGAGTCCTTTATATATTCTATATACAAGTCCTTTGTTGGATGCTGTTACTTGGAAACATTTTCTCCCAGTTTCAGATTAAGTTTTCATCCTCTTAACATTGTTGGGGAGCCTGGGCAGTTTGGTTGTTTAAGTGCCCAACTTCAGCTCAGGTCATGATCTCATGGTTCATGCATTCAAGCCCCACATCAGGCTCTGTGCTGACAGCTCAGAGCCTGGAGCTTGCTTTGGATTCTGTCTCCCTCTCTCTCTGCCCCTCCCCTGCTTACACTGTGTGTGTGTGTGTCTCTCTCTCTCAAAAATAAAAAGTACATTAAAAAATTTCAAAAAATTTTTTTTATGTTTACTTTTGAGAGAGAGCATGAGCAGGGGAGGGGCAGAGAGAGAGGGAGATACAGAATCCAAAGCAGGCTCCAGGCTGTCAGCACAGAGCCTGATGCAGGGCTCGAACCCACAAACTGTAAGATCATGACCTGAGCCAAAGTCAGACGCTTAACTGAGCCACCCAGGCGCCCCAAACATTAAAAACTTTTAAAAAACCCTATTCAAAAAAAATAACATTGCCTTTCACAGAACAAAAAAAATTAATTTTGATGAAGTCCAATATAATTATTTTCTTGTAGGAACCATGCTTTTGGTGTCATGTCTCAGAAGTCCTCATTTAGCACTAGGTTCTAAAAATTTTCTATGTTTTATTCTCAAAGTTTTATAGTTTTGCATTACAATCCATGAACTTTGAATTAATTTTTCTGTAAGTATTAAATTTAGATTGACATTTATTTATTTGCCTTTCAATGTTTAATTGTTTAGGCACCATTTGTTGAAAAGACCACATTCTTGTATTGTTTTAAGCATACAGTAAGTCTTAACTTTGGGTAGGATAATCCTTTTCAGTTTATTCTTTTTCAAAATTATATTTAGCCATTCTGTGGTCTGTGCTTTGCCATATGTTTTAGAATGAGCTTCTCCATATCTGCAAAACAATATCACTGGAGTTTTGACAAGACTTGCATTAGCCTTATAGATCAAACTGTAGAGAATTGGTATTTTTATTTTTACTATGTTGGGTGTTTCTGTCCTTGACATGATTGTTTAACCATATACTTAGATGTTCTTTGATGTTTATCTGTGTTTTATAATTTTCAGCGTGCATTTAACATTTTCAGTGATTTATAGTTTTCAGGTCCTATACATATATTGCTAGATTTTTCAAAATTCTTTCTTTTGATTGATTGTAAATAGCCTTGTATTTAATTTTAGTTTTCATATATTCACTGAAAATATATAGAAAAACAGTTTTTGTGTTATTTTGTACCTTGTGAGCTTACTAAACTCATTATTAATTCTAAGAGGTTTGCAAGTTTATTTTGGGGTTTTGTTTGTTTGGCTTTTTGTTTTTGTTTTTTTGCAGATCCTTTGGTATTTTCTATGTGTACAATCTTGTCATTTAGAAATAGGAACAGTTTTAATTTTTCCTCTCCAGTCTATATGCCTTTTATTTTTCGTGTCTTATTGCACTGGATAGGACTTACAGCATTCCCTTGAACCAGAATGGTTAGAGCAAACATTCTTACCTTGTTCCTGATCTTAGAAAAGCTCATTCAGCTTTCACCATTAACTATGATGATAGCTCTTTGTATTTTTGTATATGCTTTTTAGAATATTCTCCCTCTATTTCTTATTTCTGGAGAATATATATATATTGTCTTTTAATCCCCCAATTGATATGATCATGTAACTTTTCTTCTTTAGCTGATTGATAGAGATCAAATATATGATAAAATTTAACACTTGTTTATTATAGATGTATATTATATGTAAACACTCATTCATTAAAAAGAGAATAAGTATATTCTCCCAAAGCAAGAATTAGAGAACATCCTCAAGAAAAAAGAAATTATTATGTATATATCTAACAATATATGTATAGGACCTAAAATTTACAAACTGCTGAAAATGGTTATGTTAAATGTACACTAAAAAAAATAAAATACTGGAAAAAAAAGAACATCTAAGTAAATGGAGAGACAACTATGTCAATAACAGGAAGATTCAACATAGTAAAAATGTCAATTCTCCTCAATTTGATCTATAGGCTTAATGCATGGATTTGAGAATATTTAATTAGCATAGTATAACTGGAATAAGCCCCAATAGGCATAGTGCATAATTATTTTTATATACTGCTGGATTCAAGTTACTAAATTTTTATTTAGGAATTTTAGGTCTAAGCTCACATGAGATACTGTCTATAGTGTATTTTCTTTTTTTTTTTTTTCCACTTGCACTGTGCCTAGCTGTGATATCAAGGTAATTTGGCTTCATTAAATGAGTCAGAAAGTTCTTCTTTATCTTTTGTTTCTTGGGACAGGTTGTGAAAAATCACACTAACTCTTCTTTAACTGTTCTAGAGAACTCTAAATATTGGAGTGACCTGTATCTCAGTCATAAAGCTTCAATTCATAATAACATGGGATCAGGAACACTGAGGAAAGGTACAGCGACTTTATTCAATGGTTATTTTCAGGTTATCAAAACTCTTCAATCATGCAGTCTTAAAGGAATTTCAATATGTAGGGATTTGAGTAAAGAGATAAAATTCAGAGATGACTGCTTCAGTAAGTAAATTCTCCTGGATTCGGAAAACCCAAATTATTAATCTGTGGGCCAAATTCCATGTTCACATATTTTCTATTTCAAATGTAGATTAAATATAACACTTGGGAGATTACAATGAAGGGAACTTGGCTCAGAGAAATCTGCTGCATTAAGTCAACATTCCTTTGTAGATCGAAACTTGGTTCACGTTCTGAGTAACGCACCCAGGACAACATAGGTCATCGTGAGATTTCCTAAAATCAGATCTTTTGCATGATACATTCCCCCAAAGTGAATAATGGTTGGCCTCCAGAGCTAGATTTTTCAAGGATGACTTTTTCTAACACATCATAAAAATGCAACCCCATCTTCTTACTTACCTTGAATACCTTTCTTGCACATACATAGCTTTGTTTTCAATATATTGCTTTCTTGACTACTCCTGAGTGAGCCCTCTCATCAAGATCGGTATGCCTGTAGCATGAAAGGGAGAGAAAAAGGTGTTGGAAGGAGATGAGAAACCTGTCCCAGTGAGGTACTTGTTGACTAGCTCTTGGAGACAGCTGCAAGTAAGACTGTACTACTAGCAAATACATTGAAAAGTACTGACATGAACCCAGTAACACACACTTCCCCAACTAAGATCTGAGAGCCCATGAGTGATGTGTAGAAGGCAAGAAATGATTTCTATCAATAATGAACAGGTAGCCCAGACATTAAAATCAGTTTTCAAAATAGACACATCTTGCATACTGTAAAAATGATGAGACTATTTTTAAGCTAATCTTTAGTTTCTTTTAGAAGGCCAAAGATCCTAGAGAATTGTATATGAAATACACAGAAAGATATATATGTGTATATATATATATCAGTAGATAGATAGATGGATAGAAATAGATAGATGTCATATGTTCTATTGAATAAGAATGGTTAGAGCAAACATTCTTACCTTGTTCCTGATCAAAGAACAAGATATATATATCTGTTGATAGATAGATAGATAGATAGATAGATAGATAGATAGGTGTAATATCTTAGATAACATCTTAAACCTTGGAAGTATTAATGTCTTTCTGTTTGGCTTGGTTTTGGGTTTTTGGTTTTTTTTTCAAGACTTAAAGCAATAGTTCTGAACCAAGGGCAATTTCCCTCCAAGGAGCACTTGGCAATGTCAAGAGACATTTGTTATTATATTTGTGGGGGAGGGGGCTACTGGCATCTTGGGTAAAGGTAAAAGATGCTACTAAACATCCCACAATGCACATGACACCTATCCCCTCAGTTAAGAATTATCTGACTCAACATGTCAATAGAGCCAAGGTTGAGAAAACTTGATTTAGAATAACAAATTGGTCAGGCACACCAATGAACTTTTAGGAAGTCTTAGCTCTATCATTGAGTTTATTTGGGAGAAAATGTCACATATCAGCATCTATGAAAAGGACATTCTTGCCACCTCACTTCTTTAAGAGATCAATCAATACATTCCAGTGTCCCCACAACCACATCATAAAAGATATGCTTATTTCACTTCTGGACGAGGGAGAATAAGAAAGTCGCAAGTTGTCTCAATAGTTTCCAGAGGATCTCAATCACTAGGACATTACACACCAAGTCTGAGAAAAATCAGCGAACGTTTCAGGAAATTTCCCTTCTTTGGCAAAACTGAAAGGCTGCAAACACATTCACTTTCAAATCGATATTTAAGGGCATTTTGTGAGTCTTTCGGATGCATCTCCAAGTCTTGCTGTAGTTGCTGTGTTGAAAAGTTGTAAACTCAGTTGCAATAAACAAGACATTATTTTTAATTGTTTCCTCTCAGCATTATCACATATATGCAGGGGGGTGGAGGGAAAGCAGTGAGGAAAGTGAGTATCTACAGTTCCAAACAGCTTTCGTACTGTCATCAGTCTATATCCTAAAGTGTTTCTACATTGAAAGAAAATATATTAGCCGAGAAATATGAGGGAAGAAAAACTAAAAAGTACCAGATGGTCTTGAAACCTTGGAACAGATCACTTGTATCCTTTGTAAGTTTGTTGCTTCCAGGTATTATTATCCATGTGGACAATTCGACCAGAAGAGCTAGTCTCCAGCTCTGAAGGTCAATGTTAACCTCACCACATCCAGGACATCTGAACATTGAGGCTCCATAAAGAACAGTTCCAAGAACTCATGCAACTTGATTTGCTTTTTCCAAAATTAAAATTTGGATAATAATAACAAAAAAAGCAGAACATGCCAATTGCTATAAATTAGCAGGAAAAAAAGAAAACTGGGGCTACTTGACACTAAGTATCTGGGGATGCTGAACATAGTCCAAGCTCAGCCAAATATCCCTGTGTACAATACTTTGTAAACAATCTTCTGGCTGGGCTGCTTCTTGTTAACAATGAGTTCTCCCAACTCCATTTCGACTTTTGGCACTCCAAAGGTATAGTTCACATTTGAATGTCCTTAATAATAACGAAGTCACTCCACTTTTTACTTGATTGACTCTATACCAATAGAAATTGTATGAAGGCTCCATTATCAGCCACGACATCCATAAGAGCAGAATTGGAGTAAGAACTTAAGTGTCAGTACAAAAAATAAGAACATTTACTTCCATAAGGTATTGGAAATTGGAGCTATTCAGGGTTCTAAAACTATAAGGCTTGCTTTCATGTCTTTTCTGTCTTCATTTTAAAAAAAACTACTAGAAAAAATGGCATAAACAAATATAGTAGACAAATAATTGCCTATTTTTGGCATTGTTACTTATTTCTTTACCTTTGTTATATTGTTAAAAATGATACTGTGTTCCTTGTTTTCCTTCTAAGTGATGTGAAGTACATATAATGTCACATCTTACAGTATGTGAATAGCATTATAGAATGATTGGTTTCTTTTCATTCAGGTTTCAACATAGGGTAATGAACCAAATCCTTTCAAGGTTCAGGGGAAAGTCAGGTTTATTAAAGGATCATACTTTTTTTCATGACTGAAACATGAAGGAATATGAAAGTGTATCTTTGTGTTTGAATTTTTCAAAATCAGAAAGATCATATTCACAGTTATTATCATTAATTTATTTCTATGGGATCTTTCCTATATAATTTGTATCTTGGTTACTGACTTTAAACTAAGTAAAAACTAGCATAAATTTTGTAAGAACCCTTCATATTGGAGGCAAATAATCTAATAATTACTTTCTAGCATGAGCTCCTGTCAAAGATATGTCACCTTGACCTTCACCCCACTTGTGACCTGTAACATCTCCCTCAAAAATTTGTTTGGTCTCAAGGACCAGCCACAAGGAGCACCAGGTTGAGTGTATGTGAATCATTCATCCAAAACACATTTCACTCCTGGAAAAACAATCAAAATCACACATCGTGAGCTACTTGGGGACCTGCCATCCTCTCTGTGTAAGGAAAATAGCACATCAATCTTATATTGAACCAGATGATACTAGTAAAAGCCTTTTCTTGCAGGAACATGCTAACCAGAGGAGAACAGGTCATGACCTGCATTTAGCAACTTAAAAAGAAAAATTAAACAGGTTGGGATACGCTTGATTGTACCAGAGACATTAGACAGAAGTCACCCACTTTTAGGGTGGTAATGAGATAATCAGTAAATACGCTTGTAACAAGTCGTCCTGCAGAAGAGAAAGAATTAATGCAATGTCAATACATACTATCCTAGGAAAATCAAAAATGGGGAGCCCATCTAATCAAGGGAAAAGAGCATAGGCACACCAAAGTGCTGAGGTGTCCTTGCCACGCTAAAAATGGATCCAGAGGGTGGTGTCCTTCATTTTCATTCAGTGATAATTAGTTTTTATTGTATTTTCCATAATGGACTTGTATTAAGCATCTACTATATTCTAGGCACTTGAATAATCTATCTCACTAAATTGTCATGTCCTCCCTGCCAGGTAGGCATCATCACACAAACAAGGAAGCTAAGAACCCGCCAGGTAAAGGTATCAGGATACGTCTGGGGTTAGAATTGCATGACTATTTTTCTTTACACTATTACACAGCTACCTTCAAACAGGTTAAAATTTACCTTGTTAAGTGCTTTGTGTTCTTCTTGGAGGATAACAGTTTCTGTATCATTACTGAGCTTGGAGTGCATGGAGAAAACTGTGACCCCCAAGATGAATATCTTTTGGTGACTGACATTAACAGTTATATATAAACGTCACCCACACAGACACCGATGCAAATGGAAGACAGTTAACCCTGGTGAGCCCCACTAGATACTTTGCTTCCCCCAATCCTTTTAATTTCTGTTGGGAGAGATTCAGAAATCTGTTGAAGAGAAACCTATTAATAATTTGTACCCAGGCCCCCTTATTCCAAAATCTTTTCTCCTGTACCACAACATCTGCCTTGTAAAACTATAGAATGGACACACTAACTCTTGGATGTACTTTTCTGCTGGAGGTACTAACTTATATTCATAGAGCATCCAATTATTTAGCTATTTCTTTGGATTTTAGAAGCCTGCTGTTTCTTTGTTCAACCCATGGTTTTGATGTCAGCACCATGAAAATCTCACAAAATGTTTTCCTACTTGTGGAAATGTTGAGGATTTCAATACCTAAACTTCATCTAACTGTACATGGGATTATGGCATAGGATTACAAAATATTAAGAAGAAAAGAAATTTCTTTGGGTTTACTCATTATTCTCCTGTACAAAGTTTTTCCCCCCCAGATCCAATAACAGAACTTGGTCTTTCTTTGTGGGGTCCCCATGACACATTTGATACTTGTTCTTTACCAAGAAACATCCATTAAGATCAATAAGGATGGGACTCAGTGTCCTCTATGAAAAATTCTGGAGCCTACTGCATTCTCAAGTTTATTTTTTTAAAAGCAATAATATGCCACTTGGAGCAAAATATCTTGAAAAACTTTCAATTTTTTGTTTTCTAAAAGCTAAGGAGAAATAAAGACAATCATTGAAACACAGTGAGGCTATCAATGCATGTAGCAATGGTTTAAAATTCTAATAAAAGCAATACCATGTTGTATAAGTTAATATTACTCTCATACATGTTCTTGATCTATGTCTAAATAAAAATAAAAGGCCTCTAGAAAAAAAATTCACCCAGAATTAATAGCTCTCCTAAAACATTTTTAATTTTTTCCATCAGGACACTTCCAAGAAAAACTATGCAGGATTTCCAAGTAATGAAGAACCAAACTAGGTAAGTTCTATTCACAGAATTTCAGAAAGGCTACCAGAGGGAATAAAAAGTGCTCTTAAATTTCAAAGACACAACTTTTTCTCCACCAACTCTAGCACATTTCATGACCTTATAACTGAGGTCGTGCTGGGAGACGGTCCACCAGAATGCAGAGTGAATGATTACCGTGGCTTTGCAATGTCTATAGTATTTTGTTTTGTTTTTGTTTGTCCGTTTATGACAAAGGCTAAACATCAATAAGAAAGACTAGAGTTTTTGTATGGGTATTTTTTTAATCATATCTACACTCTGTTACCTTGACACGAATAAATGCTCAAGCAATAAATCGTTTCCCTTCTCATTTATGTTCTTTAGAGAATTAAAGGCATTTGTTTTACAAGAAGAAAGAATGCTCCTCTTTGATTCTCTCTTAGAAGCTCATATGTTGGGAATAAGCAAGGCTGATTCAGGGGCTCCCGGGTGGCTCAGTCAGTTAAGCACCTGACTCTTGATTTAAGCTCAAGTCAAGAACTCAACAGTTCCTCAGTTCAAGCTCTGCATCAGGCTCTGTGCTGACAGTGAGAAGCCTACTTGGGTTTCTCTCCCTCTCCCTCTGTGTCTTCTTGTATCTCTCAAAATAAATAAATAAACATCTTTAAAAAGAAATGTTCATCCAAATACATAGTGGAATTCCCTATCTCTAAAACTGTCTTTCACCTTCCTCCACCCACACATGCAACTGATGTCATTGTCACAATGAACAGGGTATCAGATGAAGATGAAGCCAGAGTCTTCTTCACAACCAGGGAATCAACACAGTTCCCAGGCCAGTTTCCAGTTTAGCTACAAGTGCCTGGGGTAAAGGCAGACAGGTAGACAACTGTAGGGTTCAGTGGAGTCAACCCAGATGTTACTAAGTCCTTCTGTCTCTATCATTTAATGACCTGTGTTCCGTTCACTTCCATTAAGTCAAATGTGTAGGCTATACTTTGACCTTCTAGAGAATTTAGTCCATCTCAAAAGAAGCTAAAGGATTAGCTCTCCTTACTTGCATATATTCTTAGAGTAAAATATAATATTAGACTTCTCTTTATATTGATTCCTATTGTGTTCTAGGATCTCACTTCGCCACATCACTGTTGTTCATGCAGATGCACTGCTTTTCTGTATTTCTGTTGGGATAGGTGGAAATCTGGAAATCACTAGCAGAAATTCACAGGGCAGAAAGGAAAAGAAAGTGGGTCAAATCTCCTGAATGGTTGATTCCTTTCTCTTCAAGGGTACTGATTGACAAAGTTATCATAGGAACATCCCAAATAATCTCTATCTTGAAGCATGTGGGGCCAAATGAATCCAACCCATGGGAGATACTAAGTGGTCCTATGCTGTTGTAAATTTATAAGAAAGGGCTCAGGAACTGATATATGCCCACATGATGGCCAAATCCCAAGACTCAATCTAGGATCATATGATCTAGAATTTAAAAAAAAAAATGCATGGGCTTCAGAGGATATCATTATCTCTACCTTCTCATTTCTTTTTTTTTTTTTTTTAATTTTCAATGTTTTATTTATTTTTGAGAGAAAGAGTGAGGCAGGGGAGGGGCAGAGAGGAAGGTGGACAGAGGATCCAAAGCAGGCTCCACACTGTCAGCACAGAGCCCAATGCAGGGCTCAAACTCATGAGCCCTGAGACCATGACCCGAGATGAAGTCAGAAGCTCAACAGACTAAGCCACCCAGGTGCCCCACCCCCCTCTCATTTCTGTCCTTCTGATTATTAAACTTGTCCATGGTAGAGCCTTCCAAGAGTCACCTAAATTTTGCCAGGAACAAAGGGGACAGGGATAATAATCAAAACTAAATGCTCAGTACTTAAGTGTCCCTGTACTGACAAAACCAAATTTTTCTCCAAGTAGTATTCTTTTTCAAGATAACAGGATTTATTTTTACAGCAGTTTTAGATTCTCAGCAAAACTGAGAGGAAAGCATGGTGAGTACCTCTATATCCCATGTCCCCACACAAGCACGGCCTCCCCCACTATAGTGTCCCCACCAGCATGGTACATTTATAATCAGTGCAACTGCACTGACATGGTCATTATCCAAAGTCCATAGTTTACATTAGGGTCTACTCTTGATACGTATGTATTATTCGTTATGACAAATTGGTATCTACCATTGTAATATCATGCAGAACAGTTTCAGTGCCTCAACTATTCTGGTTCAATCTTCACGGATTTATTTAGTCTTTTTTATGCAAGTCATCTGCTCCTCCATGTTAAATAGTCTGCTAGACCCTGAGAATCTTCAAAACTATATGTACTTTTTTAAAAATCTAATAGCCTTTCTTCTAGTTTTTTCTCTCTTGTCTTGCTTCTTACTAAATAAAAGCAGAAAGAAGAAAGCAGGCGGCACTTTCAAGATCCTAGTTGGAAATATTCTTAGCTGGATCATCCAGAAACTGAGATAATATGTGTTTGTTGTTTTAGGTTGCTAAGTTTTGTAGTAATTTGTTACACAGCAATACATAACCAACACATATATTAATATCAAGAGTGGGGCATTGCCAAAATGCAAACTCAGAATTTGGGAGTAGCTTTGGAACTAGGCAGTGGGCTTTGAGGAAAGTGTTAGTGACAGGCTGAGTGCCTTCAAGAAATTGCCAATAGAAGTCTGGTGATCATTCATACAGCTTCAGGTGATGGCTGGCCGGCAAAGAAGGTGAATATTATTAGAAACTAGAAGAAGATCTTTGTTATATTATGGCTGAAAGTTTAGTAACACTGTTACCAGAAGTGACACAAAAAGTAGAAAATGTATCCAATAAATTGGTTGATCAATAAGGACATATATATTGTATATATGTGTGTTTCTTTAAACAAATAATAGAAATACTATTGTTTTACATAGTGGAGGGAATCTGTAAACCTAGGAGGAAGATGAAAGCACAGCTTCTGTGGCATATTTTCATATTCTTCAAAATAACTCACTAGCTCACATCGAGGTGTTCCTCTCTGAGACAGAGTGTGTTACCATTCTAGCGAACTTTGACATGGATATGTGACTTGCTTTAGCCAACGAATTAGGAGCAGTAGAGGCATGGATCACTTCCAGGCAGAAGTTTGAAGGGCTATGGTGAAATGTCTCAGATAGCTACCCTGTCAGCCTGGGTCTTGCGATGAAGAGTTCCAAGTCAACCGGCAGTGGAAGTATATTGTGAGCAAGAAATAAACCTTTGTGGTTAAAAGCCACCGTCGTTGGCTTTATAAACTGGCCTTGCCTAACTGATACAGCTTCAGGCGTGGGCTAGAGTTGAAGGAAATGGGGACTCTGACCCATGAGCCAGTGGAAGAGGGTGTAACAGATAGATGGTATGGCAGAAGCAGGGGCACGGTGGTGTAAGAGATCATGGGAGGCTTGTGGACATCTAAAATGTAATGTGGAAATTGGTTAGGAGAGAAGCTGAATATAAAGGAGACAATTAGACTGACAGGGTCATTAATTCCATGTTAAGAAAGTTTGCCCATGTATCATGATACGGAATCATTAAATTATGAAGGGAGGAGCAAGATGCCCAAATTTTATGTTAAAAAGTTAACAAGGACAGAATTCTAGAAGACAAAGTTAAGTTGTGGGAAACATGGAAGGAGGCCATTATTATAAAGAAGATCTGTTGCACACATAACCAAAAGAAAAAAAAAATGGAGAGCAGTGAAGAGACAGAAGTATTATTGAAGAAACAGATGGAGAATTTGGTGATTAGGCTGATGTATTTGTTTTTGTATTTGTATTTGTAACATCATTATAGGGATATAAAGTACAGTATGTGCTGGCTTGTGTTGGATTAGATTGTTATTCAGAAAGCCACTCCACTCTTCCCCAGTCTCTATGGGAGGAGTATAATTCTCCACCCCATCAGCACGTAACCTATAGTAATAGGGGTGCAAACTCCAAGCCAACGCCTTGAGAGGCTTCCTTTATTCTTTCTCATGCTCTTTGAGACCTTCCATCTGCCTACATGAGAGCATTTCCCATTCATTCTACTGGTCCCATAAGATGAGAACGCATGAAACTAACCTGCTCTGAATCTGTGGCTGGTGCCCCAGCTCCAGCTGATTCCAGCCAAGACCAGTGGAGGCCCCACCCCCACCAACTGCCATGCAAACATGTGAGACACAAATGCTTACCGATACACGCCGCTGAGCTCTTGTGTTACTTTCTAGCAAAAGTTGACTGATACGCCAATGCTCTCAAATCTCTAAAAATCTGAAATATCAATAAATCACTATCACCAACTCTGTGTTCATCTAAAAAAATAGAAAGACCACAAAGTTCCAGCCAAGGCTCAACAACTTTTCTTTAAGTAATAAAAGATCAATGGAAGAGATTTCTTAAATATTCTGTTTGGCATGTTTTTATTTTAGGGTTTATTTTGAATCATTTATCATTGTGTAACTATGAAGCAAGACATAGTTGTCATTGCTCAAACTTCCCATCAAACAGGAGAATGTGAATTTTTTTATTATTGATTGGGCAAGTTGACTGGTTTTCACTACAAGCAGCAGCACAAAGCTACATAAAAAATAAATATGCAAAAGTCTGTTTCATTTAGTCTTTAAGAGACAAGCTAAGGTTAATCAATTATATGTTTCTGGGTCAAGGCCCTAGTCCAAGATCCACTCAGCTAAAAGGCCTTTTGCGTTTTCAACCTTTTTATCCTTTTTAAAATGCTATTTATTGTTGGCTTTCTTCTTAGTCTGAAATAATACATGCAGTGTTTTTATTAGAGAAAATAGCAGTAAATAAAAGCATGGTAAGGTATGGGGTGAGAGGTTGTTCACAAACTTTTATTTTTTTTTATTTTTTTAAAATGTTTTTTTTAATTTATTTCTAGGAGAGATAGAGAGACAGCGTGAGCAGGGGAGGGTCAGAGAGAGAGGGAGTCACAGACTGAAACAGGCTCCAGGCTCTGAGCTGGCAGTCAGCACAGAGCCCGACACGGGGCTCGAATCCACGAACCGCGAGATCATGACGCTTAACCGACTAAGCCACCCAGGCGCCCCTAGTGGTTTACTTTAATATCTCAGATTTTTGGAGATTGTAGCCTGAGCAATGAAGACACATGATAATAAACTGTAATAAAAATCACTGCAATATTTGTCAGGATATATTCTCTTGTTTGAATTAAACCCTACTTCAGGAGATTGTAATTTTCCTTTTTTTTTTTTTTTTTCCAAATGACCACAACGTGGATATTAGCCTTGGTTTGTTTCTGAAATGTTTTGTTTGGGTTTTATAACTTTTTGACATAAATGGACTGGGGAGAAAGCAAGGTTAAGACTTCAGCATATATCTGAAATCTAGTGAAATGGTACCCAGACCATCCAAGATTGCTAGAGAATGCCAATTGATTGGAATAAGCAAAACCTTTTCCAGACTGGTTATCACAATATAGTGAGATTTGTCCACGGAGTGTGAGGAAGCCTCAATTTGATGCAGATTCCTCTTTAGGAGTTATCCTTGGAGTTTGTGGGCTGGTGTCACCAAAATATTGTTCCCCTACTGCTCAGTTTCTCTGAGTCTATTTTTAATTCTGGAAGTAATATAACATCACTAAAGGAAGATTACAAATAAGGTAAAAAGATATCTTACCATTTTAACCCACTCCTGTCTTCATTTCTGTGGGTCCTCTCCAGGAATTTAATAGAACCTTTTGAGTAATTACTAAGTGCCTGGTAATACTTGGTTTGCATTAGCTCAGGTAAGTCTTGTGACAACAATAGCAAATGCTTTCTTCTTTTTAGAGAGAAGAGTTGGAGGTTTTAAGTAACCTCCCCAAGGTTATCAAACTACAAGTCACAGAAGCATGATCACAAAACTAAAACTAGCCCAAATGCCTTAATAAATAACTTACATAATTGTAAATGTAGCATGAATACAGTTTTGTGTCCTGCATTTCCTACTTCATGTTGAGTTTTCTTTTCCCACATGAAAACATAGTCTGTTACCATTATTCTCATAGCATGGTTTTTCTTAATATAGATATACTTTAACTTCCTCAGCCATCTTCCTATTGTGGGACATTGGATTACATCCACATTACCATTTTGGAATTTTGTAGTTTATAATCCATATCATAATGGCTATCTTAATGTATATGCCTTTACATAATTGAGGTTTATTTTTTAATGTTTATTTACTTATTTATTTAGAGAAAGAGACTGAGAGAGAGAGAGAGAGAGTAGGGGAGGAGCAGAGAGAGAAAGAGAGAGAGAGAGAGAGAGAGAATCCCAAGCAGGCTCTGTGCTTTCAGTGCAGAGCCCAACCTGGGGCTCGATCCCAAGAACCATGAGGTCATGACATGAGCCAAAACCAAGAGTCAGATGCTTAGCTGACAGAGCCACCCAGTGCCCCTATTTCTGCTATACTTTAAAATGCACGGAAAATCTTGAAAAAAAATTCTATGTGTCAGGTCTAAGCAGGACTTCTTTCATTCTTCCCATTTGGGCTGGGGCATGAAAACTGAAGGGTTGCATGGCAGATATTACTACCTTGTAGAGAGCAAGGACTCTCTGTAGAGAGAGATGATCATTTATTCATGACCTACAAAGGAGGTTGCCAAAAGCAGGTCAGCTCCCAGTAACCTATCACCTACCTACCTTCTCTTTAATGACACATGTTAAGAATGCATTTGGTAGATTGTTAATGTTTTAGAGAAGAGAGAAGCTGTAAGTCTGACATTTCTCCTTCCCTCCTCTATGCATTCTTAAGCAATTTCAGGACAAGTGAAGAAACTCAGATCTTGATATTTGAGGAATTTGAAAAACAAGGAGGCTGGCTCTCATCTGAAAAATCTAAACACAAGAGGTATCTCACACAGTCAGCCAGTTGGGGCCTTGCTCAAGTCAGTGAACAGTATTATGGGTAGTTTTCACAAGGTTATGTGAAGAACTCAAAACATACCCAAGGGGGAAAGACCAGCACTTAGGTATCTACCTCCACCGTAAAGCACTGGTCCCAAATTACAACTTTTCCAATCGATAAATACCTTTTAAGCCCTGATTTCTCCTCTCTGACTCCAAATCACCAAGGAGGGGACAGGAAACTACACAGTAAGTAAGGAAAAAAGAATGGAAGAATAAGATGGAAAATAATGGAGCATCCACCTTCTCTACTCTAGGTTTCCAAGTCAGGGGAGAAGCTTAAGATAGGATAACATAATGAAGGATTTTGCATTTTCTTTTGTTTCTTAAGCTCAACTTGGACTTTTGTATGCCTGAGAATGAGTTTGCAAGAAGTTTCTGTCCAGGGGCAAGGAAGGAAGGTTCAGCACAGAACTTTAACAGGCTGTTGTGGAAGAAAAATACGATTTCATAATTTCACACCTCTGAACCCAGCCCATCCAACCAACAAGTGCACAAAATTTCAAGGTGCATTCCAAAACATTTTTACAAACTTATGATATCATCAGCAATGAAAGAAAATCAGTTCCATAATGCTCTTGCTGTCACAATTTTCTTTTGATGTTTATTATTATTTAATGGATGAAATGTGATCTTAATGTAATGATTTAATTAGCATAATTGAACATTTTTTCATTTGTATATTTGTTCACTTACAAACTAGCTATAACATTGACCAGTTTATCTGATATATATGATTAGCTAATTCTTTTCTTATAAACCTTCATGGAACACTGAGAAAAGAGACAAACTCCTTCCTTTGTTTGATACAACTAATTTGGTAATCAGTAATAAACAAATTAATATAAAGTAAATCTTTTACATATGAAATTTTAAAAATGTATTGAAATTCCAACTGTCAACTTTTTCCATTTAATTCCTCTCCTCTGGAAATCTAGAAGGGGGAGATATTTTTTTTCTTGCTTCTTTTGTCATGGGATCTCCAGTGTTTAAATATTTGACTGTTTCTCCCATCTGGAGTTCATTTGTATAAGGCTCAGAATCTGATAAGCATGAGTTGAGTCTAACAAGTTGGCTGGGGAAAAAAAGCTGTTGTTTGTAAGGATATATCACTTTCAACAATATTCATATTCTAGTTTAAGGCACGGCAATTGGTCTCACTCTCTAGTAAAAACTGAAGAGAACTTCATAATAAATTTTCTTACGGGAAGAATCCAGAATTTCCCATTTGCAAATATCAAGCTGCTTGAGCTCAACTTTTTTTTCCTGCCACAGTGCCCCCCAAAGCCCCCTCCCAGAATTTACACACCATCCATTGTCAGGGACGCAAATGGCCTTACAGTGTGCTAAGGTCCAAGAAAGGCCATCACCTCTGAATCATTTTTTCCCCAAACATAAATCCTTGGGCCAACAAAGAAAAGTGGTATTTTTCCATCTCCATAATTCCTGTTATTTTAAGTCTATTCCTTTAACCAAAGTGGCTTTGTGTTTCTTTTTCCTTGATAACTCACAGGTTCAAATGTAAAATTTATTATTACAAGGAACAATTATGAGGTTCAAAGCATAGTGTGTGCATTCCATGCTTCGAGCTTCTGGTACTGATGTACGGAATGAAATGCTTGTGGTTGTGCACTCGCATGAAGTGGATGGCTTCCAACCATCGGTGGTGAAAGGCTTAATGAATGTCTGCCTTCGTCAGACCCAACAGGGACCTAGCATCATGGGAGGCTGCCCAAGTGCCATATTGCAGACATCTCAAAAACAAACTTTGGACCATTAGCTTATTCATTCCAGTCCCTCTTCAACGTCAACAATGGCAACCGCCGAAAGGTTTTGCTGATTTTCTTAGTTTGAACATTATTCTAGATTTTAAGATTTCCGGATTTCTTCTCCAAGACATTGAACGGGGAAAACCACTGACCTTTTTTAACTGACACCTTTGGCTTTTATTTCTTCACTGAAGCGTGCTTAACATTTTGATAACCCACTACTAGGAACCCTCCTTACTCAATGAGATAGGACATTTATCCAGCAAAGCAGAAACCCATAACAGGACATTCTTAATAATTGCTGACTTTTTCCTCACTGTCTCTATTTACTTTTTTTTTTTTTTTATAAGACCAGGACATAATAGTTACCTTTCCTGTGGTCCTATAGCACATTTATATTCTTATGGAACAAAAACCAGTATTTTAGGGAGGATATGTATACATGTTTGTCTCCCCTAGGATACTTACAGCTTTTTAAGGACAAGAATTATCCTTTGATCCCCATTTGCCTGGCACCTAACACAATGTCTGATATTTGGTGAGTACTCAGTAATTTACTTCTATACATTATTAACTTCTTATCTATGATACTTTAAACCCATCACTATTTGTAAATCATTTGCACATCAATATCATGCTATAAACAGTGCGTTTGAGGCTAAATGTTCAATAACTGTCAGCAATAGTTCATAGAGCCTTAAGCACTGTTACATGACATAGCTTAGCTGGCTTTTGGTGTACTCATATACACAAATCTGTGTTCTTTGGTGTGGCAGAGATTGCACCAAAATCCATTACCTTTTCCCACTGGAAACACACAACAAGAATATATTTCCTATTACCCTTTGCAATCAGATGTGCCCATATGCCTTAATTCTGGCCAATAGAATGAGGAAAAAAGTGGTGTTGACAATTTTCCAGCCCAGCTCATAACAAAAATCAAACAAGTGATCCCTGCTCTCTCTTTCCATCTGTCCCTGAAATGATAAGGGTCTGAGAATCTGTAAAAGGGTAGAGTGACAATAAGGAAGGAATTTGAGTCCTTGAATGACCACATGTAAAGCTGCCTGGCCAGAAGTAGCCACTATAGGACCACGATATGAGCTAGAAATAAATCATCATAGTGCTAAAGCTCTGAGATTACAGGGTTTGTTTAGTATAGTACCTAATATTACCTGACTGTTTTTGAAATTGGCATTTTGAAGTGGGATGCTAATGTGGCACAAAGCTGAAATCTGTGGCATTGGCTTACTGGTCTGTCAGTGAAAAGTAGAGAAACCAATAGCTGGAAAGATGGTGGTATTCCATGGTATTATTAAAGATGGAAAGTCCATGGTATTCTATGGCAAAACATATGGTAGAATGACAGCACCTGGAAAGGCAGGTTAGACCTCATGCAACTAATAAAGCTTGTAGTTCGTAAACAAAAGATTGATAAGAATGAGAGTAACGGTGTCTGTTTCCAATTATTGGCTCTCTTAGCAAACTGTAATAAGAACGAGATGAGGACAGATCAAAACTAGCTTGTTTTGAAGCAGACATCAAGGGGGATGGAGTATACAGAGATCAGCACCATTTAGGGCTGGATAATCTGCTTCTGCACACAAGATAATAGAGATAAATTGAAGGAGGCTCTGAATGACAAAAGCACAGCAAGATTCTTGGGAAATACACACATGCACAACTGTTAAGATGAAGATCAGATCAAGGGAATGGCCTTGAAACATACTCTTTCTGATGGCGAAGAAGGCTGAGACTGGCTTAAAGGGAAGTAGAGAAGGAAGCAAATGAATAAATTAGACTTGGAGAAAATTGCCAGGAAGATACTTCAAATGCAGTTACTAGTAATTGGAATTGTCTAGAAACAAAAGGTTAAAAGGCATATTAATTGTGGATAAAATTGTATCACTAAAGATACTATGAGTCTGGGCTAAAAAGACTTGGCTTCTTGAACTTTAATATTAGTGCTGGGTCAGGGTGCCTGGGTGGCTCAGTCAGTTAAGCATCTGACTCTTGATCTCTGCTCAGGTCATGATCTCATGGTTCATAAGATCGAACCCTGCATTGGGCTCTGTGCTGACAACTCAGAGCCCTGCTTCAGATTCTCTCTCTCCCTCTCTCTGCTCCTCCCCTGCTCATATTGTTTCTCTCTCAAAATAAATAAACTTTATAAAAATAAATAAATAAATAAATAAATAAGATCAGTGCTGGGTTCCCTAGCTCTCACCAGGGCCAAGTACAGTCCACAATACCTACTTCATTCAGGTCATAGGGGATAGTGGATGAAGAAGGAGCTCCCAGAGGCCTGAGGCAGGAACCATCAAGAACAATGGAGAGGGGAGGTCCGAGAGAGCACAGTTCAGGACTAAATGAAGAACTTTCCCCACCCAAAGAGTAGGTTCTTCATAACATGTGTCTCCAAGCATGTCAAAATTGCTGTGGGCTGGTAACAGCTGTGTGTATCTCATTGTTTTGTTTTGTTTGGCTTTGTTTTCAAACAAGAGTTTAAAATATGGTTTTCCTGTATGTATGTATCACCACTGGCTATTGAATGTGTGTGTAAGATAGTTCATAAGTTCAAGGGACCTCCTTCAGTCCTGATTTAGAGGTCTAAACATCACCTCAGGGATTTAGGCATTGAGCTTGATGCAATGATTGGTGGTGATCTCGGCTCTTCTACCTTCAGAAAGGACAAATTTATTCCATGTGTAGTGGGAAGATGCAATGAATGCTGGTGACTTAAGGTTGGACTAGGCAGAGTTTGAGTAGCTCTTAATCAAATACATTTCCTTTCTTTCCCAGTCACACAGATAGGCTACATTTCCCAACTTCCATTGTTCTTAGGTGTAGACACATAATGGAGTGCTGCTAATGGAATATGGGTGGAAATAATGTTTGCCACTTCCAGGCCTGACCCATAAAATGGCACATACAAGAAACTCCCTCTCTTTTCCCACTTGTCAACTGAATGGAGAAGACCATGAAACCCTGTAAGAGGGCAGATCCAGAAAATAGAAGAAGCCTGGGTCCCTGAATGGTCACTTGGAAGAATGTCCCACCAGTGATACCTAATGTGAGCAAGAAATAAACAAAATAAGGTTTGTTTTGCTTTGGGTTTTTGGTCATAGCCTATGTCAGGCAGGATGACAATGCCATTTAAAGACATCCACCACCTAACCCCTGGAAATGGGTGAATATATTAGAATACACGGCAGAGGGAAATTAAGGTTGTGGATGGAATTTAGGTGGCTTGCCAGCTGCCCTCAGATAGGGAGATGATCCTGGATTATGTGCGTGGGCCCAGTGCAACCACAGGAGTCCTGAAATGTGGAAGAGTGAGGAGGAGAAAAAGTCACAAGGATGCAGTATTAGAACCTGACTCCCAGTTTCTGGCTTTGAACATGGAAGAAGAGATCCAAACCCAGGGATGGAGGTGGCCTCTAGAATCTGGAAAAAACAAACTCAAAAACCAAAAAACAAGGAAATGGATTCTCCCCTAGAGCATCTAGAAGGGAACACAGCACTGACAACATCTTGATTTTAGCCCAATGAAACGCATTTCAGACTTCTAACCTACAGATCTAGATAAGATAATAAATCTATATTATTTAAGGCACTGAGTTTGTGGTAATCTGCCACAGGACTAATAGGAAACTAATGCATAGTCACGAACGTTGCATTATTAAATTTGAATTAAAAGGCACTGAAAAAATTCTTCATGCATCTCTTCCCATCACCCTACCCAAATCTACTCTCAGATTGTTCATGAGCCTACATAGCATAAAATGCATACCTCCCAGAAAGATTTGAACTTCAGAGATGAACAAAACATCATTGTTAATGCGTAAATCTCTACCAGATGAACACCAGTGTGATCCCAGAGAGTGGAGAATTATTATTAAGGCCTGCAGAATGACAACAAGGAGCTCTCTTAGTTCACTTTCCAATGTCCCTTTTCCTGATTTCCAGTGACCATTTGTTAAAGAGCAAGAAAGCTACTGAAATGGGGAACTGAACTCTAAGCTACACCAAAGACTAGTTATTGGATTTAAAAAAAAGTAATTTACCTCTCTCATTTGGTTTTGTTCCTCCAAAACGAAAGGAATCAGCAGGGCTAATTATGTTTCAGATCTCTTTTTGTTCTAAGCTGTTATATAGCAAATGAGTATTTCTCTAATGCCCTCAGGCAAATTAGTTCCTTAGTAAATATGAATTCTTGAATGTTTGAATCTTTCCCTCTGTAGTCGTTCCTATGACCCATGTACAACTAACAAGAAGAAAAGCGATGGGCATCTGGATGGTTCAGTCGGTTAAGTGTCTGACTTCAGCTCAGGTCATGATCACACGGTTCGTGGGTTCGAGCCCTGCATCGGGCTCTGTGCTGACAGCTAGCTTCAGATTCTGTATCTCCCTCTATCTCACCATCCCCTGCTCATGCTCGCTCGTTCTCTCAATCTCTCTCTCTCTCTCAGAAATAAATTAAAAAACATTAAAAAAGAAGAAAAGTGAAAAGAGTGGTTATGTCAGAATAACCACTTGAGAATTACGACACTTTCTACACCGAATTGTGAAGTGGTTTGGAGAAGTGGGATAACTTTCCTTTTTGACTCAGGGAGAAATTGACCAAAGGATCTTAAATATTTAAAGTTTCATCAGCAGACATCACATGTAGTTGGATTCTCCCACAAATGTGGAGCAATAATCAGGAAAGATGAAGAAAGGGGAAGGGTTCGGAAAAGAAAGTGGAGCACAAAATCTCCATTACCAGGGAGATGAGAACAGTCTCTCTGCTTCGTTGACAGTCATAAAATTCTGAATAGGAATTCTGTTTCACAGCTGTACAAAGAGAATTGAAATGCAGCTCTGGCCAATGACTGAGAAGCAGCTGTTCATTCCCCATGTCGATTATGCAGGAGGAATTGGCTTGGCAGTAAAGCAAAAGGGGTTTAATTCAAAGAAAATTGCCAAAGGCCGGGGGCTGGGGGAGACAACGGAAGAGAAAACTAGAAGAAATCACAAAATCTGCTTTGCTGAAAGTTGAAAAATGATTACAATTTTCTCTGCCTGGTATGCTGTCTGAAGGCAGAGGCCTGTCCCAGTCAATCTCTTACAGAGTCTTGTGGGGATGCCAATCTCATTGGTCTGTTTCTCCCCCAGATGTATGCACGTACGTACCGTGTGCATAAGTGATATGTTCTTCTTCACACTTCCCTTTACAGTAAGTGTTTCCCACTCTGCAGTAGGCCAACCGGAACAGAAAGCTAGAGCGAAGACACCGTGCGTCCTCGATGCTCTGCCCCGGATGAAGGAAGTTTCCATGAAAGACAAAAGACTCAACATATGCAACGTTCGAGGCACATTTCCAAAGACTCCTCTTTTATCAGAATCCCTGATTAAAACGCGCAGACCAAAAATATGATTCGACAGTTCTTTAGCCCTCTGCAGTATATCTGAACCCCAGACAACTGGATGCAAGGGATCTTTCACCGAGGGCCATGAGCATCGGGCTACAGGTGGATCTCATCAGTCCCAGTCAATGGTCATTTATGGGAAATGACCGATGCTCAGGTAGCATCCCCTCCAGCTTGCTTACTTCCCACCAAAGGAAAGCATTTTGCTTCTGTCCAAATTCAAAAACCAAACTCAAAATCCACGGGGTTAAAGTGAATCTGTAAACAGATGGGACAGACATGTTAATACACTGATTGGAAACATGCTACTTAAATTCGGACTAGTTACACAGGATGCCTTTTGTCACTGACCAAATTGTTAAATTGGTGCCTTGGCAGGAGCCTTTTGTGCATCTCTGAAGATTCCCTGGATCCAGGCCTCTGCGGTATTCAAACAAACAGTAAATATTTTCCTTGCCGTTTACATCCCAGATCTAAATATTTCCAAGCACGTCAAACTCACTTTTCTCCACCGCTCCCTGCAGGGTCTGTGTAGACTTTGGCTGCCAAAGAACCCGGCTGAACTTGCCTTGCCGGGGAGGGGCTCCATCCCTGAAGACAGGCAAAGTTGAGAGCAGCCAGCCAGGAGCCCCGGCTCCCAGCTGCACCGCAGAGGGAGCTCCTACAGCGGCAGGTGTTTTATCTGCCGATTTCCACAGATAGGGGGAGGGGGGTGGGGAGGATGCTCTGTCCCTGCTCTTTGCTGCCTTCCCTTGAACATCTGCCATTTCCCTTTTACCTATTCCCGAACAGTGCCAAGCACCTGCCCTGCGAAACCTGCGTTTCCTTTCATTAGCTTTTACCGTGGAAGGCAGTCTCCTAGTTTCTTCGCTTTTGGCTTCACGTAGGCTAGTTACATCTGTGCAGGAAGGTGGGTTCCTCTAGAGAGCCCAGCAGAGTACGAGCAGACTTTCTTCCTCTCTCTCTTATTCTGTACTTATATGTTTTCAGTCCCAAACGATCATGGTTGAAGCTCTCTTACAGAAAGAAAGCAAAAGGCGAAAGATTTATACAACCCCAAGAAAAACAGAGAGGGTGGTAAAATATACAGAACTCTTAAATACAGAAATAAACTGAGGGCTGCTGGGGGGACGGGTTAAATGGGTGATGGGCATTGAGGGGAGTCCTTTTGGGGGTGTCTGGGTAGCCCAGTTGGTTAGGCGTCCAACTTTGGCTCAAGTCATGATCTCAGGCTTCTGAGTTCGAGCCCCATTTTGGGATCTGTGCTGACAGCTCGGAGCCTGGAGCCTGGGGCCTGCTTCAGATTCTGTGTCTTCCTCTCTCTCTGTCCCTACGTCACTCATGCTCTGTCTCTCTCTCAAAAATAAATTAACATTAATTTTTTTTTTTAAAAAAAGAAAGGCACCTTTTGGGATGCACACTGGGTATCATATGTAAGAAATGAATCACTGAGTTCTACTCCTGAAGCCAAGCCTACACTGCATGTTAACTAACTTGAATTTAAATGGGAAAAAAAGGAAAAAGAAAGCAAAAATCAGAATTAAGTACGATGCCCTATTTTGTCAGCATTTAGTTAGTGTGTGGATCATGTAGCATCTTGGGGACTTAACTCTGAAAGTGTCTAACACAATGGCAAAAGGGGTGCTCTACTTTGTAAAAATTGTTTCTTTTGTAGTTGCTGATAGCAAATTCTCCAACTGCCATAACCAATTCAATTTAATTGAACTCCACCAAGAGATAAAGAATATAGCTGTGGGAATTGATAACCTTGCCTTTGGGCTCAGAAAGGTAATCCAAAGTAGGGGATATGGATAATTCTCCCCTTTAGTTTTTCCAACTGGTGAAGTTTTTGTTAAATCCACAGACGTAAAAAACATATTGTGAGGGGCTGGGGTATGCGGCCACGAAGAAGTAGGAGCCCGGCCTCCAGACGGGGAACCGGGGGTGAATAACTCCCATCTTTAAAGCACAAACTGCCATCTACTTGGAACTCCACGTACTGAGTGGTCATCACTCCTGGTGTGAATGGGCACTGGGCTGCACACCCACATGCCCCTTCATGGAAGAACTGGTTGTTCTTCCACTGCTGAGTGTCTGTCAGTTGATGGCCATAAGCGGTCAGCCATTTGAGTCTTGCCTCAGTTATGAATAGCTTCCTCAGCTGGGGCGCCTGGGTGGCTCAGTCAGTTAAGCATCTGCATTTGGCTCAGGTCATGATCTCATGGCTCATGAGTTTGAGCCCCATGTTGGGCTTTGCACTGACAGTGCTGAGCTTGCTTGGGGTTCTCCCTCTCCCTCTCTCTCTGCCCCTCCCCCACTTACTCTCTCTTTCTCTGTCTCTCTCAAAATAAATAAACTTAAAAAATAGCTTCCTCATCCAAAGTCACATCCCTGTCTAGGTGGGCCGTATCTAATAACTGATCGATGAGGAGGTATATGGCCTGTCCATATCAACCCAACTTGAGAGAACTCCTAAGGATCCCTCTAGCTCCAGAACTCCCTATGGGATCCAAAAGGCTATTTTTGGGAGTCCATTGAAACTCCATTGAAACTCTCCCCAGTTTGCCTTCTCCTCCTCTCTCATAAGTATCGATCCCAAAGGTACACCTTAATAAACATCCTGATTTTTAATTTCCATTAAAATCTGCTTCCCAGAGAACTGAGTTTTGATACACAGGCTCCAGCATGCCCCATGTGGGGGAGTCATTACTGTGTTTGATGCAAGCATTCAATCAATCATTTGATAAATGAGTGCGATGTTTTAAGCAGTATCCATAAGAAAATAAGAAAATAATCGTGTCCACACCCATCTTGGCAAGAGCTGATAGGCAAGTTGAGGAGATAGTATAAATATGTAAAAAGATAAGCCACAATATTATATAATTAATGATAATTATCAAAGGATTGTGTGACACTAGGATTTATCAGAAGGAAAGATTGGCTCTAAGGACAAAATATTTGCTGGTTGTTTGGGCAGAAACGAGGTGATGGTAATACACCATTACCTGCAGGCTATCGTTCTGTGAAAGTCAACAACTCAACATATGAAGAATCCTCACCCTATAAATGATTCCAAATAGTCTGTCTGCTTCTTCATGCCCCAGGATGAAGCTACCAGACAATTTACAATGGCAACAGGTATAAAATACCTTTCATAACTACTCTTGCTGTGAGATTCGCCCTGCTTGGCTCCATTGTTCTGGGTTGCTTAGGTTCCCAGAGCTTCTCAGCTTTCCCCATCCAAGCTCCAAGGCATCTGCGTCTGGAGAAGGCGCCTTGCCCTTCTTGCTGGGCTGGTTTGCGGGCTCAATCTTGCCAATTCAAATCCCTAAAGCTAGGTTTTGCTCTTGTTCCCATCTGTCTTATTTTTGCAGAGATTTCCTTAACTGACCTTGCTTCTCCTGGGATTCCTGTTGCCTCCATGTCTACCTCAAAATTCTCATCTCCATTTTGCTTCCCGAGATTCTATCACTGTCCGCGACTCCCTGCCCCTGTCTACAGCTAACAAGATTTGCTCTGTCTTGGTACAAAATCACGGTTCAAGACACAGTAACTTATTATTAACTGTGACCTAGGGCAAGTCATTTAACACTGCTCATCTTTCAGTAGTTTTATTTGTAAAATGAGGATACTAATTCCTACCTCTCTTAGATGATAATGATAATGATTAATGAACTGGCTTGGAAGCAAGAGTCTCCTGGGAAGAAGTAAAAACAAGATACAAACACAAAATCCTAGTGAAAATCATTATAATTTATCAAATGGTTACTATATGCCAGGCACCATGCAGGGCGCTTTGTCATAATGCATAACCTTTCAGTAGAAACTCCAAGGAACTGAATGATAAGTTGTGACAGTTGGTACTCAAAATGTGATTTTGCTTTTGCTGCTCTGACTTCATGCCAGAACGATAGTCTGGAATCACTCCCTGTCCATTCTTGTACATGGCCTTCTTTCCTTTCCCTCCTCTCTTTTCCATTCTTACCTACTGCATCCTAGGTTAAGCCTGAGATGCATGGAGCCAGGTTAAGGAAAAGGAAAGGCTTCAGGTGATGATGATGTTGTACCTGCCAGGATGGAGATCTTGTTATTCATAGTGGAGTCAACAAGAACCTCAGTGGTGTGCTGAACATTGATATAACAAAAAACAAAACAAAACAAAACAAAAAAACAATAAAAAACGAAACAATAAAACGGGACTCTTAATCTGAAGAGGACATACAATGCAGTACAGGCTCTGAGATACTGAAACAAAATGCCAAAACAGAGAGGACTAATGAACAAATAATATCTAAATACCTATGAAACAGTTTAACTTGGAATGATTTCAAAACAGTGGCGGATATATGGCTTCTTTAAAATTATTATTTTTTAAATTGAGATGTAATTCATGTACCGTAAGGTTCATCATTTCAGAACATATGATTCAGGGGTGTTTAGTATAGTCATGAAGTTGTGCAACCATCTGCAATCTCTAATTCCAGAACATTCTCATCACCCCATAGGGAAACCCTGTACCCATTAGCAGCCACTCCTCATCCCCCCTGACCCTAGCTCCTGGCAACCACTAATCTACTTTCTGTCTCTGTGTTTTGCCTATTGTGGACAATGTGCTCCAACCTCTGGTTGGCATTGTCCTGCTGGATGTACTTAAAGATACTGACCGGTACGTAACTTCCTGTATATCACCACTAGTTAATTCTCACATTCCATTGGTTTTGCTATTGTTCTCCATCAAGATTTTAATACCTTCTTACTTCTTACCTTCCTTTTCCCCTTCCCTCTGACGACTGTCCGCATTATAGAGTCCAAATTCTTTCATTTCGGATCCTTTAGCCTAAATTCCATCCTCCCAATAATTTTGCATTTCTTACCTCTGCGTTTTTGTTGATATGCACCCTTTCATAAGAATCCAAACCTTTCGATTCTTTAAGACCAGATCCAATGCCACCTTATCCATGGTGTTTACTCGATCAATCCAAGAAGTTAAATCTTCCCGTCTTATGCCCTCTAGCTCCTGGTATATTCCACCGCTCCATGGCACTTACAAGTGTGCATTCACCAGTTTGCAGTGGTTATTCCACCTCCTCCCTTGACTGCAAGCTCCCTGATTGATGGTTCCTTGTCTCTTTGTCACGCAGTGTCCGGCACACTGTGTGCATACAGTAAGTGCTTGCTGAATGCATATATGAGTGAAAGGAAAATTGGATGAAGTACTCAAAGTAACTCCAACTCTGATAGCCATTACATAGAGTTCCAGAATTAAAGACCACAATGATACTGCCTGCAATACTATAAATGTAGTAATTTTACTGGATAGTTCTAAACTTTGCATACAACAATACACACTAGGGAGTTCTAGAAATTGTTGGAAATACATTTTAAGACCCTTAAGTTAATAGGAAACATATAAATTGAATATAATCACTGATTTTATTTTATTTTATTTTATTTATTTTATTTTTAGAGAGAGGGAGAGCACAAGTGGGGGAGGGGAGGGAAGAGAGAGAGAGAGAGAGAGAGAGAGAGTCTCAAGAAGGCTCCACACTGAGTATGAAGCCCAACATGGAGCTCAATCCCTAGACACTGGGATCATGAACTAAGCCAAAATCAAGAGTCAGGCATTCAACCGGCTAGCAACCCAAGTGGCCCTAATTAATGTTGTTATTTTTTTCTTTAATGAACACCATTTGCTGAGTGAAGTCAGATTATTATTCTATGGACATTCAGATGTTGATTGATCTTTGGAATGAGAAATTTGGATTCACCTCTAGCCATACTATAGTTTGACTTACTTACAAATTTATAGTATAAGTTCGATGTATCTACAGAACCCTGACTTTTTCTCATGTTATCACACTTATCTTCCCTGCATCTACTCTTTTATCCAATGTATTTTTACACCTGTTTTTGTTTTATGTATCTCTTTAAGCCATCTGGAAATATACTTTAAGTGAAGTGGGACATAAGTAATAATGCTAAAAACAATTCTGAGGAAGGTAGGGTAAAGAGAACTGTAGAATTTTTTGTACCTGTTTACTCAAAGCAATTACATTTTTTAAGTGGCAGCATATCATTTAGCTAAAAACTGCAAAGGATTTTAATTAGAGAAGAGATATTTATATATATCTAATCATAGCATGCTGATTCACACACTGTAATTTGAATTGTGTGATGTGATCAGAATCATGTAAAAGGAAAACAAAATAATGAATTATAAAATTTGAAAACACTATATATGTGCTCTCTGCTCACTTATAAATCTGCCACTCAAATCCTAAACTGTATAAAGTTAATTTAATCTACATACAGGCAAAGGCAACCTACAGAGAGTTAATCTGCATTAATGTCTTTTGAATCAATGATTGTGGATCAATGAACGAAAAATATTTTTGGAGCCCACATCACTAGTTGGAGTGCCCTGGCTGTGTGTTTTACATGTAATCTTCAGATTGGCCCTCCGGCCAGTCCCAAAGACTTGCACTATTCTCCCCATCTCACCAAGAATAAATGGAGGCATAATGAGTTTCTGTAATTATGCTGCAAGCATGCTTGTCAGAACTTTGCCTGCATTGACCCATTAATCTTCTAGTAAAATCTATGTAGTAGGGTCTATGCTTAATCCTCATTTTTATAATTGAAAAAATAAGGACTGGAGATGTTACATAAATTGTCCAAAGTGGCCGTTAATGATGAAGCTGGGATTCGAAACCCAGTAATGTGACTCAAGAGTCCATAGCCTTCACCACTGAACTAATAATTTCTCCAAACTTGCTAAGCAAACGGTAGACATTCCTGTCCTATACTTCGGGTCCACACTCTTTAATGTATCCCATACTGCCCTACAACTCAGTTCAAACCATACCTACCCGATGTACCTTTTTTGTTGAATTTAGACAAAATTAGTTCTTGCTCCCACTGGGTCTTCCTAGTGCTCTCTCTCATAAATGTATACATACTTTCCATGTCTTCTTTTCATAATCTTTTAATGTGTATATTTGCCCTTTAAAATATAATTTTCCTAAATGTAAGGATCACTTGACAATGAAATAACTTTTATTAAAAATACTTTAAAAATATAAATGAATCAATGGGTGAACAAATGAAAACCTATATTTACCAACTGGCCTACTAAAATTTCATTGTCTGAAATTCTGCATTTAGAGATTCATTATTTTGGCTTAAATTCTCTTCCTGAAATGAAGAAATCTTGGAAAGAGTTGATATCGTAATGCATACGTGCCTTTTATGTTTTAATATAAATGCACTTATTAGATCCTTTCTTAAAAGGAGTTTTGATGGAGCAAGGTACAGATAGAACAACAAGACAATGATTCCTGGATAAAGTCACGGGACATAAACTCTGAAGGAAGTTAACAACAGCTGAGGTAGAGTCCTAAATAACTACTTTTGTAGAATGGTTAGACCTTTCTTTTCTGGCAGGGTCTTTACTAACATTTTCAAATCTTATCTAAAAAAATATCTTCTACACATTGTTGCAAATGACAAGATTTCAGTCTTTTCCAACACCAAGTAGTATTCCATTGCGTATATATACCATATCTGCTCTATCCATTCATCAGCTGATGGACATTCAGGCTCTTTCCATAATTTGGCTCTTCTGGAGTGTGTTATGCTAAGTGAAATAAGTCAGTCAGAGAAAGACTGATATCACATGATTTCATTCATATGTAGAATTTGAGAAACTCAACAGATGAACACAAGGGAAGGGAAGGAAAATGATATAAAGACAGAAAGGGAGGAAAACCATTAGAGACTCTTAAATACAGAGAACAAACTGAGAGTTGCTGGATGGGAGGTGGGTGGGGGATGGGTCAAGTGGGCAATGGACATTAAGGAGGGCACTTTTTGGGATGAGCACTGAGTGTCATGTATGAGATGAATCATTGGGTTCTACTCCTGAAGCCAAGACTACACTGTATGTTAACTAACTTGAAAATAAATTAATTTTTTTAAAAAAGAAAAGTATATTCTAAAATAAAATCTTCCCTTGAACAAGGGAAGCAGAGGATGGCAGATCAAAGATGTTAAGTAGATCCAAGTTAACAGATTCATCTCAAATTGTAATGTGTTATGTCCAAACCTAGGTAGACAACAGAATCACATGAGGGGCATTTGAAGACGTATCTTACCTGTGCCCCAACCCTCCTAAATTTCATCTGAATCTCCAGCGGTTAAAAAAAAATAAAAACAACACACACTGCCCTCCCCACCCATAAGATTCTAATGAAAGCAGCGTGGTAACAGACAGCAGATCTGTTTTTACAAATCATTGTTTTAAGGATGCACATCACCATACTCAATATTGAGTGTGGGGGAGAAGTCTATCTCTTAAAATTTCCCTCTGCTCATTAACATTCACTTCAAGCCATAAATACTCCTAGTAGTGGTATCCTTGATGGCGTGGATGACACCAGGGCCAGCTTCATAGGCACGTGACCTGCACAGTCACACAGGTTACAGTTAGAAGGATTCTGTTTGCTTTGGTGTTCTCCACCTCCCTTACGTTCTTAGTAATCTTTCTGAAAGGGAGCCACATTTTTATTTGGTACAGCCCCAGCAAATTACATAGCTGGTCTAGGGTGGCACTTATTAAGTGTAAGTGGATGTGTGTGGAACATTGTTGGCGAATAGTGATTAGCAAATTTTTGAGATCTAATTAACTAGACGACAATGAAGCAATTAGTGAGAACATCACTAAATATCCAGAGGATTCTTAAGCAAGTCACTTGGCAGGCTTTACCTTGATCTTCAAAAAAGAAAAGAAAATTGGAGTAGATGTCCTCTAGTATCATATCCAACTCTACTACAGTGGCAGAAACTGCTCTGTGTTCGCAAAACCAATTTCCTTTTCTTCCTTAACACACAAGACTACATTTCCCAACATCCCTTGCAAAAAGGTGTGGCCACATGTATTAATTTGGTAGGGCTGCCATAACTACGTCCTGCAGAGCAGGTGGCTTAAACAACAGAACTTTCTTTTCTCACAACTCTGGAGGCTACAAGTCCAAGATTAAGGGGTTTGGGCTTGGAGATGGCCATCTTCTCTCCCCTGGGTCTTCACTTGGTTTTCACTCTATATATGTCCTTGTGCAAATTTCCTCTTCTTAAGAGGACACCAGTCATACTCAATTATAGCCCACCTCAATGACCTCATTTTAACTGAATTGCCTCTTAAAGAAAGTATCTCTAAATACACTGAGGCACTGGGGGTTAAGACTTCAGCATATGAATTTGAAGTGAGGGAGAGGGCATAATTCAGCCAATAACACCACATGATGAAGTTTCAACCAATAAAATATGGGTAGGACTTATAGATGCGACTTGGGTCAATTCTGTAGACACCTGGCACACACAGTCCTTCACCCCTTTTACCCTTGCAGCTGCCTGGAATAGAGACCACTCCGTGGGCAACTTTAAAGCCATGTATCAAAAACCAACAGTCTACAAGGGGAAAGGAGCTTGGGTCCCTGATTCACAACTTAGAGAAGAGCCACTCCATTATAGAAGCCCACATAGAAAGCGTGAAGAGAATAAGAAATAAGCTATTGCTGTGTTAGGCTTTCGCTAAAATCACCACTCAATGAGGATTCAGAGAAACTGAAAGAGCATTCATGTTTGCAGCTACTAATCAAGCAGCACCAACTTGGTGCTGAAAACCTTGGTAGGTACTTAAGCCGCAAAGAAATAAAAGGCACGGTGCTTACCCTCGATATTGCTGACACGGCACAAAACATCAAAACACTATTAAATTCTGTAATGTAGGGAAAGACCCCCAAGTGAAAGTTTTTAAAAAGCGTTTTATCCAGGAAGACTGGTAGTGTCAGAAGGGCTTCATTTGATGAGTTGGACATTGGTTGACCTTGGCTTGACGCCCGGTCAGGAGGAATTTAGATCCATGAAGGGTATCCCAGGAAGGAGGATGATCAGGCATGAAATCAAATGTGAAAAGAAGCCAGGCATAAGTAAGAAATGGTGAGAATTCTGCCCAACAGAAGCAGAGAAACCTGCTGGGGAGAGCTAGGTAAACAAGAAAAGCTCTAAGCCCACGCCAGACCCAGGAAAGGCTTGGGAGCTAGGTAATTACTTTAAGCTGGTTTAACTTCAGTACAGCCATCCGGCCCCAAACTTGATTGGGAAAATCCTTCAGAAAATCCTCTCTTCTTTTTCTGTGAACATCTACCTGACTCATCCTTATTATCATCTCCCTTGAGCACTTATTTCTAGAGCTCGTGANTTGGCTTATGGTTTCACTTTCTGTTGTTTTTATTATTTCCATACTTCTATCACGTGTGAGTCTTATCTAACCCCCATTTTATGTTAGGTTATGTTTGTTTGTTTTCTATAAAACTACTCCTAATTTAAAAAAATCTTTCCCTTTTCCTCATCTAGAATATCATAGGGACTTCATTTCCTATGATAAAATATCGTCCTCATTATCCCACTTTACCCCCTTGCTTCTATCGGTTGCTACCTTAATTTAACTCCCTTGGTCAGCATCTCTGTCTTTCCCTTGGCCATCCATTCGGAGACTCCAGCCAGCATTTCCTACAGCAGTCAGTAATGCCACAGTAATAGTTTTTCCATTGAAAAATACCACAAGTACAATATTTCCAATGGAAATACCGCAAGAAGAGTGTTTCCACTGAGCGTACCACAAGGAGAGTGCTTTTGTGGTATCGAAATTCTGAGATGAACTCGTAATGTTCATCTTGGATTCATTATAACTCGAACCCCTACTTTCTGGAAAGCACTGAAACGGGGATGGAATTTTTATTTGTAGTTTAAAAAAATACAATAAAAATAAAAGTTAGATGATGCCAAGACAATTTTGCACTTGCTTTTGTAAGTAAAGTATAAATAGATTTAGCAAGTAAAAGAATGAGGAAAAACTTCATAAAAAATGTACAGAGAGGCTTAACAGCTGGAAAAGCTGTGTGTGTGTGTGTGTGTATGTGTGTGTGTGTGTGTGTGTGTGTGTGTGTGTGTGTGTGTGCATGCATGTGATAACATTTAAGCAGCTGAGCAGCTGGGAAAGCAACAACCTGTAAAAACACTTAACATTTACAGCCACTCAGTGGCTGGAAAACCAACTTCTCATAAAATCGATTTAACATTTTGGTCACTGTTGAAGACATTTAATGCATGCATGTTTATATATCTGTGTTTATACTGTAGCCCTATGGATTTCAGGGGGTTTAATACCATAAGCTGGAAGAGATCTTTTGAAACTGTTGAGGGTATATATGTTTTTGCACCCCTGACAATAACGATATTTACCAACCCATGAAAACAGGTTTTAGCTATGTTGGTAAGTGTACCTAGCATCGGGTTAATTACAATCTTTTTATTAACTTTTGCATTTGTACCATCTCACTGATCTGTAGTGTCCTACTTTTGAAAGTCATTTTAAAAAAAACAGTTGGAATTATTCTCTTATTTTCCAGGAGTTTAAGACTAAGCTTCTTAAATCCTGATCTGCCTGTAGTCTGGCAAACAAAGTTATCTGTCAGGATAGTCCAATTTTTTCCATTTCCCTTGTTATGTCTTAAATCAATTCAGTTAAAGAGGGTAACATTTTGCTGGGTTTTTCTTTCTGTTTTTTTTTTCTTTTTCCTGGTTAGTTCCACAAAATGAACTTGATTACCGACCAGTTAAAGAGAATTCCATTTTTTTTTAAATGGGAGGGGGGTAGATTTGAGAAACTCAAAAGAAAATTTACTTAAAAACTTCTAAAATTAATAATACTAGACCAAGGTATACGGAAAAGATGCTAAAATTCTAACACACAGCCCCCCATTTTATAAATACATGTCCTTGGCGATGAAAACATCACAGCATCTAAAAATGGAAGCTTCACATTTCTATAAGCAAAGTACAGATCATTGTACCTGCCTTGTCCACCTCGCTTGATATTTTTGAGACTCAAATGTTGTACTGTGTAGGAATGTGTTTAGGTGATATCAAGGCACTAAACGAAATATTATTATAACAATGTGAAAACTATAACTCTCATGAAAACTTTAGCATATGAGAAGTAAAGGCTTAATCAAAATTATAATGGTGCATGTGTTCCTAAGCTCCATTAAGTGAACACTTTTTTAATACTTTTGGAAGATGGAAGCTAGAGAAACTGGAAAATCAAAAGATAGGTGATACACTTGAGCATGAAATTGTCCCCTCCGAATCTAGGTAGTTAGTTTCATCTGTTCCCTTCTCTGCCCAGAGCCTACCTCAGATCAGATGCACTTAAATGGACTAATTACTCTTAACCTATTTTTTAGGTTAAGTTTGAATCCTTTTTCTTTTCTGTTTGCAGAAAGGCTTTATGATTATTTATATCAGCGTTTTCACAAAGCAACTCTAGGAGGAGTAAGATCCTAGGCGGTTATTGTAATATTTTATTAGAGCAGAGTAAGCACAATTAGGGTTTTCCTTTGTTCTACACCCTCACCTCCTCCTCTTCTTCCTCTTCCTCCTTCTTCCCTTTTTTTCATAATGCAAGAACAGAATCTACACAGAAAACTTGACCACATCCATCTTTTTCCTACAAGTCATTTTCATGGCATGGAACACAAATGACACTACTATACTTAGTGTCACAGCCTCAGTGAAGGTTTCTCCCTCCTCCCCTGAATGAATAGAAATTGCTTACCAGACAAATAGAGACTGTTAGAGAGTTGAAATTTCAATGTTCATCAGATCCCCCAAATTTCTAGGCCACTGACTTGTCCAGATTAAAAACAAATCTGATAACTAACTGATGTTTAAAATATACAAGACTATAAATCTGGAACCTCTAATTCTGGCTAGGAGCACCAAAATCTAACCCTTCTCTTACATCATAATTGAATCAGGTTCAAGTGGTACTAGAAGTAAAACATGAAAAACAAAAAGTTGTCAATTGTTACTCATCTGAGGTCTCTTACCCTGTAGAAATATTTTCCAACAAAGCAGAAATAAAAGCAAGACTTGGGGAGCGATTTTACTGAGCCTGCCCATGACTTCATAAAGATGCTTATTTTTGCTCAGGAATAGCATTACATTTAAGATATTGTATTCAGAAAGAACCAAACAGCAATACGCCTTAGTAGCAAGGCTTGGATATTTCAGCCTCACAGAAAACCAAAAACAACAACAGAAGTGTTTATTTATTGTTTTTAAAGTTTAAGCTGGAGAGGCATGAGCTAATGCCACAAAACATCTCCACCAATGCCTGGGTTCCAGGTCACCAGGAAGGATTTCCGTGGAGCTCAAACCGCTGTCCTTTCCTCCCTCACTGGAGATATCCAAATAGTGCAGGTTAACCACAGACCCCAGGGCTGTGCAGTCATGCTTCCTGTGCGTAAGTGGCAAGGCCTTTGATAATAAAGAGACTTCCAAAGTTTGAAAGTTGTAAACAAGATAAATCAAGAGCTACTATGGCAGAATCAGAAGGAGGAAATGGGAATAGAGAGTCAGTAGTGTAAATGGTCCTGACATATCCCCATCCTACTGCTACTAAAGGCAGAGAGTTCCTTCTAGACACATGGACATTGGGTCATGGGTTATCACATGTCGTTAGGCTTCCTAAATACGAGCGTATAACACAGTGCAATCTTGGAGGGATTCAATCTAAAAGGCAGAGGAACTGGAAGATGGTCAGGTCTTTTTATTGACACTTCTATGACGTGAGGGAAAATAAATCTCTCATTATGGTCAGTGTATAAATACTCATCATTTGGTAAAGAACAACAGTTGGTCTGAGAGTCTCCATCTCTAGCTTACAGGATTCAAGAAGAATCTAAACGGTAAGTGAATTTTTATTGAACAAAACAGGCAATTGATCCATATCGTGGGTTGCACTTAATTTGTAAACACTTTTCTGTTGGCCAAGGATCTTTAAATCAGAGGTTAACATGCAGAGATGAAAGAAATCGGCAGCATAGGAATAAATGAGGATCAGAAACAGCAAGCAGTTCCAGTGAAGATATAGTTGGATCTCAGAGAGAAAACAAAACAAAACAAAAAACGCTAAAATGAAAGAAGAGGAGGGCAGGGAGAGCAGAGGAGAAACTTCTGGAAAAAGACACTCTCTTGGCAAGATGAATGGAAAATAAAACTACAGAATGAAAGATTGCTTAAAAGAGCAGTCCCTAATCTTCTGCCAACACAGGCTAATTTGTATTTCTGGAACGAGCAGAAAGGATGTCAGCTGAAACCCATGTTAGAGCCACCTTGCAGCAAATGTTCCCCTGCACATGTGTAGTCAGGAGGGCGTGGAATGAATTTAGGTCTCATGGAGTGAAGAATGACTTCAGGAACTCCAAACATCCCATTCCTGAGCTTCAACTTCAGAACATATGCTCTTTCATTCTGATTGCACATGGGAAACGGAGAGAACAGGGACTGGGCTGTCAATTAAATTCTAAATTTGGCTCCAAGTGAAGAGAAATAGCACCCATCCGGCTGTAAATGCTTCTTTAATGAGGTATGAAGGACTGAGGTTGACACCAAGAAAAATACTCCAGTGGGGAGTTCTAAGAATCGAAGGAGAGGCGAACAAGCTATACTCAACTTTAGATTTGCATTCTCATTCTTTAATTTGTTTTTGGTTACTGTGAAAATTAGGTTTATGCTATTCTTCTTCCATGATGCTGTTCATGTCTTTATGGTAACTATTCCCTTGTAGTTAAGTGGAAACTAACGCTTCCTTCCGTCTTTCCTTCCTCCCTTTGCTTCCTCACACTCTTCCTTACAGCCTTCTTGTAAGTTCAGTTGAAAGGACAAATTCTGTTGAATGTTCACAGAATGAACCTACCCCGTAAGCATAAGCTGCATTCAGATCACAAAACAGAAAATCTCTAGTATTGCATCAGCTCTGAATGTCCCCCTTCAAGTTACTAGCAAAGATAAACATTGTCATGACTTATAATAACACAGGCTAAATTTACCTATATTTTAACAATACAATTAGATTGATACAGTCTATTCTCTTTTGTGTTTGCTTTCTTTTTGCTAAGGTTGTGATTGTAACAGTCATCCATGTTGTTGCAGTGGGATGATAGATTGTTCATACCCATTCATTCTTCATTGTATGAATATACCACAATTTTATTTATAGACACTTTTATTAATAAAAATTATTGTACATGTCTTTTGGTGAATAGGTGTATATGCATCTTCTAGATATTTACCTAGAGAATTAGAATTGCAGAGATAGAAGCTATGATGATCTCAGCCTTAATAACCATTTGGATAACCTCTTTGTCAAGTTCCTATTCAAACCTTTTGCATATTTTTCTATTGGTCTTCTGCCTTTTTCACTCTCTTAATGGATTATTTTGAATGAGTAGAAGTTCTTAATTTAGAGCAGTTCAATTATCTACTTGTTTATATTTTAGGGCTAATTAGCTTTTTGTATCCTATTTAAGAAATCTTGGCCTACTTAAAGGTCATGAAAATATTCTCCTATGTCATCTTCTAGAAGCTTTATTTAATTTACCAGGTGGAATTGACTTTTGGGTGTGGTGTGAGGTAGGAGTTGCAACAACTTCTACAGTTAATTAACACAGTTCCCACAGTTAATTAGCAGGAGAGAGAACTGAGGTCTCCGGGGACATGACTTAACTATTCGTTCCAAGAAATTCCTACAAACCAATTTCCCCAGGCAAATGTTTTACTTATCTAGGAAAGGACGTCTCCTGTCAGGATAGTAGATTTATTACCTTAGCAAGCAGTTCACTTATCAAACATCAGTTACTTTTCCAGGCTATTTTAAGACTCTGTCCACCAATCCTAAACTATCATGACATCAATTGTTCTAATCTCAATCAGTTCCTAAACTTGAAAGATCTACCTTTAACCACTTAGGCCCAAATCCCAAAGTCCCAAATACTTTTCTCTGACCTTTGTCAAACATAAATCTAATGAACCCAGTTTGCTTAATCAACAGGTTTTAAGGTGTTCTTCTTTATTTTTTAAAATATTTACTTATTTTTGAGAGACAGAGACAGAGTGTGAGCAGGGGAGGGGCAGAGAGAGAGGGAGACGCAGAATGTGAAACAGGTTCAAGGCTTCAAGCTGTCAGCACAGAGCCCGATGCAGGACTCGAACCCATGAACCATGAGATCATGACCTGAGCTGAAGTCGGGTCAGACGCTCAACCAACTGAGCCACCCAGGTGCCCCCAAGGTGTTCTTTTCAGGAGTTGACAGCAGAGGAAAGATACATTTAGCATCTTAGAGATACCTAATTGACTTAGTCTTTTCCATAAGAGGAAAGACTACCCTTTCTATTCCACATTGATCTCACCTTTGTTATAATCAAATAACCATATATGTGTGTTCTTTATTTATGCTTACTAGTCTGTTCCATTTTCAATACCTCACCTTCGCAAATACTACAACACTATATTAAGTCTTCATATCTGGGATTCTGCACCCCTTGACTTGGTTGTTCTTTGAGAGCTTCTTGTCTCATTTAGGCCCTTCATATTTCCAACTAAGTTCTGTAATCATCTTGCTGGTTTCGAGAAAGCACCTCCAGGGATTCTATTTGCTGCATTGATCAGTTTGGGACGGATCTTAATCTTATAAACTATTGGATCTTCTAAATATATGTATCCTTATTGAAGTCTTTTTTATTTCTCTCACTAATGCTTTATAATTTTGTGTAGATATTTTGCACAACTATCATCAGATTTGTTTCTCAGTGTTTTACATGTTTGATTAAATTATAAATACCTTTGTTATTCTATTTTATATTTATTGTATCCACAAACCTTGCTAAAATGGCTTATTAATGCAGATTTTCATCTGTAGATGCCTATGTATTGCCTACTTATGCAATCATGTCATTTATAAATAAAGATCATTTGATTTCTTTCCAAATTGTGTATGTGCTTAAATATATTTTGCTGGCAAAGCAGCATTTTCCTTTAGTGCGATATTTCTGGTCAATGTGTTTTGGCTGGGGTGTGTGTGTGTGTGTATTTCATGATGGCCAAGAAGCAACNTATAAATAAAGATCATTTGATTTCTTTCCAAATTGTGTATGTGCTTAAATATATTTTGCTGGCAAAGCAGCATTTTCCTTTAGTGCGATATTTCTGGTCAATGTGTTTTGGCTGGGGTGTGTGTGTGTGTGTGTGTGTATTTCATGATGGCCAAGAAGCAAGATTTAACTCCTTAATATTCACATAATTAATAGTCACTGGAAGCAGAAGACACCTGAACTCAAGTCAGTTAAAAGATTATTTTCAAAGGATAAAATTATGACTTTCATACAAATTTACAATAAACATGTAAATTTTTAACTTATTTAACCAATGAGGAAAACTGTAAGATGTATAAACCAGTTCAAAAGAAAAATCAGAACACAGATACAAATCCGTTGAGAATGCTGAAATAAATTTGCTAACAAGACGCAAAATGAGCCAATCTCCACCAGGAATGAAATGTAATACTTGAATCATCTTTTCCACAGGGTGGAAATCAACGGCGACTCCTCTAGACAAAACTCATTTACATCTCAGCAGATAAGAATCATTGCTGTTCTTCTCAGTCTTCTACAACTTAGAGAATTGTATAATGGCTCAGTCAATAAAAGACTCAGATTCCTACACTATAAGCAACCAACATTTCATTGAAAGGACGCCCAATAACCAAATGTCCATTTTAAAATCTTTTATGTTTGTTCCTGACAAATCTACAGAATGTGTGACTTGGGCACCTGGATTAACATCCTTGAAGACCAGCTTTTCCACCCATAAAGTGAGAGTATTAACTCTTATCTTACAGGGTATTAGGAGGCTTCAATGAGATAATGGTTATGAATACATTTGAAAACTGTAAAGATCTATACATGTAGATTTATTTAAATTTACCATACTATTATCTGTATAATAAATACTTATGTAAGAGGTAGCAATTCAAACTTTTCCAGGTGTCTATTACGCTGGCATTACAGTTTTCTCAATTCCACTATAATTCTCCATTCCCAGGAGCTGAACTTGACTTTTGCCATTCAAACGCCCTTCAAGAGTCCAGGATAAATGCTTGCAATTCATGTTGTCTTTATCCACACCTGAGCACCATTGAATAATAAGCTAAGGACACTGCTTAAGGACTAAGGCATGTGTAATGAGGTTAATGTATATTAAGAAGTGACTGCGATCCGAGCCTTGGGTTAGTTTCTCTACACACTGCATCTAATATGGTCCAAGCCTTTGAACAGTCTTGCAAGCTGTTATCCTCAAGGAGAAACTAAAGATTAGAAAGTTTAAGTAGTTGCTCTAAAATAGCAAATAGTGGGTGTGGGTTATAAATCCAGGTGGTACAATTTCAAAGTCCATTTCACTTTTCTATATTTTGCACAAGTAAAAAGGGGCGCCTGGGTGGCTTAGTCGGTTGAGCGTCCGACTTTCGCTTAGGTCATGATCTCGTGGTTCGTGGGTTCGAGCCCCGCGTCAGGCTCTGTGCTGACTGCCAGCTCTGAGCCTGGAGCCTGTCACTTTCAGAGTCTGCCACTCCCTCTCTCTCTTACCCTCCCCTGCTCACGCTGTCTCTCTCTCTCTCTCTCCTAGAAATAAATAAAACATTAAAAAAATTAAAAAAAAGAAAAGTAAAGGCAGGTGAGCTGAAAAGTAATGACTCTCCCCAAATTAAACCAAACCAAACAACTTCTGATTACCATGCCCTTAAAATGAAGACACAAGCTTACTGGCATTCCTATTTCCTTAAGTAGAGCATAACCTTAAGTGGGACCTGCAAAATCTTTCTTTCTTGCCCTTCTTATGGCTAGGAATGAGGCTGATTCTCAATAAATGTATTTCTGATGTAACTACTAAGCTTGAGACATATGTTTCTAACAATCATTTGCCAACATACTGATTGCCAGTGTATTCTGTTGCTTTACATTGATTGGTCTTTCTTTCCAATATATATTAGCCAGTGTATTAGCAACTCTGATCAATATTTTACCAGGATATTTCTATTGTAATTTTTTATTGCAATGTTTCTTTTACTTTGGCTTTTAAATGTTTATATTGACACTATCATGGATCCTAAAATGGTTTTACAGAGATGTAGATATATAAGTATATATAGATAGAGATGTAGACACAGATGAATGTATATAGATATATAGGCTAGCTATCCATCTATAAATTCATATACATATGTCACATATATGTATATAATACGCATGCCTTCTCCAGAATGCCTCCAGTTCCTTCAGTCAGCTTCAGTCATTTTTCATGAGGATTCTAGAAGTCAAGTCAATAATTTTACTTTTATTGTCATTTTGCTGAAGAGGAGAAAAGTAAAATAACTCCCCCAAGTTGACTAATGAAATGAACAATAGAAGGCAGCTCCTGACTGGAATTGTTTCTAGTATTTAATTTTGTTGGAACTTCATAATGACTGTGGGATGGTCACAGAGTGTGGCCCTAAAGGAAGCTTCACACACTGTGCAAATCTCCTCTTGATGAGTAAGCCTGAGAGACACAGGAGCTATCTATTCTAAAGTTTATGCATTTGCAAAATGACTGGATGTACCTCAAAGGGTGTAAATGTTAACAAAATCTCTCTCTCTCCCTCTCCCTCCCGCTCTCGCTCTCATTCTCTCTCAGAGTCAAATAATGAATGAGGCAGGAGTCTACCAGAAGAACAGCATGTTGGCATGTAACAGCTAGATATGAGACAATGGTTCCCAGTCTTGTTTGCAAGAAAAGCTTGGAAGAGTTTGCTAAGGAACTAGTCCATTTCCAGAAATTTGAATTCAGTTGCTCTGCTCCTGGTATTATTTTTTTTTTAAGCTTCCAGGTGATTCTAACGTGCAGCTAGGACCAAGACACACTTGCTAGAGGGCTTTTAATAAAGTCAGAAGGGAGGAGTAATTTCAAATGAGACACAGAATGATATCTCTCCACTGATCTCTCATTTTCCCCAGGGAACTGCACAGCGTTCCAAAAGAGAAGGCAGCTGTAATGAACTAAGTGGGCTGAGGAAAGAGCCAGGTCATTGAGGATGTTGTAAGAGAACGAAAAGACAAGGTGATGTTACTATGTGTCCTAGTAACAGAGTAGAACACAAATAAGGAGTCCTTTCCCCAAATTTCATTGCGGTGAATCAGATGACGTATGAGAATTCTAATAGGAGTTGCATGCACATTAGTATTGGGGACTGCTTGTTGATGGTCAAATAATTTTCACAACTAAATGAGGGCCGTCTATGGGGCACTGGGTGGTTCAGTTGTTTGAGCGTCCAACTTCGGCTCAGGTAATGATTTCACAGTTCATGAGTTCAAGTCCCACATCAGGCTTTCTGCTGTCAGCACAGAGCCCGCTTTGGATCCAATGTCCACCCCCCCCAGCCCCTCCCCCACTTGTGGTCTCAAAATAAATAAATATGAAAAAGAGAGAAAAATTAGACATTAAAAGCAGTGTTAAATCAAGCACAGGGCTTGTCGAAGTGCAGGAACTATAATGCGTGATGCTGGCCCTGAACAGAATGACAGAGGAGTTGCTTTGAGACATCTTGGAAGATGTTCACACTGCCAGTGCATACTTGCAACTCCTTGCAAGAGAAGGGAGAAATCGAGGGCATTTGAGACTCCAGTGATCTTGATGTTGTGAACTTTGTTGAAGAAAATTGTTTGTATTTTGTTAGCAGTTTAAAATTTTTTTAAATGTATGTCTTGATTCTGTACAGTAAAATTCATTATTTGTGAAGGGTACCTGGCTTGTTCAGTCAATAGAGCATATGACTCTTGAGCTCAAGGTCATGAGTTCAAGCCCCACTTTGGGCAGAGAGAGCTGACTTTTAAAAAATCCAAAACTTGTTTTAAAAGGGACAAAAAGGAAAAATTCATTATTTGTGGTGTATAGTTCAGCTTTTACCATTAAATGTGGTGTTGACTTTAATTTAGAAAAAATATTATTTCTGGGTAAAGAATTCTGGGTTGACAGATTTGTTGTTTTTGCCTGTCAGGGCTACAAAGATGTCACTTCTTTATCTTCTACCTTACATGGTTTCTGATGAGAAATCTACTGTCTCATGTTTCTTTGTAACATCTCATTTTTCTCTGAATGTCTTCAAGATGTTCCCTTCATATTTACTTTTCTGTAGTTCGAATACAATATGCTGGAAGTGTGGGATGTGTGTATGTCTTTTTAAATTTAATCTGGTTGTTCTTTGATCTTCAGGGATTTACATTTTGCTGCCTGTCATTTATTCTGGAAAATCCTCAGCCATGACTTCTTCACATACTTCTTATCCCCATGTCTCTGCGTTCTCCTTCTGGGATTTAAATTATGTGTATCTCTCATCATTTGATATTGTGGCATGATTCCTTCATGCTCCATTTCGCTTTCTTTTATCTATTTATCTGATCCTTATCTAATCTAATCTAACTTTTCTCTTTATGTTTCAACTTTGGAAACTGTGATTGACCTCTCCTCACATACACTAATTCTTTCTTTGCCTAGTAGAGTCTACTGGTGAGTCTGTCTGTACTAAGTCGAATAGTGCTCCCTCCCCACAAAATATATGTCGTTCCCAGAGCCTCAGAATGTGACTTTGTTTGGAAACCGTGTTGTCACAGATGTAAGGTCATAGTGAAGTAAGTTGGGCCCTTAATCCAATATGACTGCTTATAAGAAGAGGCAAAGGGACAGGCGCACAAAGGGATTGCCACCTGAGGACATGGAAGACACACAGAAAGATTACTATGTGACAGCACAGGAAGAGATTGGAATTATGCTTCCACAAACCAAAAGACAAGACAAAACAAAACAAAACAAAAAATATACAAAAAATAAACACAAAGAATTGCCAGAAACCACCAGAAACTAGGAGATAGGCATGGGACACAGGCTCCCTGTGAATCCCCAAGAAGGAACGAACCCTTCTGACACCTTAATCGCGACGCCTGGCTTCCAAAACTGGAAGGGAATAGGGGCACCTGGGTGGCTCAGTCGGTTACATGTCCAACTTCGGCTCAGGTCATGATCCCATGGTTTGTGGGTTCGAGCCCCACGTTTGGCTCTGTGCTGACAGCTCAGAGCCTGGAGCCTGCTTCAGATTCTGTGTCTCCTTCTCTCTCTGCCCCTCCCCCACTAATGCTCTCTCTCTCTCAAAAATAAAAACATTAAAAAATTTTTTAAAAATTGAGAGGGAATAAATTTCTATGTTTTGAGTCACCCAGTTTGTGATATTTTGTTATCCTAGCTCTAGGAAAATAATACACTGTGAAAGCCATTCTTTATCTCTGTTGCTGTGTTTCATCTTTCTGGTATTTCCATTTGATTCTCTCTTAAGTGTCCATATCTCTGCTGAAATCACCCATCCAATCCTGCATTTGCCCTCCATGGAAAATTGCATTGACTAGTTCCAACATCATGTCATATCTGAGTCTGGTCCTGTCCACTCCGTTGTGTCCTGGCAATGTGTGATGTGGATTTCCCTGTATGTGTGTTTTGTTATTTTAGTATGCCTTGTAAGTTTTTCTTATAAGCCATGCATTTTGTGTAGGACGGCAAAGACTGAAAGTAGCGTTTTCTGTTTCGAAAGGGGCTAGTATTTCCTTCTGCTGAGTGTTTAGGGTGGGGTTCGAATCAGCCTAGGGCAAGAACTGAACTGAGTTTGGGGTTTGCTGTTGCTGTGTTTACCTTCAGTGCACCCCAAGTCGGCTTCCTCTAGTGCTACCTTGTGTTTAGAGTGGTGACTGGTTTGTCAGAGGGGTTTTTTCCCCTGAATTTCTGTTCACTCCCAGCTCTCTCTCGGCACTGTGTCTCCAAAAGTGTCTTTCTCCTTGTTCGTGTCCTTCAGCCTGCAATAGTCCACTGTACTTGTTACTCACTGTTGATTAGCCTGCTGGAGGTGGGAGTGGGACTTCTTATTAGTTTGGATAAGCCTTGGGCTTAAACATGCACTGTGGCCCTAGGTCTTGGGGATCTAGCCTTCTGTGCACTTGCTCCACCCCCAGATTTTGTTGACAGTGTATACACCTGTCCTTCTCCCAGGCTTAGAGGATTGCTTTTTTTTTGTTCCTTTCCCCCAGTTGCAATGGATTTTAACCAGCGACCCAAAGTCTAGCACTGCCCACCCTGCTTCCCACACAATAAGGCTCTTGTTGCAAAGATGCAATGGGAGCCTTTGTGCCCTTCCCACAGTGGGTGCTCTTCCCCCAGCCCTGTGCAGTTAGGAGCATTTTCTCAGGATCCTCACCAGTCTCTTTTGTGAGACTCCATTGAAGCCCATGGAGAAGAGCCTGCCAGTGGGTGTAAACTCTTCCTATAATGGCAGCCTCCAGGACTTCCACAATCTCTCCAGCCCACAATGGCCTCCCCCAAAGCATGAACAATTCTAGCTGAATTCTTCTTACCTGTGTCTTCTCCGGCTATGTTTGCCCCAAGTAAACAAATGTGCAAAGCTCTTCTCTCTCTGCAAGTGCCTCGCCTCCTTAGATCTGTGGCTCACTGCTGGGTGACCTCAGCTCTCTGGTGAATTTGAGAAAAATCACGAAATCAGTCTGTCCGGCACTTTTTGTTCTTGTTTTAGGGTAGGGACTATGCTCTTCCTACTTTATTCCCAACTAATAACCAGAAGTCAGAGAAGATGTCTTTGCTACTGTTTTTGCTACTTATGACCAGTAAGTTGTAAGTGCTAGATTAATATGGGTGTCATAACTTTGTCCTGAGACCCTGGTAGCTCATATCAGAAATTATCCTTACTTTATGGAGTATATAGATATCACCCATTTTAATAGGACTAAAATTATCAACCGAATTCAACAAAAGTGGATTTCACACTGCAATATACTAGGCACATGAGATACTAAGCTTGTGAAACAAATCAAAGATCCGTGTCTTCAGTGAGATTGTATTTCAGTCATAGTAAAGTGAAGATATAGCTTTACACTAAAATGAAGAGTATAAGACTACATTCAATCTATTAGCACTACTTATTTTAAAAATTTTAACATTTATTCATTTTTGAGAGACAGAGAGATAGAGTGTGAGTGGAGGAGGAGCAGAGAGAAAGGGAGACACAGAATCTGAAGCAGGCTCCAGGCTCTGAGCTATCAGCACAGAACCCAAAGCGGGGCTTGAACTTGTCACCCATGAGATCATGACCTGAGCTGAAGTCAGACGCTTTATTGACTGAGCCACCCAGGCACCCTGGCACTACATATTTTTTTACTTTAAAAATTCCATTAAAACCTCATTGTGAAAATACATACTTTTAGCTGAGAACTTGACATTCCCTATAATTAGACTAGAAACCTTCTATAGCTATAACAGGAGTTTAGCACCTACACTTCAAAACTGTTACCAAAATTTTTTTGCAGCTATGTTTTCAAAGCGTACGTGAAATGATTTCTGTTAGTGAGGTCATTAGCATTGTTTTACTATTAGTTATTTATATTCCTTATCACTTCTTCAGAAAAAAAGGCAATTATTTTGAGTTTAAGTAAAATGCCATGATGTTGATATTAGCCATGCACTTATTAAACACTTTTTTGTTGTGCCAACCAAATGCCAAAAGCTATCCTAATCACAGAACATATAACACCAAATCTTAAAGTTGGAAACTATCTTGAAAGTTATAGTAATTACCAAAAAGAGAGTCTTGCTTTCATGTATATAAAGCATGTAGTTTCTTTCTTAAATAGTTTATTGTCAAGTTGGTTTCCATCTAACACCCAGTGCTCATCCCAACAAGTGCCCTCCTCCATGCCCATCACCCCCTTCCCTTCTCCCCCACCCCCATTAGCCCTCAGTTTGTTCTCAGAACTCAAGAGTCTCTCAATATATGGCATGTACTAAATTATTTAAATATGTGGCTTACTGGTCCACCTTTGATTATTTATAGTTAATGAGCCAGAAAATAGTATTTCCTAAAATTTTGTCCAGAAAATATGGTAATCTTTTTGATGGTCCATCCAGCCACCTACTCTGTTCGTCAGTAGAGATTCTCATTATAATATCCATGCCCAGGAATTGTATAGCTTACTCTTAGCCACCCGTCATACTGAGAAGTTCATTTCCTTCCAAATCACCACCGCACAATACTTGAAGATCTCAGTGGAACATGGGGTAATTAGGGATCCACATAAGCAAAGTTCTGAAGTCATTAAGTTTGAAAAAAAATCACAAAGACTTGATGCCCAAATAACTTCCACTTATTCCCTGTTAACACGAAAGTCTCTTTTTCCATATTTGAACTTTCCCATGGGTTTTATACTCTAATACTCAATTGTCTGATCCATACGTCAGTTATTTTATAAAAATCTCAGCTGTTATCTTTCCTACCCTCCTTCGCCTATATTTCTATTTCAGACATTTGAATCAACATTCCCTGAGCCGGAAATCAGAGAGACATTGTGGAGTCAGCCTTGTCCCTCAACACCCACATTCAGTGAATCATAGTCTTGGTTTTCCACCTCCTAAATATTTGACTAATTTTCATCTCCTCTTCCGTTCTTTTAACCCACATTTGTGTTGGACGACCACCACCTAAATGGCCTCTTTGCCTCCAATCTTCTCATCTCATAATTGTCTTCCGTGTTCCTCAGAGGCCACATTAGAAGGATGGCCTTGCTCATAAACCTTTCCTAGTACCTACTATAAGATAAATCCACACTTCATAACATGGCATACCACTGGCTTTCCAACTATTCCCCTACCTATATTCCACTCATGTCTCTGCTACTTTCTGTCTTGAATTCCAAACACTAAACAAATTTCAGTCTTCTTCCCTCAAACACACACACACACACACACACACACACACACACACATTGATTCATAAAGTTTTGCCTTTATATCGTGTCATTTTTAACTGCAGCACTTTTCCTACTTATTCACTATTATTCACTCTCTTCCCAGACTCTGTCAGGTGCCCTTTCCTCTAGGAAGCCCTTGTGGATTGTTTTAAGTTAGGCTAATTAGGTTAAGCATGTCTATAGCTGACATTTATGCCTCTGTCTCCATTTTTAGATTAAACATATGTCTCAAGAGTAATCTTTTTTTTTTTTTTGCTTTTATTATTTATTTTTGAGAAAGGGAGAAAGTTTGTGAGGGGGGAGGGGCAGAGATGAAAGGGAGACACAAAATCTGAAGCAGGCTCCAGGCTCTGAGCTGTCAGCAGAGAGCCCAATGAGGGGCTTGAACTCACAAACCTCAAGAACATAACCTGAGCTGAAGTCAGATGCTTAAATGACTGAGCCACCCAGGTGCCCCTCAAGAATAATCTTATATTCTCGAAGCCTACATGGTACCTACAGTAGAAACGCAGGAGAATTTTTTTTTTATAAACACATATATTTTGAATGAAACAGCCTCATACTTCTGTGACTTTTCTGGTATGGCTGTTCTATGTACCAGCCCTAACTCCACATAACCTGGTCTCTAAGACCCCCTGCCAGCCTGATAGTGATACAGCTTTGTAAATGAGTCTTTGCCTATATCCTATTCTAGCATCTTCTTTTTTCTCCATTTTCCAGTGTCTGGAAGTTTCTCAGTCTCTGTGCTTTGTTTTTGATGGAAATTCCACCATGTCCTCAGTTAAGAGGTCACACCAGCACCATGCACCACAGTTAGATGCCCCTTTCTTCTCAAATCCACCCTGGTACTAACTTCCCTAATCTCTGCTAAGTCTCGGCCACTTTTGCTCCCCCATCTCTGACACCATCAAAACTCCATGCCCATTTTTCTGCTGTCCTGGTAACTTTCCTGCTCACTGACTGCCCAGTGCACATGTCATGGCTCTCTACTCCCCACAGGGTGCCACACGACTGGCACCACACTACGACAGCCAATCCTGGCCAAAATGCTTGCTCAGGTACCTTTAACAGCCAATGTGAATAGCTACTTCTATATCTGTCATCAACCAAACTTCTCTTAATTTAAACTTTGTGATAACTTTCAAGAGGCTCTGCCTTTTCTAGCTTTCCACAGAAAACCCTTAGCATTGCCAAACAAATCTGCCTCAGCCATAAACTACGGCTAACATTATCGACATAACCTTGGCTAAAACAGTACGGGTAAACCACCTGAAACATTGAAACATGTTGTTTTCACATCCGGATTTGCTGTGGGATTATGGGCAGCTTTTATTTTATTTTCTTTCAATCTGCTTTCACTCTACCTTTCCAAGTTTCAGTGGTGTAAGACTGTGGTCACTTTTACTGACTAGTTTATGTGGGTGGTAATTAGGCTTCCTGTGGAAGTAGTCTCTCCCTCCAGCTTGCAGACTGGAAGATGAATTTCCAATATTGATTATCCATCTCAACATTCTTGGTATGGTATGACTCTCTAAAATTATTAACCAGTAGCTCATGGGTTATAGCCAAGTAACACCTTTGAGGACTGATCTATTTCTACTACATGATGTATCTTAAAAGATGCACTGAAAATATATTTCTTACCTGTTTCCAGAACACATGCAAAGAAATAACTTTAATCTTTAAACTGTATGAGAGTATGGACCTTTTCTTTGGTTGGTTTGTGATTATTCCCTCCTGATCCCATGCAACCTAATTAGTCTTTTCACACTAGATGTTCAATTTTTCATCCTCTTTTGAGAAAGAAATAGCTAAGATAAATAATGAAAAGATAGATCATGTGTTCTGCTCTAGCATCTGGTCTTTGTCTTCTCTTCATCTCATCTCTCCCTGGAGCACAAGACCCCAAATTCCGTGATTCCTTTTGGTGAAACAGACCTTGACCAGTGAGGCCAGCTTGCCCTACAAAAAAAGCACTCACAACTCAAATTACACACAAAATAATTAATAACAACAATTTTACAACACTGCTCGTGACCTTGCTAGAAGCCATGAGATTTCACAGCTAGAAGAAACTTCTGAGATCACCTAACACAACGACCCATTTCTCAGAGAAGGGTATTCCGGAAGGTGAAGCAACTTGTTCAACAAATTGGTAGCATACAAGAACTCTCCCCCGATCTCCAGACCTACTTACAACCCCTGCAATTTATTTGTATGTCCATTCATATTTTGAAAAAACATTTTATTCAAGCTCTACTTCATGATAGACACTCTTCCAGCCACGGGTATGAAATAAAACACAAGGCAGATGTCATCCGTGCTTTCATACAAGTGCACCCCATGTAATTCAGCCACACCCACGATGTTATTGTCTCTGCTCAGTCACAACAGAAAAGCAGAGTTGCACAAGGAGGGAAATGAAGTCTTAGGACCACTCACGGCACAGGCAAGGATCCACTCCCAGAACTGTGACCTCTCACTGATATACGTTGGCCCTGCTCCATGAACATCTATCCCTCTAAAGCCTAACACTTCCTCTCTCACCTCTGATTCTAACCTTGAATCAAATATCCCTTTTGGTGTAGTTTCTGACAAGCATGTAAACCTAGTCCACATTCCTTGAACCCTCACATCTAACTATGAACTTATTCAAGAGAAGAACTCCTTAACCCCAAGCCAAACAATCACAAAAAGCAGCTAAGAACATTTTCTCCAGGGATGAAGATACAGCTCCATTTATATAGCGGTTCCCAGTGGGAGCGATCTGGCTTCCCAGGAGACGTTGAACAATGTCTGGAGATATTTTGGGTTGTCACAACTGGGAAGGGATGTGATTGGCATCTAGTGGGGAGAAATCAGGGATGCTGCCAACTAACCTGTCATGCACAGGACAGTCCCCATCCCCACCATAAAAGCTATGCAGCCCAAAGTGCCATTCATGTTCAAGTTGAGAAACTGCACAAAGCACCAGGGCTCTGTGTAAAAGTAACCTATAGGGGCATCTGGGTGGCTCAGTCAGTTGAGCGCCAACTTTGGTTCAGGTCATGATCTCGCAGTTCGTGAGTTTGAGCCCGCATTGGGCTCTGTGCTGACGCCTCAGAGCCTGGATCCTGCTTTGGATTCTGTGCCTCCCTCTCTCTCTGCTTCTCCCCCACTCATGCTCTGTCTGTCTCTCTCTCAAAAATAAATAAGCTTAAAAAAAAAGTAACCTATAACCTAGGCAGCACCACTGTCCCTTCGGATCGACTCACAATAAATTGGTAGTATAACTGTTTTAAATAGAACAAAACTTAAACTCTTATGGGGATCCCAAACTACCTGGATAGTTTGATTTTCATCCCTGATGAGGAACTATAGTATGCCATCCCACTCATAGATGCTTGTAGAAAATAAAGAGCCCCAACCATGAATATGTGGTGTAGGGACCATCATTAACTGTGTTGGTTGTCTTCAGTAACTTATGAAGCCACTATTCATATTAGCTACTTTTACTGTTACACTTAATGATAAATAAATCGTAGGTTAAAATGCCTATCAAAATACAACCCAAATACTTTTCCCACAAACCTGGAAAAGAATTCCGTAAGAAACTAGAAATGACAACATTGTGAATTCCCTCCGAAAAAATACAATCATCTCCTTTAGAAAAATAAAATTATCCACCCGAATTCTGAAGTTAAATCAATCCAAGAAGATGTGGCAGACAGAAGCATATGACCAGCCCAGAGTTTTTGCTACACAAAAACTTAATTTCCTTTTGGACGAAAACCTTCACAGAATTGGTCATCACCAATGGTAATTGTGTCAAATCAGTTCTTTTTAACACAACTTCTAAGACGGTAAGTAACAGACCCATACACATCTCAGATAATTAAAAGCTTGATCAGCACAAACTATTTATGTTCAAGCCATTATACACAAACCATTCTGTATTTAATTCCCATTGGGTCCCGCTTCGTGGTCTTCAAAACAAAGACTCAAGACCTTGGGAGGCAGATATTACATTTTTCCAGATTAGTTATTAAGAAAAAAATTTTAAAAGAGCTTAAACAGCTTGACTAACGTGCCCTGGGTCCTATCAAAGGAAAACCCACCCAGCAAGTGAGGCAGTATCGTCCACTGCCATCAATACTTTACAGACGCATCCCAATCTGTTTTCATTTTCTCAATCCCTCAGGTTTCTCTTATGTATCTCATGCCCTCTAAAGTCTGCAGGCTAATAGCAAAACAGAAGAACAGAAAAAAAAGTTTACCAGGGCCAGGTCCCGAATTAAGTTTGGTTATATTAACTCACCTACCACGGCTTAATTTTGTCTACCTCCTTCAGAAGGATGATACCATCAGATTAGGCACAGCTTAGCTGGACCAGTGACCTAGAATTGCCTTTGATCAGAAGCAAACGTGGTTTGTGGAACTGACTGGCTTTAGATGCCAAAAAAACAAATACAAAGATTTTTTTGGAGCTAGACAAACACTGGGAACACTTACTAGCAACCAGAAAGCTGGTGTATTTGATCTTCGATGCTTGACGTCAAGGCAAGGTTTTAAAATATCCTAGTATTTGGCTTGTGCTCAATCTAGCATTTGAGATGTTTATAGATATTGCAGTTAATAATATTGACACATGGGAAGAAAGGGGGTCACTTGCAGGAAGAAAACACTTCGTGTTAGGTGACAAGCTGGTATGAAAAGCGGTAGCCTTCCTCGACCCTGACACACAACAGAAAGCCCTTAGGCTGTAAAGTGGGGAGAGGTGCTTTTTAAAAATGCAAATGCCTGAGTCCCATTCCAGTCCAACTGAGTCAGAATTTCAGAGGGGGGAGAGGGGAGAGGGCGGGGAGCAAGTTGCTATTGTTTTGAAACTTCCAGGGTTGATTACAACAGAGAGCAAGTGTTGGGAACGATGGCCAGAGAGCAGGTTGAAACAGACAGTTTGTGTGCAAATCTCAGTCCTGTTGTTACCAGCTGCACAGAACGCAAAAGCCGTGGGTTCTCTGACTTTCATTTTCCTCCACCGGTGATGCAGCAGACCCCGTACTTACCACTCAATGGCATTGCAAGGGTTAAAGCAAGGTAGGAAGTGCATCCGTCACATAATAGGGAAGTCAACATTATCATTTATCATCACCCATTACTCGAAGATCCAAATATTCTGTTCATATTCTCTTAAAAGGCAAGGGGTTTAGTTCTCGGATGGGTGAACAGACGATTCGTCAGAGATCTTGATCTTCCTTTTCTTTATGTACCTGGGTGAGCAATCAGGAAGTCTGCCTTGCTGTCACCTGAGCCCCAGTCTGGCGGCTTTGCTATTGAAGCACAGAGAAGAAAGGACTCCGGTCTGATTGCACTGGGCTACTTTCTGGGCCAGAGGCTGGAATGGTTGAGCATTCCCTGAGCATCGCGTGTGCTGATTTTCTCTGGGATCTTGAACAGAACAGGCTTCCACTGACCACAGGATCTGAAGTGGGTAATGACTGCATCAAAACAGCTACTTCAAAGTAATTGCTGACGAATATCAAGGAAGGATGCTAAGCACTTTACCACCATTATTTCATTTGCTGCTCGCAGGGGCCATCTATTATAGGTATGATCTCAACTTGACCAACACAGAAACTGAAATTAAATAGCATGTCAAAGGTCTCCCATTTAGTAGGTGGCATTTCCTGCGGGTGAAGCCATGTTTATTTGATTCAAAACCCCATTCTCTTAGCCAATCCATCATAGGAAATTAAAAGAAAACACAGCACAGGGGTGCCTGGGTGGCTCAGTCGGTTATGTGTCTGACTTCACCTCAAGTCGTGATCTCACAGCTGGTGGGTTCCAGCCCCGTGTCGGGCTCTGTGCCGACAGTTCAGAGCCTGGAGCCTGCTTCAGATTCCGTGTCTCCCTCTCTCTCCACCTCTTCCCCTCCCCTCTTTCTCAAAAATAAATGAGCATTTAAAAAACAAAAATAAAAAATAAAAGGAAACACAACACAGAAATGATCAAAATGCTCCCCAAGAACCTCTTACCTCCTAGGTTTGCTACTTTGTGGGTGAGCTACTCCCTATCTGTGGCTGTTGGAGGGGTGATATTTCTCAAATTTGCACAAAGCAATCTTTTGAAATGCTTATTAATATGCGCATTTCCAGGTCTCATCTTCCAGTGATTCAGAAACTGTAGGTCTGAGATGAGGGCTCTGAATCTGCATTTTTAGCATCCATTACAAGTTTCTCGAATATACATCTTTTCTGTTTTATTTCCTTCAAGAAATACCTTTTTAAGTAATGTCTATGGCTTATATTTTGTTAGTTTAAACTTACTATCCCCAAACAGAAGGCCCGGAACCAAATCCTGTCAGCCACCCGTTTTTTTAAAATAAAGTTTTATTCGAACACTACCACCCCTCCTTATACATCATCTATGTCTGCTTTCACAACAGCAGAGTATTTGCAGCAGTTGCTGTATGGCCCACCAAAGCAGAAAATATTTACTACCTGGCCCTTGGCAGGAAAATTTTACCATCCCCTGTCCTCAAATGACTCTATTGCTAGATTTTGGGGATATTGTGGACCCTTCATTATCTGGAAATATTTTTCTATATCTAACATCATCGGAGTCACTCAGCTTCTGGGATTCAGTAAGTGCATGAAAAACGTATTTTATTAATAAAAAATATCCTTCATTCTGTCTTGGGACATGATAGTCAAACAAGCGCTTAGATAAATTGCATTATCTCCTTTTCCTACCTTCTGATTAGCCACAAATTCAGAAACAACAGAATCAGAATGTTCTTCAACATGATCAAGAAAAGCAGGTGTTCCCCATCAAAGTTGTAAGACACATAAAGAAAAATCTGAGGAATCCATTAAGAATCCTCTTAACTTATTTACTTGAAAGAAAAAACAAAAAGCTAGTAAAGGCACAGACCTTTCCTGTTGCCATATACTTAAAAAAGTATCAAGATTGAGGGAAGAGCCAGTTGACATGGGTGGAGGTAACTTCTTCCAATTGCTGACTATTAGGAAAGTTAACCCACCTCGTTCTTCCCAACCCATCATTATGTAAAGGAAATAGTTGCCACATTAGGTCAAGCTCCTTTGGACCAGAGAGGAAAAAAGGGACAAATCACCAAGCCAGAGAAAAGAAAAGGAGATGAGTAAGATAGAGTCAAGTGACCAGAAGGATGTAGTTTGGAGGATCTGAGGGAGGAAATGGTCAAGAAGAGATAGATCATTATGAACTCGGATCACTGAGTATAGAAGTACAAGGGATTCTCAATGCTTGTTGAATGAATGCACCTAGAAAAACAAAGTTGAGTGGGGTGAGTTGGGGGGCGGGGGGGTGCTTCCAAAGAAAAAAGCAATGTTAGGAGTTCGAAGAAAGAAAATAAAAACATTATTCTTACACATAATCATCTAGTATCATATGAATGATCTCTAAGTATTTTCCCACTAGGGAAAATAAAAGCCTAGATTCCTCACTTGGAGCTCAGTTTCCTGGAGGGGAGCTAAAGGCTTGACCAGGTCTAGACTACATTTTATGCTCATTTGTTTGGCAGGGGCCCCTGGCATAAGTGGCTGGGGTCCAGGCTCTGTCGTTGCTCTCTCCATGTTGGCTTGACGCACTGCAGATTTCTCCGTCTGGTTCAACAGGAAGTGTGTACTGTTTGCGGGATGCTACTTAGCTATTTTTAAGAGCTGAGCTACATACAGGTATTTATGACTCTAGATCCGATTAAGGGAAACAACATTATTTGCCAATGCAAGTGCAGTGAATATTTTCACAGCCAAACATATGGCCTGAGGATGGAGGTGGTCAGGGTGAACGAGTAGAACAAGGCTCTTTCCTCAGCCCTGCAAAAGCCATCATTTCCTTCTGCCAGTCTGTAATGTCAGATTCTAAGAAATAGTCATTTGCTGGCAGGAAGGGGGTGTTGCGCTCTTACCTGAACTAGAGGAATGGCAGTTGTTCTTAACTACTATTTTGTACACCGGAGGGACTCATAGAAATCCTATTTGCTTATGTAGGCTAATCAGGAATCCTACAGAGTTTGTGGTAGAATCCTCCAGAAAAACAGAATACCGTATTTATAGAATTATTGGTAGAATAGATCTCCTATATGTGTATCAGATTGTGCCTTATTCATACCAATACACCTCCTATACACAAGCTCTAAGTGCCATAAGCCCAGTTAATGATACATACAGGAAATACATATCTTATGTGTATGTGTATATGAAGAAATTTATTATAAGAAGTCATAAGGAACTGGCTCACACAATCATGGAAGTTGGCAAGTTCAAAAGCTGTGGAGCCAATGTCCAGGTCAGCCACTCGAGACCCAGAAAGAGTAAATATACTAGTTCTAAGGCTAGCAAGCAGGAAGAACTAATGTTTGAATGTCTTAAGGTACAGAACTCTCTCTTACTTGGAGAACAATCAGCATTCTGTTCTATTCAGGCTTTCAACTGATTGGGTGAGGCTCACCCATATACGAGGGCAATCTGCTCTACTCACAGTCCACCAATTTTTTTTTAAGTTTTAAAAATTTTTTAAAAAGGATTTATTTATTTTAAGAGAGACAGAGAAGGTGTGAGAGGGGGAGGGGCAGAGACAGAGGGAGACACAGAATCCGAAGCAGGCTCCAGGCTCTGAGCTGTCAGCACAGAGCCCCATGCCGGGCTTGAACTCACAAACTGTGAGATTGTGACCTGACCCGAAGTCTGATGCTTAACCGACTGAACCACCCAGGTGTGCCTGTGATTCTCTCTGCCAAGGTAGAGCCTAGGACCATGAGCCAAAGCATTCACTGAACACTGAATAAAATGAACAAGTGTGCCAGTGAAAATATGAATTGAAATAATGTTTCTTACTAAGCAGTTATTTTAGTAACACATCACACAGCTCCTTGACTCTCTTTCTATCTCATCTAACTTGCATATACCTGCCTCTTGATTCCTAGCAAGGTTGGGAAGGCATGTAGTCTGTGCATGATGGCAACTGTGTAATCTCATTCACCCTCCCTGCTTGCAGGCTCTAAGTCACCATCACTGAGGTCTGTTTTAGCATTTCCGTATTTCTACATAAGACAGAGCAGATTTCACATTTGGTAAAATAAAGTCATGTTAAATTCAGCTCAGTCTCTTTGATTAGGTTATTTTGGCTTTCAAGATGTTGAGGCACATCTTCCAGAACTAGCTGTGTTCAGCCTACAGCAATATGAATTGTGAAATTATAAGAGGACACCTACCTCTTTTCAGTTTTTTGGATGCATGTTAAACTTGAATTATCTGACAATACGCAATTTGAAGCTTTCTCTTGCTGTCTTTGAAGGCAAAGAGAAGATGTAAAATCCCTTCTTAGAGACAATCAAGCCATCCTCAAAGATAGGAGGACCCACCCCATTAAAGTTTGTTGAATATTCAAATTCTAACTTCACCAGGCAACTGAGGGAGATTCTTCCCAGAATGGAAACATGGAAATCATGTTATTATCCAGCCCATTTAGATTTCTGTAACCACCGAGCTAAATGAAACAGTGTGACAGAACATATCTATCCCCGCAGACACCCTATTGGCTACAACAGCAACTCTTTTGGAGAAATTTTCCAAGAACATCATAAGGTCTAGGGAGAAAACGATATTAAGCACAGAGATTTCGCATCGTGCGCTGAGACGGCTCAAGGTAGTTAGAAGATTGTGACCTTGACTCAGCAATCCCACACCTTCATATTTAAAACACTGAGCAAGTTAATTACCAGACCCTAAATGTGAGACATAAAACTACATAACTTCTGGAAGAAAATGTGGAGAGAAAAATCTTTGAGACCTTGGGCCATATCATGATTTATAATAAGAAATATATGTATTTAGTCTCTGTCCCCATTTCTGGCACAGAACTCCTAAAATCCTTGGTATTTCCCAAGCGAGAAGAGGATTATGAGCACCTTTTGTTCTAATGATTGGTCTTTGACACTGGTGAAACCTTGTAATTTCCAGAGCAACAGGAGTGTCTTCTGTTCTAATAAGGTGGCTCTGGGTGGCTCATAGGTGGGGGCCAGTCATCAGAAAGATCAAGCCATGATTAGAAGCTTAGAATTTTCAGCTGTCTTCAACTGTCTTGGGAAATGAGAAGTGCTGAAAATGGAGTCAATGATTCATCCTGCATGTGTGATGAAGCCTCCAGAAAACTCCCAACAGTATGGGGTCCTGGTAACTTCCAGGTTTGTGAGAACATACACATACTGGGAGACTGGTGTACCCCAACTCCATGGGGACAAAAATTCCCGTGCTCAGGACCCTCCCTCCGCCCCACTTCAGACCTCACCCCATGGATTTCTTCATCTGATTGTTCATCTATGTCCTTTCTCAGATCACTTAATAAACTGGCAAACATTTAAGTAAATGTTTCACTGAGTTCTCTGAACCACTACAGCAAATCAATAGGATCCAAAGGGGGAGGAGGTCATGGGAACCTGTGATTTATAGCCCAAGTCAGACGGGAGTTGTGAAGAATCTGGGGACCTACTATTTGTGATCAACATCTGAAGCTGGGCATAGTCTAGTGGAACTGAGATCATAACCTGTGGGATCCGACACGACCTCCAGGAAGACAGTGTCAGAACGGAATTAAATTGTAGGACATCCAGCTAGTGTCCCAGAGAGTTTCTTGGTGGGGAAAACTCCCCCATTTCTGGTGTCAGAAGTGAAGTGTTCTGGATGAGTCAAAGAAGAGACACACAGGAGGAAATATCGGGTTTTTCTAGCTCAGTTAGAAAAAGATTTCTTAGGGGCACCTGGATGGCTCAGTCTGTTAAGTGTCCAACTTTGACTCAGGTCAGGTCGTGATCTCATGGTTTGTGGGTTCAAGCCCCACATCAGGCTCTGTGCTGACAGCTCAGAGCCTAGAGTCTGCTTCGGATTCTGTGTCTCCCTCTCTCTCTGCCCCTCCCCCTGGTTTGTGCTCTGTCTCTCTTTCTCAAAAATAAATAAACACTAAAAAAAAAAAAAAAGAAAAGATTTCTTAGATACAACACCAACAGCATGATACATTAAGAAAAAGTGGGTAAGTTGGACTGTATTAAAATATATTAAACTCTACGTTTTGAAAAACACTATTGAGGAAATGAAAAAAATAAGGCAGCATCTGGTAGAAAATCTACACAAAACACAGAGCTGGGGAGCCTGGTGGCTCAGTCAGTTAAGCATCTGACTCTTTACCTCAGCTCAGGTTTTGATCTCAGGGTCATGAGTTCAAGCCTTGGATTCGTCTCCATGCTGGGCGTGAAGCCTACTTAAAACAAACAAAAAACAAACACATTAAGGGCAGTGGTGGCCAAATGATGATATTTCCTCCCCAGAAACAAAGCTAGGCTAAGCAAAAGATATAATGAAACAGCAATTTTAATATGTCGAGGGGGGAAAAAGTAGAAAACCAAAATAAACCTCTGTCTTTCTGGGATTCTATATCCAGCAAAGAAACCATCCAAAAGGAAGGCAAAATGAAGACATCTCACATTAGGGGAAACCCAAGTGAACTTTGCACCAGTCAACCTACACAAGGAAAAACAATATAAAGTAAGTTTCTTCAGGCTCACGGGAGAGGAAAATCACTGGGAAGAGTAAATATGTTGACAGTTATTTGAAAACCTGTTTTATCCTTTCTCAATTTCTTTAAAAGATGATTGTTATACAGCAAAAATAGCAGCAATGCAAGTGTGGGATTTATAACTCAGCAAAGTAAATTAAATAAGATCATTAGGCAAATAAGTAAGTAAATGAACTGCAATAGTGACAACAGTAATTCAAGGGGCAAGAGAGAAGTTAATGGCAATATAGAGTGAAGTGCTAATAACTCACAAGAGACCATGATTAAGGAATTATGCATACAGTAATTTTGATGTCAAACAGAAGAAAAGGAAAGGAAGGAATGAAGGAAGAAGGGGAGGGAGGGAGGAAGAAAAGAAGGGAGTAATGGAGGAAGGGAGGGAGGGAGGAAGGGAGAAAGGGGGAGGAAGAGGGAGGGAAAGGAGAGAGAAAGAAAGACATAGGCAAGGGAGGGGAGAGGAGAAAAGGAAAAGATACCACCACCAAATTTTAAAGCAAGCAAAGTGCAGGTACCAATCCAATAAAGGAGATAGAACGGAAGTCAGAAACACATGATTAATCCAAATATAGGACACCAGCTTATTCATTTCTGACTATTCTTTGACTTAGAACCATTTCATGTAACTGAAATTTATCTTCGATTCATCAAAAATATTGATGATCTGGCAATCGGTTAGCCACGAAGTGCTTTAAAATCCTTTGAATTTTCTGAGGTACAAAAGATAACGTGTTCATATCTCTTTATGAAACCTGACTTCTGAAAGATGCAAACAGAACTCTGACTTTATATTCTGTCTTCGGAAGCCGAAGTGACAGTACAGATGAGCAATTCCTTCAAACAGCTTCTTAGTGATACATTTCAGTGAAACATCACTCCTCAAGGTTTCATCCACTTCCTATTTAATATGGGCAGGGTGGGATAGGGAAGGGAAATAAGGTTTTGATTATTTCCCCTTAAGCTGCTCTTTGGGAGGGCACCAGCATCTCTTTCCAAGAAAATGGATAAAATATACCCAACTCTCAGTATTTTTTTCCTGAATAAATTGACTTGTGGCCTATTTGACTTACAAAAATTTTAAAGGAAAAAAAAAGACAAATATACAGTAGCTACAAAATTAGTTTTTAAAGGATCAGAGGCAAATAGCCTCGGAATAACCCTGTCTCTGATGGTGCATTCCCAAAGAGAAAAGTTAAAAAAAAAAATAAATAAATCATTGTATATGTATTTGGTTAGCGCAAAAGCTGATTGTCTTTTCAGACATCCCTCTTGATGTGGTTGGAAATTGGAACAAGTTTGGAAAGCAATTTGCCATTTTATAGCTCAGATATTTCCTCCCTTGCTTTCTACTTTCAGAAATGGAACACTTTGTGATAGACAGAGCAGCCAGAGGCATGAAATTCAACCAGGACTAAATATTACAAACTACAGGTAGCCTGTACCCTTCGGCGTGATCTCTCTTCATGTGTTCTGTGTATTTCCTTTCTTTGCCGTTCTGCCCGGTTTCCTCTGAAAGCTGCAGTAGAGTGCGACTGACAATTGTTTGACATTATTTCTGGATGTACCCGAGAGAAATATGTTTTGCATATTCACTACTGTACGTTGATTTTTTGGTTAAACCTGGAAAATTACATTGGGTTGGGTGGTTTTTCTGTTTTGTTTTTGGTACAAAATTACTCTTTCCAAACAGCGCAGGAGGAGATGAAAGGCAAGGATATTGTATTAACGTAGTAATACTACGTTAAAAGATCATCGGAAGAAAGGTCTAAAGTGGTTGTGGAGAAGTGGGAATTGCATGCCAGAAAGCTTAACTTACTTACTGTCCCATTCGAGCACCAAACAAGAACCCATGGAAAAATGTTCAACTTCCACAAGGGGAAAGTACATTTTAGTGACTGGATGGATCAGGGACTTGTCTAGTTTTTATGTGACTGCAACCAAAATGCACTGCAGATGTGCCTTTTTATGTTGTTGCTAGTAAGGCCTTTCTTTCTAGTATTTGAGCAGATTTAACTGAACCATAAAGCTCTTTCAAGGATTTCTCTTCGTCAAGAGCCACACTTGCTTTGGCGACAGTAAGATTGTAGCGATAGCACACCCTTATAACCTCAGCCTGTGTCTGCTCCTCCAGGGACCTACCAAAACCACCCGCTCCCATCTTCTCACATCCCACCCCCTCTCTTGGTTTTTTTTAAGAAGAAAATAATGGAATTTGGTTCTCATTCATCAACAAAATGAATGAGAACATACCAGTTATTCAAAATTGTTCCACTGAGGTGATTTTTCATCACATTGGACTTTTGTTAAGTTTTTAAGTTTATTTATTTATATTGAGAGAGAAAGAGACAGTGCGAACAGGAGAGGGGCAGAGAGAGAGGGGAGAGAATCCGAAGCAGGAGGCTCCGTGCTGTCAGCTGCAGAGCCTGATGTGGGGCTCAAACTCACAAACTGTGAATTCATGACCTGAGCCAAAACCAAGAGTTGGATAGTTACTCAACTAAGTCACCCAGGCACCCTATCATAATGTTAAATTATTTGGATAACATCGCAGGGGGGAGAGAAATGGGGAGGTTATAATCAAGGGGCACAGACACTCCGTTATGTAAGATACATGAGTTCTAGATCTTCATACAATATTGTGCCTAGAGTTAATCATACTGTATTCTACAATTAACATTTTGTCAAGTGGGTTGATTTCTAATAACACTGTATTCTACAGTCAACATTTTGTCATGTGCATTGATCTCATGTTAAACACTCTTACCACAATGAAATAAAAGAAAATAAACCACTTGGATAACACTGAAATAATCGTATAATAACAACACCCCCATGTTTTGCTTCCTACTTTCTTCTAGAAACTGGACCAACTCTACATACATTTGCTCTGTTCCTCCAGCTCTACCCCAATTGAAAGAGCATTAAACACTTTTAGAGGGATTAAGCAACTGATCCAACCATGTAAAAACGTAGCGAAGCCTGGCCGGTCTCCTCAGTCCTTCTGATTCCAAAGTCTATGCTGACCCTGAAATTTAATGCAGAGACTCAAATCACCTTGATATATCCTTCCTCCTTTTAGAGGCTAACAGCCTGTTTAGATTAGAACAAAGTATCAAATGTCACAAGATAGAATTTCCCGTTTATCCACGAAAAATCAAAGGCTTTTTTAACTTACGGCATTTCCCACCTTAATTGCATCTGAGTCTGATTGCTCCTCCATTCTGTCTCCACTTTGTGTAAATACATCCATTCTGCATTGCAATGAAATCTTATGAATTCAGACCCGGCTTGTTTGGCATTTGTGATAATTGGATGAGACTGGATGGGCTCATGTTAACTTTTCTATTATCTTCAAAGAAAGAAAAGTGAATGCTATTAAAATAATTTCCTGGGGTTTAATCGACCTGAGAAATTGTAGCAACTCTTAAGAGCCTAGCATACAAATGACTAGTTTTCAAATATCTCTTATGAAGAGATCACAGACGGTCCAGAAAACTTGGTAGTGCTCAAATATTAGTTCAACAACTTCTAAAGTTGCAAGAACTTATAAAAATAAAAATTAAAGAGCCCACCGACTTTAATACAAGCTGTCCTTTTCTTCAATTATTTTCAGATGGTGAGAGTTTTACAAATTCACTTGATTGTATACACTGCTTTTTTAAGTCATGTTTTGTGAAGACCTTTGGGATTGATAGGTCTGGGGCCCTTAAACAAGTTATACCTTTTATGACTGATTTTGTTTGTTTTCATTTGTTTTAAACTGAGCTACGGGCTGATAGACAAAGATTCCATTCTGGATGTGCCTTTGATACAGTTGGAGTTTAGGTGAATTATTTTTGTCTCTCAGTGAATTTCCAACAAAAAGAAATAAAATATCCAACTTAAACATGTAACAGTGAAAAAGTAAATGGCGTAAAGCAATGGGGATGAGTCATGTCGTGCCGAGCACATGACAACCACAGACGAAATGGGTTTATTTCTCTCCATTCCTCCCTTACACACTTCCTGCTCACTCTAGGCACCCATGCACAGGTAACGGTGGTTTAAAGTGATCCATGAATGCAAATGCCCATTTCCATCTGATCCATCTGATGGGTTCTTTGGTCAGCTGTGCCTCCTCTCTCTCAGAACCCCCACCGGCCCCAAACCCATGGTCCTGAAGACTGAAGATTCAGAGTGTCTCAGAGCTCTAGACAAAGCAGATCAGAGGCTGTCAGAGCGCAATACAGCAACTACGAAAATCACAGCAAACTCACTGAAGAGTGCCTGATACAGTTGTTCTGATGCTGTAAAGCTTAGGCTCCAGCTACCACTGATGATGAGGAAGAGGAAGATGGGAACTACCCCACTTCAGGAAAAGAATCATTTTTGCTGCCTGGGCCCCTGGGGGGTGGGGGGGAGGTGGCAACAGAAACTATCTTTCCCCGTGGTGCTGGCCTAAGAGCCTGGTTACGATGTGAACAGCCAGATGCCCGCACTAGCCCTCTGCCCATCAACAGACCCAGAGACCCTTCGGTGAACTCTTCAGACACTTCCAGAACCTGGCGTGTGTCCTTAATGCCACTGTCATCAGAGCGTGTCTCATAGTGGCCAGATTCATGAGGAAGCTTCTGAATGAAGAGATAACTTGGATTTTTATGTGTGCTCTGCAGTCTGGGGGGTGCAAAACATAACAGGCATTGGGATAACGGGAGAAGAGCATCTTTTCATGCTGATCAGCACACTTAAGAAAGAAGCCTCTGAAGAAGCTGAAACACTGGCCACGGTGGCTAGGAGGTAGGAGGAAAATGGGAACATGCTCAAAATCCTACAGGTAGGGGGTTTCCCCACACGAAACCCCTCAGCCAAGATAGTGACACAGGGAAGGCATCATCTTTACCGTCTTTATTCTCCTGCCCGTGACCATCACTGTCCTTCCGACCCGCAGCTGAGATGGGAACAGTTACTGGTGCTGCGTGATCCCCGTGGATCCCGCAAGCCACAGGCTC
>NW_027532607.1:7054407-7141724 GCF_008692635.1 Crocuta crocuta | reverse complement strand
TGGGGATCCTGAAAGCCACAGGCTCGTCCCGCTGCACGGCATTGTTCAAACACCCCTGGTTTAGAGAACACAGACTTGGCACTTGACCACTTCTGCCACTTGTCTACACGTCTGTGACTCCATTCAATCCTGTCTCACAACATCTCTTTTTCCCCCTAAAAACTAAAAGCATTGGAGCGCCTGGGTGGCTCAGTCGGTTAAACGTCCGACTTCGGCTCAGGTCATGATCTCACGGTTTGTGGGTTCGAGCCCCGCATTGGGCTTTGTGTTCACAACTAGCTCAGAGCCTGGAGCCTGTGTCAGATTCTGTATCTCCCTCTCTCTTTGACCCTCCCCTGCTCATGCTGTCTCCCTCTCTCTCTCTCTCAGAAATAAATAAAACATTAAACATTTTTAAAAAATGAAAATAAATAAATAAAAACTAAGAGCACTGAGATAATAAATGTACAAGATGGAGAACTGTCCGACACAGAGAAGATGCCCACAGAGCTATCCTTTCCACTTATGCTTGCTCTTGCTGGCTGTCTTTTCCCTTCTAGCCGACAGGGCAATCAGGAAGGGAATTAAGACTTGATAGCACACAACAGTATTGCTGCCAACTCTAGAAGTTTGGAGGATCATTCTTCCCCTTTAAAACACTCAAGGAAAGAAAGAAAAGAGACTGTGTAAACAGCTTTCATTTTCCTGTCTCTTGCTGCACTTCTGAACTCCACCACTAAAATAAAGTCCCAGAGCCAGTACAGTCTGAAAATGCTTTCTGATCTCTGATCCAGTACAAACACAGGAACCAAATTATATTTCCAACCAATCAATCCAGGACCTCTGAAAAGGAAAAGCATTTTCCTCGACTGACAGATGAACTTGAATTAGAAGAGAAGTCTTTACATTCACAGGTGGGCCAAGGAATTCACAAACCACAGACAAGGGGAAAAGTACCTACCCTCAGGATAACCCTGACCTTGTTCTCAAGATATGAAACAAATGATATACTACACGGCTTTTAAAGCAGAATCTTAAGGTGCCTTTCATAAAGGGCTGAGTACCTACACATACCTTTAAATAGAAACACCAGGTTCTCAAGAAACATAATTTATCATATACATTTTTATCTGTAAAAAGCCTTTTCTGGAGGTCTGCCATAAAATCAACATATTCACATCACTCGGGATCTATTAATCTGACAAAATATCAGCAATACAGAGTGACTTGGGGAAGACATTTGGCAGAAAATAGAAATATCTCCAGGCTAACATGTGGGGGTGGAGGGGGGTGGAGAAGATGCTCTTGGAATCTTTATTAGCTCAAATATCTGGCACATATAGAATCTTCCAACTTGACCATCTGCAGAGGAACAAAATTGGTAGGGACGATAGTACCAACAAGACATGTTGCTTAGCTCTTTTTTTTTTTCTTAACTTCATAAAAACCAAAATGTTACATAATGATTACAGTAAAATCAGGAAATATAAATATTCAAAAAGAAAACAAAATAATCTGTAATTTCATTTTAAATCTTTTTTTAAGTTTATTTATTCTGAAAGAGAGAGAGAGAGGCAGAAAGCAAGGGAGACAGAGAATCCCAAACAGGCTCAGTACTGACACCATAGAGCCTGATGTGGGGCTTGAACCCACGAACAGTGAGATCATGACCTTAGCTGAGACCAAGAGTCAGACGCTTAACTGACTGAGCCACCCAGGTGCCCCAATCTGCAATTCCATTAAGCTACAGATAACTATTAACATTTCGGTGTATATCCATCTACACACTTTTGTATGCATAAGTATCTGGATTTTGTTGTTTATTTGTATAAGTCACTATATTTGTTTCACAAAAATAAAATCACAATATATGTACTCTTTTTTTTTTTTTTTTTTTTACACAAGCTGCCTGAGACCATTGTAGAAAACAGAAAATTCAAATAAACAATAAGGGGAAGGTTTCGTATCATCTAGTTATCTAATACTTGGCATCTATCTCTCTTGATATTTCCTTCCTATTTTTTTTAACGTTGATTTGTTCTTGAGAGAGAGAGAGAGAGAGAGAGACAGAGCATGAGCAGGGAGGAGCAGAGAGAGAAAGAGACACAGAATCCAAAGCAGGCTCCAGGCTCTGAGCTGTCAGCACAGAGCCCGACGCGGGGCTCGAACCCATTAACTGTGAGATCATGACCTGAGCCAAAGTCAGATGCTTAACCGACTGAGCCACCCAGGGACCCCCTCCTGATATTTTCAATGCACTTTTATACACTGAATACAAATTTTTATAAATGTCATTACTGTATAGGAGATATTCAATTACCTGATTTCCTCATTAACCCTGAATATTTTTCCTGTGGGGGAAAAAGTGTCAAAACTGTTGATGGTGTCTTAGTCTACCCTTGAGTATTCTTTGCATTTCTGGGGGAAAAAAAAAACTGAGTCAGAGGTATGCAATTTACCCAAAGCACTGTGGGACAGTGGCCATTTCCTCAGAACCAGCCAATGTTGGACCTTATAGTTACTTTTTATTTTCATCAGTTTCAGAGAAGGAAAATGCTATGTTTAGTGTTTATGAAATCAAATGCACCCTGAAAGATGTCTGTGGGCATAGGTTTTACAAATAATTGTATAGCCCTTACTGCATGCCAGGCAGTTACAAACACTTAATAACTATTAATTAATTTCATTCTCTTAACAACCCTATATTATAGGTGCCATTATTATTGCTCCCATTTCACTGATGGGGAAACTGAGGCATGAAGCAATGAATTAACTTAGCCAGGATCAAGGGGACTAGAATTCAGACCAGGCCGTTGACAAGTCCCCCTCCTACGTCCATTCCAGCAAGCAAGGTCTCTTCACAAATCTCATAGTGCGATGAAAGCACATTTCGAATACTTCCTCACTACGTTTCTCTTATACTAGCCATGCCCTGTGACTATAGGTCTGCAAGGGAGGCTTAGAAAATAAACACAGGTGGGGAATCTGGGTGGCTCAGTCGGTTGAGCATCCTTTTCTTGGTTTTGACTCAAGTCATGATCTCATGGTTGTAGAATCGAGCCCTACTCTGGTCTCCATGCTGGATGTGGAGCCTGCTTGGGATTCTCTCTCTTCTTCTCTCCCTCTTGCCCCTCTCTGATCTCTCTCTCTCTCTCTCTTTCTCTCTCTCTCTCTCAAAATAAATAAACTTAAAAAGCATAGAAAATAAACACAAGGCAGCAAAAAGGGTTAGGATTACTATGATGGCTTACAAAATGACGAATCCTCTCCTGGAACTTAGCTTACTCCCATTCCCAGTAACATTCAGGGTTCTATTTGCAGACAAGAAGCAGAGGTGGTAATGACACTGTTGAGTCACCAACGGAAGGTGTCTGCCATGCCGGCATCGTGTGCTCATGACATGCAGGAAGAGGTCCAATGCAACCTGGATTACAGCGGTGGCCATGGTGGACGGTGGTGCCAAACGTGACCAGAAGTCTCTATTCCAAGTGACTGAGTTTCCCAGTTCAAGAGAAGTGTAGCTGAGTTCTGGGTGCAGGCCCGGGTTTCATGCAAACGGGGCTTGCCTTTCAGGATAAGCCAGTTCCACTCTGCGCTGCAAACGTCCCTGAGTAGAAGGCATGGGGCTCTCACAGAGTGGAGAGCCTGGGGCTGGGCAAGCCATGGGGTGAATAACACCAGTTCACACACGGGCTCCAAAAGCACATGGTACAAGTATCACGAATGGGGCGCTAAACCCAGGACACAGGCAACATCTCCCGAGTGGTCTGGGAGGCTAATGATACAACCAAGAATCAGAATCCACGTAGAAGCTCGAGGAGAGTCAAAAACCTAAACATGGCTGAGAGCAAGAGGAAAGGTACAAATCTTCAGTTGGGGAATCTAAGCCAGGTAGGCTTAGGGGGTGTGAGTGAGGCATGGGTCAAAGCTTTGGACCCTTATTGGATGGAAGGAAGGAGAAGATAATTCAGAGCAGGGACCCTGCTCTCAGGCTCAAATACAGGTATATCTACATGACATTGGGGAGCAGGAGATGTGTGCCTCCTGCCCACTACTATCAATGCTGATGAAGGCTAGTGAGTGTGGGTTGCTTTCCAGAGTATGACAGGACCCTGAAAATAGGCTTCTCCTTGGCGAATCTTCACAGTTCACGTTCAGTGGCCATTGCACATATTTGCTTGCTGAGGCTTTCAGCAGGGTGATTTATCCAGATGACTCAAAGCTGCGAGTTGGAAATCACTCCACTGCTCTTTTCATCTGCACCCTCGCCAGCTCAGTCATATATAAAACCTAATCACACTAACTTAGTTTGTTCTGCAAGTTGCAATTCGACATTCAAAGCCCCAGGGAGGTTTCTTCATCCTTAACTGGTATGGAATCAGAGCTAAACAGATGAACAGAGTGAAGTGCCTCTTTTGTAGTCATAGGTAATCAAGGCTGTACAGTAACTAAAGAAGGAAGGAAGCTGGAAGGTTCTCCGTCCCTGGGTCATGGAGCCAATGATGCACATGTGTACACACACATGCACACACACACACGTGCATGCACACAGACACATACATGCAGACACATGCATGCATGCACATACGTGCGCACACACGCACACATGCACACAGAGACACACATGCACGCATGCACATACACTTTCGCTAATTTAAGCCAGCAGGGATGCTTTTCTTCTGAGAATCACTAACCCTTCCATACTTTCCTTCTAACCTTTAAAGGATCAGAATATGTTTCTTATTGGAAAATGTAAAAAAAAAATAAATCCATAGAAATGTCCCCTATGATTGAAAACAGAAGCTGGCCATTAAGACATTCTCATTGGAAAAAAAAAAAAAACAAATGGAAAGTCAAATGAAATGGAACACCACCAATGCATTTTATCAACTGCATGTTGAAGAACCACACCCAACACATTTTATCAAAGGAATGACAGACATGCTGGACTGTTAATTACCTACAGGTTTCTCTTCTAAATTTATATCCCTCGTGGGACAAAGGCTGAACAAGGAATATGCTGGCTATAGCGAGAGCACTGGGGAGGAAGGTGGATTAGCCAGTGACTCAGAGATCCATGGACCTCCATTTTTTCATCTCTAAATGTGTATTTCAGCCAAGCCAGAAAACAACACGCCTACATAGAGTGGTATCTTACTTGCAAAGCTACATTCCTACAATCAAAACAGCCCGATATCAGCCCTAAACTTGGGTTATTTATGTTGCTTTGCTGCCAGTTTAAAAAAAAAATCAGGAAAAAAAAAAAGTCATGAAAATCCAGGTTAGGCTCATGGCAGCCACACACAGCTTCCTTCATTCTGCGTCAGGTACTTGAACACTTGACCTTGGTTTCAGAATATCCCACAAGAAGGATGCATGGCATCTTTCATTCATTTATCCTGTCTCTCTCTTCCCCTCTCTCTCCTGAATGCCCAAAGCTAAGCAGAATTTAAACATCGAAATCAAATGGCAACAGTATTTTGAGGAAATCTATTTTTTGTTGATAATGATAGGGGAATATTTCTCATGGCGTGAACAGCATCACAACCTTTGCCAAGAGGAGCTGGCTGTGAATTTGAGAAAGAGAGAGGCTGAGAAGCAAACAAGAGAAGGGTGTTTATGCATGTGGAAGAGCATGTGTACGGAGGCATCAGGGACGAAGTGACATAAACTATTCCTGTCCATTGGAGACCTATGTGTCGTGGATCTGTATAGATCTGTACGTTCTGTCCTGCACACATCCCTTTATCTATCACGCTTACTCATTACTGACGCATGTTCTGACTATAGCTGGTTGCGGAGAACACAATGTGGGAACTTCTTTGGGAATACCTGCTAGAGGCCATCATAAGGAAGTGTGAAATATAGACACAGCACACTTCACTTTCCCTTCTTCGGGGAGAAATGGAGAGACCCAACCCCCTCTCTCTAGGTGCTGTGATTCAAGGTTATGAAGAAGTTTTCTCGCTTTTCTCCCTTCAGACACACCTATAAAGGTATCCATCCATCTCTCCTCTGTCTGCACGTCTCCTGGGAAGGTGAAGGGCTCAGTTGGTTGATCAGGTCAGATTAGTGTCCTTGTTGCAGATAGAGCTTTGATCAGTGGGAGTGGGGGGGTGGGGAGACAGGCTTTGTGGGATGGAAGCGGGAAGAGAGAGCCAAGAACAACAATGGAACTCTATGTCAACACTGTCCTGTGCTGATGTGAATGAAATATAAATATTGCACAATGAGCCATTTTAAAAAATGCTTCAAAATATGATGCTCTTGTATTACGGGTAAGCTAAGTGGAGGAAGAGACCTGTTTCATCCCAGCAAATGTTAATAGCAGCCCAGGAGCTGGAAAACCAACTTCAGAAACACTTAATGTTTAGATCCACTTAGTGGTTGGAAAAAAACAACTTTTTTTTTTTTTAATGTTTAAGAGCCACTCCAGCAAGTGGAAACAGCAATTCCTTGTAAACAAACCTTTAACATGAAGATATTTCTCAGTGGCAGAAAACTCAACTTCATAAAGTCAGATTTCTGAGGGTTTTTTTTCAGCCCCTCAGAGACTACAAAAGTGACCACATTCTGTCAGTTGATGCATCAAACAGACACACACAAACAAGCGACCTTCCATGCCCTATGTCAGCGGACTGTGTGTCTGATGAAAAGTCCGTGCAAACGTGGGGTGCACATTTGGAGAAAATCAAGTATGACAAAAAGCCAACATACTTTCTTGCTCTGCTAGCTACTCCATAAGGGACACTAATGACGGTTTTAAATGTGACATAAGCACTTTGAGGCTGTTCCCAGATGTATTTCTTCGCAGCTCCCATAGTGGTTCTCATTAACGGCGTCGGTTGGGAAGCATCGTGTTGGACTTTTCATTGAAAATCCTCTGCTCTTTCCATGGCATAATAATCCAGCTAACCAGCGCGGTGTCGAGAGGGCAGGCCAGTGAGCCCGCTTAGAAAATCATATCCCTAACCTCAGCGTCAGTCCTATTTCTCTCTGTAGAACAGAAACAAGGCAGATTTATATATTGAACGGTACCAGGAGGAGCTTCTCACCAAAAATATCCTTGGAAATCTACAATTACACATTAATATGATTGCGTTTCACTAAAGAACTACTGTTCCAGGGCAAACATTCTTAGAAATACCTTTAGTATGTTGTACCAGGAATTTCTTGTCCTGGGGCACCTGGGTGGCTCAGTCAGTTAAGCATGTGACTCTTGATTTCAGCTCAGGTCATGATCTCACGGTTCATGAGTTTGAGCCCCATGTCAGGGTCTGTACGGACAGCATGGAGCCTGCTTGGGATTCTCTCTCTCCCCCACTCTCTCTCTGTCCCTCCTGCACACATTCTGTCTCCCTAAATACATACATACATACATACATACACACACACATACATACATAAATAGGGGTGCCTGGGTGGATGGTTAAGTATCCAACTTTGTCTCAGGTCATGGTCTCATGGTTCATGGGTTCAAGCCCCGCGTTGGGCTCTGTGCTGACAGCTCAGAGCCTGGAGTCTCCTTCAGATTGTGTCTCCCTCCCTCTCTGCCCCTACCTTGCTTGCACTCTCTCTCTATTAAAAATAAATAAACATTTAAAAAGTAAATAAATAAACTTTCAAAAAATTTTTTAAAAAGAATTGAGCAGCTCTCTCTAGTTGCTGGGTTGAGCAGGGACTCTCAGGCCGGGGAGACAGATGAGAAGATGATTGGAGTAATCCAGATAAACAGTGATAGAGGCTCAGACTGAGGTGTTATGATAGAGGTAAGAAGCAATCGCTTCCTGGAAATAGCCTGATAGACTGACCATGGAGCATAAGAAAAAATGCGTCAGGCACCTGGGTGGCTCAGACAGTTAAGCATCCAACTCTTGACTTCAGCTCAGGTCATGATCTTGTGGTTTGTGAGACTGAGACCCACAGTGAGATTGTCTGTCCCCATCTCTCTGCCCCTACCCCCCAAATAAATAAATAAACATTAAGCAAAAGAAAGAAGGAAAAGGGGAACGCTTGCCCTGCACAAGCACACGTACGAAGTTGCCGGGTCCTGAGACAGGCCTCTGAGACCAAGACAGTGCAGTGCACGAACAACGGACCAATAAATGTGAAATAAATAAATCCCAATTTTAATGATAAGAAGCCTGAAGTTAATTCACTTACTCGAAGTCATACCACGACTAGTGGCCGAGTCAGGACCAAAAACCACGTCTGTCTGGCCCAAAGGCCCACGGTCTCTCTACACAGCCACCTGTGATGTTCCCAAAGAACTGAACTAGAGTGGGAGGGAGAGGCAAGCAGACTCTCTCATTTCTGTTCTGAGCACTTCACGATTCCTCTTGCCCAACCTGATGGAGGCTCTCCCCAAGGGTCACAAACCAGGGACCTGTTGGCCTAATAAGGCCCACTGCCATGTTTTGCTTGGCGCTCACAAGCTTTGTAAAAACAGTTCGTGTTTGAATGCCTTTAGGCTGGGCTTGTCCTTTCCAGCCCAGCCACGCACACACCACTCCCTCTTTCTTAAAGCGGCGCCCTTCAGCTCTTACCTGCAGGGCCCCTTGAAGATTATTTGATTTTTCAACCAGTGATTCAAACCAATACGACAATGGGAATTTAGCTCTGGGGCAAGGCAAGTGTGCTAGACAGAAGACCGTGGAGTCAGACAGATCTTAGTTCATTCCCAGCCCTATCATTTACCATCTGTGTGAGCCTAAGGAAGCTTTAGCTCTCTTTCTGCATCCGTAAAGTAGGGAGAACAGCATCTACTTTGAACTACTTTTGTGAGACCTGGGTCAGAGAAGACACATAATATACACAAGCATGCTAAGTGCTAACCATGTGGCCATGGCTTTTTTTTTTTTATGTTTACTTATTTTTTTAAATTTTTTTTATGTTTTTTTAATGTTTACTTATTTTTGAGAGAGAGAGAGAGAATGAAATGAGGAGGGGCAGAGAGAGAGAGGGAGGCGCAGAATCCCAAGCAGGCTCCACACTGTGAGTGCAAAGCCCAGGGTCCGGCTCGATCTCAGGAACCATGAAATCATGACCTGAGCTGAAACCAAGAGTTAGCTGCTTAACTGGCTGAGCCACCCAGGCGCCCCAACATGTGGCCACTTTATAGCGTGGGAATTCACACCCTTTCTTCTCTGTAAAGGGCCAGATAGTTTAATATGTTAGACTTTGCAGGCCACACGGGCTGTGTTCTGACTGCTGAGCTCTGTGTTGTTAGCATGAGTGCAGGCCTTGAGAAGATGTAAATGCATATGTCTGGTAATAAAGTTGTGATAAAATTGCATTTACAAACGGAGGTGGGAGGAGGCGGGATTTGGCCTTTGGGCTGCAGTTTGGCAACTTGCCTTATGTGACGGGACATTTGCTCTATTGCCCCCTAACTACCATTCCTGCCATTTCGCTGTATCCCTGCCCCTCGATGCCCACCAAAATAAAGTCTTTGGCTATGCCACAAGGACTCGTTCACATTCTTTTCGTCTAAGGTGACAGCACAGTGACACCCCTTAGCTGCCCCATCGGATATGAAAAAGAAGGAAGATCCTCTCCAGCAGCCTCACTGAACATAAGGCAAGGCCAATAGGAATGATTTTCCCAGGGAATGAGGCACCCCCAGCAAGGTCTGGCTTTCCCTGCCCAGACGCCTGGCCAGTGTAGACCGGACAGTGATCCTCCCCGGACTTCAGTAATCCCAGGGCAGCAACTGCTTCTCCCTGGCAGCTCCAAGGACCCCAAGAGATGGGTCGAGGTCCCCAGAGTGAAGTCTGCCCCATGGCTCCGTCCCAACCTCGGAGGGAACAGGAAGGCTTCTCTGCCCTTGGCATTGGCGTGCCCCCTGAGCAGCCATGAGGCTACATTTCCCATCCTTTGACCTAATCGGGGTTTTGCTTTGCAGGCCTTGAGGGAGAGGCTGCCGGGTTGTTCCCACTGGGTTATTTTTAGGAGCTGGCATGGGAGGGAAAGACGGAGCCTCGGTGCTGCCCCTGGGCAGCGGTGAGCGGGCCTCTGAGTAAACCCTGTAGCAAACTTAGCTCATTTCCTCTTACAAATCTCAGGGTCAGGCAGCATCAGAAACTCTGCAAAGGGGCAGATACAGAGGCAGCTGCTGCCCTTATTTCCCTTAAGAAATGATTTCGGTGTTTTGTCCGGTTTGGTTTTTGTTTTTCTGTATGTTTGTTGTGGACTTTGGGTTTTTTTGGTTTTTGTTTTTGCTTTTGTTTTATTTTCACTTTCATCTCAGATGATGTGAAATGAAATTTTGAAAGAGCATGCACATGTTGGGGGAGGAGAAAATGAACATCAATAGACAAAAAGACAAAACCAGAGGCTCCAAAACCATGAAAATATTCACTGGGCTTCACTATCCCTTTGATTTTCTTTTAACCAGACACTAGCGGAGTTTGCTTCTAATCATGAACAGTGGGGTCAATGCACCTACTGACACCAGTCATCCTAATGAAGCGGCGCTGGGTGAGGGAGAGCAGCACACGTGAATCCCGCTGTCACATTCCTCAGATGGTCACAGAGGCTGCGACAGAAGGCCATCAGGGCTGGCTCGGCGCTCTGAGAATGCAGCAGGTGCACAGAACTTGAGCTCAGAAGGTGCCCTTGATGCTCTGCTGTCACTGCCTTGAAACTCTTTTTTTTTTTTTAATTTTTTTAATGTTTATTTAGTTTTGAGAGAGAGACAGAATGTGAGTAGGGGAGGGGCAGAGAGAGAGGGAGACACAGAATCCAAAGCAGTTTCCAGGCTCTGAGCTGTCAGCACAAACCCAATGTGGGGCTCAAACTCATTAACTGTGAGATCATGACCTGAGCTGAAGTCAGACACTTAACTGACTGAGCCGCCCAGGTGCCCTGAATGTCTTGAAATTCTTAATACTTTTTGAACAAAGGGGTCCACGATGTCATTTTGCACTGAGCCCAGAAAAGTGTGTAGCTGATTTGCTCCTCTTCTAAAATAGTGTTTCTCAACCCTTCCTTTTTTTCATTTTTGTCCTCCCAAGGAGGATATTTGTTTCCCTAATCAGTCCCCATCCCAACTCTGGCTACCAAGTTGTAATACAGTTACCCTGTACATTTGTTGATGTACTTCATGCATATCTATGTTCTGTACATTAAAAGAGAAAGTTCTTTTGACTCCCCCCCATGACCAGTTTTTACCCACTTGGAGGTGATATCATTCCCATTAAAAATGCATGTTGTAGGAGTACCTGGGTCGCTCAGTTGGTTAAGGGTCCGACTTTGGCTCAGGTCATGATCTCGCAGTTCATGGGGGTTCAAGCCCCACGTTGGGCTCTGTGCTGACAGCTTAGAGCCTGGAGCCTGTTTCGAACTGTGTGTCTCCCTCTCTCTCTGTCCCTCCCCTGCTCGCGTTCTGTCTCTCTTTGTCTCAAAAGTAACTTAACATTTAAAAAAATGCATGTTGTAGATTTAGAGAATCACAACTGAACTCCAAACATCTACCCAGGAGCATTCACAAAAGTAATAACAGCAAGAGTAGGTGTGTGTCACTGAGCCAGGGATGGTTCTAAGTGATTTATGTGCGGTTCTAAGTGATTTATGTGCATTACTTCATGTCATCTCCAAAACTTTTCTAATACCTGTTTTGCAGATGAGGAAACTGAGGCACAGAAAGTTTCAATAACTTGCCCCAGGCCAGTCACACAGGTAGTCGATGGCATATTCCATTTGAAAATGGTTCCCCTGGCTCTTGGACCTAGAAGTTAGGGGTGCAGGTGTGACTGTTAAGCACACACACTTGCTTTTTCTTGCATTGGAGAGGTGAGTTTTTGCAGTGAGCTGTCAGGAGGCAGAAGCGTTGTTAGTAAAGGCAATGTGACAGCTGATAGATACAGGCCAGCAAGGCTTCAGGTGGGAAGCAAAAGCTCTCCATGGGCAGACACACAGCTTTCATGGTGGCTACTAATATTGAAAATGTGCTAAGTGTCCCTAGAGAAGGTATTTGTGGCTTTCCAAACAAATATCTCCATAATCTCTTCTAACATGAATCAGCCAATTGCTCTTTTCTTTCATTCTGAAAACCACCACGGGGCTTAAATAGAATCATGAACTTGAGGGTTCCAACTACTTGTGTGAACCTGGTTCAGTCGCTTCTCAGGGCCTCAGTGTTCTCCATAAGAGAGATAAAACCAAGTGATCCCCGATGTTCTTTTCATCTGGAATATTATTACCCCTTCTGGAAAACATAAGCAGAAGCGACGAAAATATTCTAAAAACAGTTATGCTGAAAAAATGTTAGCAAGTGTTTACCGGGAGACTGTAACCACAAATGGCCACTCAGGTGAAACAAGGACCACAGTAAATAAAGGAAATAGACAGAGGGAGAGGGCAGCATCATGGAGACTCAGGTAGGCATGTCCTGAACGAAGGGGGCTATGACCAGTCCACACATGTGGGCTACTGCCAGATTGGAATGTGGGCCCAGTGCCACCAGATGTTCTGATTTTGTTCAAAGAAACTGAAAAGCTAAATTCTGATGCATACTTTGCTAAGTTGTAGATGTGAACTGTGGCCTCCGTGATTCCTGTCGCCTGGTGTTCTTGGCCTTGGATGATCCCCTCCCCCTGGCTGTGGGCAGAACCTGTGATGTGCTTCTGGGCAATAGAATATGACAAAGATGAAGGCATTTGTCAGATGTAATTAAGGTCCCAGATCACTTGTTTCTATACTTATCAGAAAGCAGATGACGATGGGTGGGCCTGACTGAATTGGATGAACCTCCTTGAAAGAGGAACCGATCCCTCCCTGAAGTGAGAGACTCTCCCTGCGAGCTTAATGAAGGCAGCAGCCATGTTGGAGAAGCCCGAAGACAAAGGAATTGTGCCTCTAGGACCTGAAAACTGCCTCCAGCCTCCAGCCAGCAAAATGCTAGGGCTATAGTCATAAACTAATGAACCTTACCAACAGCCTGAATGAGATCTGAAAGTCGCTTCTTCTCCACCAAAGCCTCTAGATGAGAACATAACCCAGCCAACTCTTTGGATGCAGCCTGATAAGACCCTAAGCAGGGGACTCTGCTAGCAGTGTCATGACTCCTAACCGATAGAAACAGTGAGATCATACATTTGTGTTGCTTTCACCTTGGAAGTGTATGGCAATTTGTTAGACAGCAACAGAAAGTGGATACAGTGTCTTATTCACATTTGCAAAAGCACTTTGCAGGCCAAACCAACCAGAAGGGAGATATGTGGCTTAGGGACAGCCATTGTGTGACCATGACCTATGGTCGCTGAGTGTTCATAAAATGGTAAAATGCTACGTATCTCCTTACATATTAGGCGTTATGACATAACAGGCACAGCATCTGGAGAGAGATAAATATCTCAGTCCAACGCTTTGTGATTATTGTGGGGCCCTGACTGCAGAAGGATGGACCACCTGCAGAAGCAGATACTAGAGGCAATGTGTGTAAAGTCAGGAGCTGCCATTTTCCTGTCTACTCTGCATGCTTTTTGGAAGAACGATCATTCCATTTCCAGTCTCTGCTTCTTCTGGGTAGCCACATACATGCTTTGCTCTAAAATCTCATCAATGATTCACAGTTTTCTGAAAAATAGATGAAGGTGTTACCTTTGAGCCTAAATGATAAAAGAACAGGGCTTATTCTTTTAAGCACTGTGATTTGTACATGTCCTTTCAGTGTTTTCCTCAATTATCCAATGTTAGAAATTTCCCAGTTCAAAGAGACAGCTGCAATGGGACAGTAGCTGTGAGGTCTCGGCAAGTGATAGGTCCTCTGGGGGAGTATGACATATTTCCTACACTTCTATGCAGCCAATGTTGACCAAGGCATTGAGACCTTTGGGAACAGGGACCAGACTTCTACAATGTGAGCTGGAGCTAGCCAGGCAGACTTCTGAGGCCCCATTCATCTCCCCTGATTGCCACTTATTTGATTTAAAAACAATACAACAAAAACAAAACAAAACAAAAGAAAACAAAAAACCCAACTGGGATTCTACTCATACCTCCCAGAATGTCTTCTCAACACACCAGCCAGAGTCACACTCTTAAGCTGTAATTCAGATCAATAAGTGCCCAATGGCTTTCTATCATACTCGGTTCAAAATCCCAATTCTTACCACAGCCTATGTGAGCTAGTCCCCTATCTACATTCCTTTCTCTCCCAAGGAGTTAGTCATCAGAGCTCCTTCATCATTTGAAGTGTCATATTTCTGTAACAGGGTCCCCAAAATACATATCAGTCCTGATCATCAGCCATTACGTACTGGTCTGAGTGTATCAATAATTAAAATATGTGAATGCTTTTATGCTAGTTGGTATATTAGCTGCCACCTTGAATCCATCTCTCTACCTTCTATCCCCCCGACCCCTTGACTTCACCATGATCTTCCAGAAGCTATTCACTTCTGGCAGAGCAGAAGGCCCCTAGTTTTCTGCTCAAGAACTATGGCCAGTGTCCATTCCACTTGATGGGTACCTAAGCCGTACCAGTTGCTAAATATTTGGATTGGGATATGAAATGTGGTGGCAAGTATGTTATTGAAACAAGATGGCAGATGAGAGGACACCTGGTCACCAACCAAAGGAAAGAAGGATCCGAAGATAATAAAAAGAAAGGAATCAAAAAGCTTCCTGAAGCCAGGAGCAACTGTCTTTCAATGTGGTGGAATAAAACTTGCCCCATCATTCAGCTTGGGGAACAATAAATGGGAACTCTGGAAAATAAATACAAAACACACACTTGCTCTTTGCACTACCAAGACCACATGAAGAGCAGAATAATTATGTATTCGAATATCATTGCTGGGAAAAACTCAGTGTGACCCAAAGTTCAATACTCAAACACATTGGTTCCAGGCGAGATTGTCTTTCATGGTGGTATACCCTTTCTCCTCTCCTGCCTTGTTTCCAAAGGAAATTAGATACTGCTCCTATTTACCGGAATGGGATCTAATAAGGGGCGTCTTCTTGATTATAGAGCTATGAGGATCAGCACTTTCTCTCTTGCTCATAAGAAACCACATAAAATGAAACAACAGAAACCTGTAAGTATGTCCCTAGCTAATCGCCCTGGCCCAGGGGCATACACATGGGTGGAAGCCAATTTCTAGAGAAAAGAGAACGACCAGCATGAAACAAGATGATGCTGGTCTTGTCTTCATCCTCTTCATGTGGCCTCTTCCAGGTCTGGGTGGTTCCTCACGGGCTCAAGTCCGCCCAGTCCCTGCAAATACTTTGCCAACTCAGTCAGAGGCACCAACTATTTGCTAGGGGGTGTCTAGAGGGGATTAAAAACAAATTGACATTCTAGGACCTGGAATCTGGTGGCCCAGCTGCCGTATCTAGGCTCCTATGTTGCAGACTGATCCCCAAGTCCCTATCTGAGTCACCTTTATCAATCAAACGCATATTCACTGTGCTGGAGGGATGAGCTGGCTCTCTTTAAAACTTTTTTCCTTGCTCAAATCACAAAACTCCTCACTCCTTTCTGCTGAGTTTTGCCTTGGGTCCATACCGAGCAGACCAATACTCCTGTTTGCCCTTTGTGATTGGAGGTCCCATTCCAATCCTGGAATCATAGAACTGGGGCTCCACTGATGACCTGGAATTGTCAATCACTTTAAATGGAATAAAGGTCTTAACATAAGGCCACATTTCTGGGCAATATGTGCTGCATACCTAGACTGTCCACCTCTCCTGCTTTGTCATCCAGAGTAGACTTCCTAATGTGACTTGCTGGATCACGATTCAGTTTCTTCCCTCCTTTGAAGCCTGACCCTGGGCTTCCCAGCTGCCATTGCCAGGATTAGTCCACCCAGAAATCCCTTAGACTGGCTCACTCTGACCTTTCTTTGTTGGTGAGTCCTAACATGGTCCTAATGTCCCCTCCCAAACCTGCCCCTCACCTCCCAAATCCTGACATGTATTGTCCCTCAACCCATATTTTCTGTCTGAGGGTACTCAGACTACTTGGGCTGACCAAAAATACTTTGAGAATTTTTACCAACTGGGAGATCCCAAAATTTGTTTGTGATCTTATTACTCACACGCTCATATCTGAAAACCATAATGGGAGAGACGCCCTCCCTACCAAGTGAAATTGTGTAGCCCAAGCAAACCTGTTTACCTTCTAGAGGCTCCGATTTGAGTTTTTATTTGCTTCATCTTGTTACAATAAAATGTGACTTTTGCACATTTTGCTTTCAAATATATTTATGTAAGAGGATTTTGCTCCATCATGTAAAATAAAACAAAAAGGATCAGTTAGGGGGGAAAATGTAACATAAGTCCATCATTTGGTAAGCTTTTCCAATTATATCTATTTGAATCTGACTTTCTGCCCAGATGCGAATGGAAAGTTTTTTTTCCATTTAAAAAGCAAATATCTTTCATTGAAAATAGTGCAAACCAAAAGCATGCCCTTTTTTTTTCTTTTTGTCTAGCCATATTTGCTGTCTATCTCATAATGACCTTTCCCCAACATATTTTTCTGTTTCTCTTTAGTGCCCAGTTTCTAAAAATAAAGTGGCTAGTGGGTCTTTGGATGTAGGAATAATATTTTGATTTCACTGGTACATACAATCGGGAAACATATTTCTGTTTATACTCTTAAAAGCAGTTGGGAGTTGTAGATGAAGCCACGTTCTGTCAGCACATTTTTTTTTCAAAACCTGGAAAATGTAACAAAATCCAAAGCAGCTGGAGGAAGTAGAGTCTACTCTCCGCTTGCACTCAGCAGGGAAAGAACTAACAGAAGGTAACAGGAGAGTTCCCACATGAAAAAGTTACCAAGAATTTAACCTGTAATGAAAACTCTGATAATCTCCAGGAATGAAAGATGCTTGGATGATGGGTTTGGGGTTTCTCATGAGTTCAAAGGATCTGGCTTTCCCTATAAATGCAACGCAGGAATAAAAGACGTCCATGTGGTCATTGTTATGTCTGATAGCCAACAAAAGTTCAGACTTCATCTTTAAGCCATTAAACGGTGACTGTGTGTGCTTTTTAAGACCATGGATTAGCCTTCCTATGCCCTTCTCTGAAGAACATAGAAAGCAGCATCTCATTAACTCATCACCATCTGTTCCAAGATAGGGACGCTGATGGGTGATTATCAGTTTAAGGTTGGCTTCCTATAAGGTTCAGTGTGTGAAGATCCTGTACACCACAGGGCCTCCAATTTTGAAATGTACACAAGAGGTCTCTGGATCTTGTTAAACGCAGATTCGGAGACAGTAGTTCTGGGCGGGGTGGGATTGGGCCTGAGCTTCTGCGTTTCTATCAAGCTCTCAAATGGTCCTGATGTTGCTAGTCCATAGACTACTACTGACGGAGCAAGAGTGCAGAGAATTTTTGCCTTCACGATCCTATCTTGTCTGTGATAGACAATCTCTAAAAAGACTCCCAATCATCTCCCCTCCCAATCATCGCCCCTGAGCAATTCCCTCCCGTCAAGTGTATGCAAGACCTACTGACTCGCTCCTCACAGTGGAATGTGGAAAAAGTGGTGACATGTCTCTTCTGAAGTCAGGTAAGAAAACTGAAGTAGCGTTAGTCTAGCGCTCTCTTCCATCCTTTTGCTATCAGAACCCTTATGCTGGGATTGACTAGCAGCCATGAAGGTTGATAGCTGCACTTGGAGAGGCCACAGACAAGGAACTGATGTCTCTGGCCACGAGCCAGGAAGCGCGTTTGGAAGTAGATCCCCTCCAGGTCAAGCCTTGAGATACTGCAGCCCTCGCCAACACTGTGTTTGCATGAGAAACTTTGAGCCAGAGGCACCAAACGAGGGCCATGCCCAGACTTCTGATACACAGAAACTGGGAGAGAACAAGTATTTGTTGTTTTAAGCATCTAAGTATTAGAACAACTTGTTATGCAGCAATCCAAAACTAATACATTATTCATGAAACATAAGTTTGTGGCAGTTGTCTTTAAAAATGTAACCTTAGTGAATATCTCATTAGCCATTCACTATGGTACAAATATTTCATTTGCTCACTCTCCTGCCATCACCCTATTTGTGAAGGTACCCAAGTACCTTCCTGGTACTTGGGCTGGGCTCATCCTTTCTGGTAACTTTGCAACTGGGATTGAGACTTATAGGATCTCTTTGCTTTGTTATTCAAACTGTCTAGGTCGAAGAGCCCCAGGGCAATGAGTTTTATCACCTGAAATTCAGTCTCTGAAATAGCTTAAAGGTGGAATCCGCTGTGCCTGGCTTCTTTTTTTTTTTAATGTTTTATATATTTCTGAGAGAGAGACACAGAGACAGCATGAGCAGGGGTGAGTCAGGGAGAGAGGGAGACACAGAATCTGAAACAGGCTCCAGGCTCTGAGCTGGCTGTCAGCACAGAGCCCGACTCGGGGCTCGAACCCACGAACCGTGAGATCATGATCTGAGCCAAAGTCGGAGGCTTAACCGACTGAGCCACCCAGGCGCCACTGTGCCTGACTTTTTGAGATACGGCCCTCTAGTCTGGCAGCTTTGATTTCTGCTTATCTTCTAGAGCTTTCTAAGGCAGGAGCAAAGCAGTACCACTTTAACAAAGATAATGCATGTTTACCCAAAAGGCAAAGCAGAAGAGTGAAAAGTAAGGCAGTGCCTCCTGGGTTTGTTTTTGATTTCTGCCCTTAGACACAGAAGTTCCACCTGTTTGTCTTAACTTGGCCTTGAACTGACCTGGTTCCCAGTGAGGATGCAGAATCCTCCAAAGCCTCTTGATCTTAATTTCAGGCTGGCATTTGCACTTGCTTTTTTCTGTAGTCACCTTACTCTAATGCTCTTAGAATTTTGCAAGGAGGGAGAGATCAAGGAAGAACAAAGAAGAGGGGTTTGGAAACTGAAGGCAAAAGTGTGACATTTTCATGGCCTGGTGGATTTCACACTGCATTCACTTACTTCTTTTCCAGGCCTATCTGATATACGGCAAGGGTTCCTTGAACCATCACCTCATCCTGACTATGCGATCACTGGCCTCCTGTCTCTTGATTTCCTGAAGTACAGAGTCACTCTTCCGCATCTAAAAACGTGGACAGAACCACAGCGTGGCAGGAATGAGCCCACTGTTAACAGCTTGAGAGTCCAGCCCCCACATGACTTTCCAACACTGTCCTCTATCACTCACTTCCTTGAACCATTCAATTCTGCAAATGCTCTTCTGTGTCATTGCTCATGCTGCTCACCCCTCACAGACTCTATCTCTTCTTTCTTCCCACATAAAAAAAAAAAAATTACCCACAAACAGTCTAGATGTAGGTCAGATGCGGCCCCCTCCCAGGTTATTGCAATTCATAACATGTCCCTTCTCTGGAGACAGAGCTGTCAATTTGCACAGGGCACCTGCTTGTCATCTTCCTTTGGCCCTTTCTTCTGCTGTTGTAGGCAAATATGATTTCCCCCTTGCATCATTATGTCCTTCACATAGTCATCTGTTACTGTTATTTTTCAAATATTCATGTATTCCTTACACAAAGAAATGGTTATTTACTCAATTAAAGGGGCCCTGCGTTTATATTTTTCACTGATTTAGTAAACATTTAATTTCTCTGTTCTACATGTTCATTTCCTGGCTGCTACATAAATATGCGTGAGTCTAAGAAATAGAACTTACTTTTCCAAGCATCCTGAACCCAATGACAACTTTCTAGGAACCACAAGAAACACAATTACTAAATTAATGCCTAAGCAAGACCAAGAAGTGTCTGGGGACCCCTGAGTGGCTTGCTTGGTTAAGGGTCTGACTCTTGGTTTTGGCTCAGGTCACGATCTCGCATTTTTCTGAGTTCAAGCCCCATGTCAGGCTCTGTGCTGACAGTGCAGAGCCTGCTTGGGATTCTCTTTCTCCCTCTCTCTCTGCCTCTCAAAATAAATAAATAAATTTTAAAAGTGGGGGGGGATTGAAATAATGTAAATTTACAAAAGCTCAACCACACTCAGCTCTTCAACTAGCCTGTTCCTATCTGCAGGATTGATTAACTTATCTCATCAGACTGTTTATATTTGCCAGTGTGTGGGCACACCCATTCCTTCTAAGTCTCAACCCACCTCACACACAGAGCAACAGAGCAAAGTTGATGGAGAACAAAACACCTTCCATTCTGAGTATATTGCTTTAGAACTTAGACTCACAGACTGTTAAAACTAGCAGTGGTCATCAAAATGTGTCTTCCGGCCCCCTGATATTACAGAGGGTTTTAACAGTTGTGACAGTTGCAAATATGCGAAGGAAGACATGATCCTCCTTTCCCAGCCCAGAGCTCACACTCTATCTGTGCTACTCCAGGGCCCCCAAACTCCAAGAAACACCATTTGAACCTTTAACAAGCCTGTACGTCAGGGTATATTGGTGGAACCCGAAACACAGGCATTCAAGTAAGCTCTGGGGAGAGTGACTCTCTGGCATCCGACATGCAGGATGGCGACATGTATTAACATGAGTGTCTGAAAAGCCAAAGAAAAAGACTTGAAAGACAATCAGAACAAAAGGATGCCCACTATGGAAATGAATGTTGTTGTTTTTTTTTAATTTTTACACTTATTTTTTTTTGAGAGACAGAGTAAGACAGAGTGTGAATGGGGAAGGGGCAGAGAGAGAAGACACAGAATCTGAAACAGTCTCCAGGCTCTGAGCTGGCTGTCAGCACAGAGCCTGACGCGGGGCTCAAGCCCACGAACCGTGAGATCAGAACCTGAGCCTAAGTCAATGCTCAACTGACTGAGCCCCCCAAGGCGCCCCAGAAATGAATTATTAATGGCCACCTTCACTTTATATCTCCACGGTCCTGCTCACACGACTTCTACACACACACACACACACACACACACACACACTCTGATCATGTGTACTCTTGATCAGAGATCAAGTTTAGCTGGTGAAGAAAAATCTATAGTCCTAAATTTTGATTTGGTACCAAGGAAAGAGGATACTCTCATTTGACAGAAAAGATTTTGTCCAACTCAGTTACATCCACACACAACCAGTTCAGTGCCTGCTATACAAGACAGTCAGTCCTGGAGAAGAAAAAAGTCATCTATTCCAGGAAAAGGGGGGAAATGGCATGGAAATCTGGGACACCGTGGCCCAAAGGAAAAAGTCCTTATGTTCTTGCTTGTTAGTTTCAGAGGGGAAAAAATGTGAGGTCCAGTATTCTAGCTGTGCTTTAAAATCCACATCAAAAGGGATTTCTGAGATCAGTCTGTCCCATTTGCATGCTTAATGTTTGACACAGACCTAATTTAATGTTTTTGGTAAACTATGTGACTTAACCCATCATCTACATGACAGAATGCTCATCACCAAGTATGCCTCATCATTCGAGAGATTCAAAGAGGGTTAGAACATACGCACGCACATAAATATCTCTAACCTGGTACTACATCATCTAAATACTTCACTAGTAAAATCTGTGTAAAAGTTTATCATTACAAGTGTGACATGGACAGCAATACTGTCCTGAATGCCATCATTTCAATTATTCTCAAATGTATCAGATTTGAGGGTTTGTTCCTGTGGACCCCTGAAATTGTCTTACTTAATATCTTTCCTTTTCTCTTTTGCTAAGAGAGGGGACTAAGAAGGAGAATCTCTCTCCCCTCCACCCAAAGATCTCAGAACATAAAACTATGAAATTTCCTCTAATCACCTAGAAGACTTTGGCTTGCCCCCAGAGACAAAATTCCACCACCTTCTGCCACCAATAAGCAGTCAGGCCCTTGGTGGCCCTGTCAGGGAAACATGTGGGTATGTGTGTCTATGAGTGAGTGCGTGTGCATGTGAATGAAAATGTGTGCATGTGTGTGTGTGTGTGGGGGGGGTGTTTGTGAGTGTGAGCCTGTGTTTGCATTAAAGGAAATCATCTTAAGAAGGAAATGGAAAATGACTGGCATAGATGGAACTAAAAATAAAAATGTTACATGGAAAGATTTTTTTTTACAAACAGAAACATTTTACTACATGTTACTTTGTTCCAAAGAGTTTGTGCCTTAAGTTTCTTCAGTTGTTTTAAAGAATGTTGTCTGTCCCCAGTACTATGTGAGTTTCAACTGTGGTACGAAGGGAAATGTGCATCCTTTCTATCCTGACCACCGATTCCTGTGGCATCAGATGATAGTGTTAGTGTCTTGGGAATGTACACTATCTCATGTATATTCATATGGAAAAGTCTACCCACAAACACTCCCACCTGAAGGTTTCCACTAACGTCCTACTAACCCTCTGTGCCATAAGGTATCATTATGTTAATCTTAGAACAGTGGTAACTAAGGTAAAAAAAGAGATTTGTCTAGGGACACCTGGGTGGCTCAGTTGGTTAAGCATCTGACTCTTGATTTCAGCTCAGGTCATGATCTTGTGGTTGCAAGATCAAGCCCTACGTGTTGGGCTCTGAGCTGGCGTTGAGCATGGAGACTGGTTAAGATTCTCTCTTCCTCTTCCTCTGCCCCTCCCCCTGCTCATGCACATGCTCTCTCTCTCTCTCTCAGAAGTAAAATAAACATTTAAAAAAAGACATTTTCTAATAAGACACAGCTATTTTGTTTGCAACTATTTAAGAGAAGGGGCTCTGAGTCCCAATCTGGGCTTCACCACTCACCAGCTATGTGATCCAGGGTAAGATAATTGACTTGCTGATGTCTCAGTGTCCTCTTCTCCAAACTGGAGTTTGCAGTATGAGTGCCTAGTCTACGATATTATTGTGGGTACAGAACGAGATAATGCATATGAAATGGCTAGAGCAGACCTGGCATAGAGTAAATCCTCGGTAAACATTTACCACCATTGCTGCCATTGTTGTTGCTGCAATTGTCACTGATTTGGGATTAACACTGGGGCTTTTTATCCCTGCTCCTGTGTCTTTTCTTTTCCATTAGCAATATGATATGCACTTCCAGCCTGCAAATGTAGTTGTTTTCAGAATAAGAAAAGTTAGGTAACAGGTATCCAAAACACATGCACTAAGTGTCTCTTCAGGTCTTACTTGAGTGTTGGACACAGGAAAGTGGAGAAGAAAGGCACAGGCTCTGCCCTCTCTGAGCTACCATTCCTAGAACCTGCTCAGAAGTTTATTTCTTGGTTCTAGTCAAAGAGAACGATGGTGGGCACGTCAGGACTTTATAATATTATACTTCAATGTTAACATCAAGTATGTGGCGTATGGACATCCAGAGATACTCGACATCCTTTTGGTAATTCTCTGAGGCACTTAAAGAAAATACAAGGTGAGAAGAAGACTTTTAAGGTGGTAAATATTTCTTGGAATTATCAGTCTTCCAAAGCTCTTTTCTTCACCTCCAAAGGAACACATCCAACCACCCAAAACTTTTCAATGGGAAAATGTGGTGCCCTGCAAGAGACAGAAGATGCTTCTTCTGGAGGCTGGCTGATGATTGCTCTAAAGATGGGGGAAGGATGAGGGGAGGAAACTAACCCCACACTCCCTTTGGATCAAGATGAAATGATCCAGCAATATGAACCAGAGAGAAGCATCTAAGGGAAATGGTAATACACCACTCTTCATTGTTTTGGAACAAGTGCGCCGTCTTTGCTTGCGAACAATCTATTGTTGAGTGCCACGGTGCTGTTTCATATCAAGGTTTCAAAAACCATTACAAGCTGCATAGGTATTGGAGGCTCAACCAGATGTGATGAAGTTTCCATTGTTTTACTCAGTGCATGGAAAATATTACTAATGGTTGGTGTCAGGGGAGGCTTAACTGACCCCAATTGGCCAAACTCATCTGGGCACATTTCTTTAAGTCAGACCCTTTAACTACTCTCTCTTGTTATTTCACAACTCCCCCCTCCTCTGTTTTATGAGATATTTGGCTATATATAGCTCATTTGAGTCAAAGGAGAAATTCCATGACTGCATGAACAGGTGGGCTGGGGCCTTGGGTTAGGGCTGAATCTTATTTACAGCCAATTCTTGATTATCTTTGATGCAAGACAAAACTAAACACAACGGGGGCACCTGAGTGGCTCAATTGGTTAAGAGTCCAACTTTCGCTCAGGTCATTATCTCACAGTTCATGGGTTCGAGCCCCACATTGGGCTCTGTGTTGACACCTCAGAGCCTGGAGTCTGCTTCAGATTCTGTGTCTCCCTCTCTCTGCCGTCCCCCACTCACACTCACACACACACACACTCACACACTCTTTCTCTCTCTCAAAAATGAATAAACATTTAAAAAAAATCTCAGCATGGGGCGCCTGGGTGGCTCAGCGTGGCTCAGTGGATGAAGCATTGGACTTCAGCTCAGGTCATGATGTCACAGTTCATGAGTTCAAGCCCTGTGTCGGGCTCTGTGCTGACAGTGCAGAGCCTGGAGCCTGCTTTGGATTCTGTGTCTCCCTCTCTCTCTGTGTCTCCTCCCCACTTGCACTTTGTCTCTGTCTCTTAAAAATAAATAAAAATGTTGAGAACACATTTTTAAATTAAAAAAACCTGAGCATAGTGAAGAAACTAAAGTCCCCCAAATTCCATTCAGTCTCTTTCCCTGCCATTTCCCCCCAAGAATTACTCAAAGGTTAAAAGCAATTTATACAGCTAATCAAGCAAAATCTCATCGCCTTCTAATTCTTCCTATTCCCCTCTCCCATGCACAAGCTGAGACACAACAAAACAGTCTGAGAGAAGAATCTAGGGATTCTTAGAACGCTCCTACCCATATTAACCAAGAATTCACCTTTGATTTCTGTTTTCAACATATGATTTATGCTTTAAATTTTCTGAGATGTGTGAACAATCACAAGTAACAGAAACATTTGACTTCCATCTCCATAATACACCACAGTTACTGAAACAATGCAATTATTACTACTGTAGCAGACCTGTGCTTTTCTTTTAGTTTAGAAAGCTTCAGAATGGATCATGGTTTTCTTCTCATTCTGCCTTTAAAAGTCTCATTCATTTAGAAGTGCCCTTCATTCTCTTTAGTAATCTTGACATTTGTCTCCAGAAATGAGCTCATCAAGATCCAGGGTTCAACCTTCATTCAGGGGAGTATGGGTGTGTGTGTGTGGGGGGGGGGAATCTAATGCTTTTCTAAACCTCATGTGACTTTATCTATGAGCCTTGCATCTTTATTTGAACCTGTTTTGTCAGCAGCCCTGGGATAGAGATCTCCTGAGACTCACCTTCCTTGCAAGAAGGTTTCTGGCACTTACACTTTAGTTTTGAAATTTGTAAAGTTAAAAAAGGTCAAGACAATAAAATGTGACTGTGATTTCAGAAAGGAACAATATTCTAGTGAGCTCTACATATTCCATTTCTTTCTTAAATATGTTGCTCATTAGCCAGGATTTTAATAAAGCGGCATTGAATCTTGAAAACATCTTACAGCTATTATGTAAAGGTAGGATGCCCATTACTTCTTAAGGAAACATCCGGACTCAGACAAAGCTGATTTAAAACTATGAGATAAGGGTCCCATTAATGAAAAACAAAGTCCCCACAGGTTGTATAGCTCTGCTACACATTAAAGCTCAAAAGAGCCCCTTTNATTTAATTTATTTATTTATTTTACAAATAGTTTATTGTCAAGTCGGTTTCCGTAGAACACCCAGTGCTCATCCCCACCGGTGCCCTCTGGGTGTAGTTGATATATTTTCATTGGCCTCTTAGTTGTTCCAGTTAATAGTGTGGCTGCCTACAAATGATCCTTTGCTTCCACACTGGGAAGTCAATGGAAAGTTTGCCTCAATATTATGAAAACCGATAGAACTGATGGAGGAGAAGGAAACAGAGTATCTGCCCAAAGAGAACCAGCATCAAGGCAGAGAACATCTCATGTCATCACAAGTGGCTAGTCTGAATTCCACTGTGTCCTCTGGTCTTGTTTGTAAACGATCCTGAAAAACTGAGGTCTCGGAGCCGGCTTAGACACTTAGCGCCTGGAATGAATTTAAAACTTAAGGGAACACATGAATGTTGAGTGAAGGAAAGCCTTTGTCTCGAAGTACCATGAGCAATTCCCAGGGCACGCTGCTGTCAGAACTCACTGCAGAAATATAATGGAATTTCTAATTTGCTTTAATTAGAAAAAAGTAAACACCGCCCTCGACATGTCATCATGTTTATATAGGAGCCCAACCAGCTGATTTTCTGCTGGCATAGCCCTGGAACCACTCAATTAAATCTCAGGGCACAATTTCTTTTTATGAATGAAATACCATTAGTATGAAGCCAGAGAATTTTTTTTTTCATCTGCTTCTTTGGCTGTGACTCTTCAGGGACAAGTGACCAAACACAGCACCTTCCAATTTTACATTTACCCATGATAATTTCCAAGACTAGATTATTTAGAGTCCGTCTTTTTGAGGCATTCACTTCATTATTGTTAAAACGTTTCACTTTGCACGACTAAGGGGGCAAAAATGCTGTATTCCTAATACACAATGCAAGCAGTGAAATAATTCATTTTTAAAAAGAAAAAAGGAGAAGTTGACTTCTTAACAGGCTTCAAAGCATCTTCTAAGGTGAAATCCTAGTTAAGGTATATCCTAAGGAATTAGAATATTGATAGAATCTTTCCAGAGCTGGAGAGATCCTTGGAAATTATCTTCTTGCCAGAGATTATACAATAGATGCTCCACTGATGTAAACTGTTGGAAATATTGACATTTTAAAACAGCACTGAGTCAGTTACCCTACAGTTTTGAAGGTCTATGAAACGTGAATGACAGTTAAACAAATGAGGGAATTTTTGTTTGAGAAGCTGAGAGACAAATGATCCTACATAATTTTTTTCTTTTCAAGAAAAAGGGATGGCAAATATTGCTACTACTCTAGAGCAGGAGACACTGTAATTAAATATAGTAAAAAGTGAGTTTTTCTGCTATTAAACCAAAAAGAAGGAATAGTCTCACAAAACAGCTGCAAATGTTATGCTAAAGTAACAGGAGACAAATCTAATTCTGGAACGCTGGGGAACTTTTCCCCAAGTGATCAGCTCCATATCAGTTTCGACTGCAAGGTAAACACAGTTACACACACACACACACACACACACACACACACACACATCCTGATATGGGGGGACAAGCTCTTGCAATCCCCAAGTTCAGCCATTCAGGTTTGTTAAACGCATGTTAACAAGATCCACTTGAGTGGGCCTTGAGAAACACTCCCAGCCAAACTTCTGGCATAGAAACCACATCTCAAATGAAAAACGGAAGGACAGTGGCCCCTTCTGGGTGTCTTTTGCCCACTTCATTTTAGACTTCCATTGTAATCTTCTACCACATTAAAAAAATTTTAACACAAGGAATATTATTTTCTCTACATATAAAGTTGTTGTGACACAAAGGTCTATAAGTGGGCATGTACTTCCATAATATTTATATAGTTTCTTTCAAGTTTCCAATGGTCCATCAATGGAGAGATTGGGGTTACTAGAAGCTGGGTCAACCAACATGCAAAGAGGATGAAAAAGAAAACAAAACTGAGTAACTCTCATGGGGAAGTGTGTATAACATTCTTGATGGATTTCACATCAACCTCAAGTATATGTGGATAATTGAGTTGTGTCCATCTTGCATCTGAAAATGCAAGAGAGGGGTGCCTGGATGGCTAAGTCAGTTGAGTGTTCTACTTTGGCTCAGGTTATGATGTCACAGTTTGGGAGTTTGAGCCCTGCATTGGACTCACTGCTATCAGTGCAGAGCTTGCTTCAGATCCTCTGCCCCCCCTCTCTATGCCCCTCCCTCGCTTGCGCCTCTCTCTCAAAACTAAATCAACATTAAAAAATGTCTTGAATAATGCAAGAGAGACTTTAATTAAAAGATTGAGGAGCCACATTTACCTAGAATAAGTGAGAAAAATAAGATAGGGATGTAGCTTCTATGGAGGCCAACCTGTATCATGACAGGTTAACTTCCACCCAACATACACCACACACACACACACACACACACACGCACGCACACACAGAGGCATCTACTTTTTAACCCATATTATTTAAATTTTATTTTGCCTCCTAAATTAACCCTTCCATCACTTCTCTAAAAAAACCCAAAAACCAGAAATCTTTACTTGTTTCCTTGCAAAGTTGAGTTTAATCAAGGCAAAATATGCCCTCCATCCTGGATCATCAAACGCACCATTGTTTAATTTATCAAAACTGTCAGATCTCAAAAGGGCAGGTTATCAACTTTTTTTCAGAGCCCATCACAGCAGACATCTTCCAACATCTTGTGTGGGAGGGGAAGGTCCTAAGGCATTTTCTACCATAACTACAATATTTGAGTAATTACTATGCACCGTGTACTGGGATGTACTATATATTCTGTGTTGATGAACAACTGGACATCATCACTGCATTCAGAGTTTCAACTCTATGGGAGTCAACAAAAAGTTAACCAAGAAATTATAAGAAATTGATATGAGAATGATCACAGGGGTGGGGAGGGGAATACACAACCCTGTAAATACAGGATGAACCAGCATGTAAACACAGAATTATACTCTATTTCCAACCTTTGAGCCAAATAATCAGGACAAATTGCCAACAAAGTGAGAATATTTTGAGTACCAGATATTTCCAGAATCAGTAGTGTTCTAGAGAGACTTGGGCCATGGCCAGTGCTCCTTAGTCCACACCGTTACTGCTGGCCAGCCAATCCACTCAGATGATAGCTCTGGATGTGAAGAATCAGTTTGCATAAATCTTGATACCAGCTCCTTGTGGCTGCCCAATGGTTACCTTAAACTTATCACAAATGTATCTAAAACTATCATCTTCCCTCTAAACCTTCTCCAACATCCTTTCAAGTTTCTAAGCCAGATACTTGGTAGACTCAATTTCTTTCTCCCTTCTACACTCAGTCACCAACTTTTCATGTTCATTTTTCAAAATAACTCATACTTACTGAATTCTGTCTCTACTGGTTGTCTTATTGTAGTCCAAACTATCTTCTTCTCTCCATTTTAAAAAATATTCTTTTAATGTTTATTCACTTTTGAAAGACAGAGAGGGGGGAGAGAGAGAGAGAGAGAGAGAGAGCTACCAGGGGAGGGGCATAGAGAGAGGGAGACACAGAATCTGAAGCAGGCTCCAGTCTCTGAGCTGTCAGCACAGAGCCCGATGCAGGGCTCAAATTCATGAACTGTGAGATCATGACCTGAGCTAATATCAGAGGCTCAACGAACTGAGCCACCCAGGCACCCCTCTCACCTTCTCTCCTAACTTATCTTCACATACCAGTCTTATTCCACTGCAGACCATGGGGTAACCATGCCTCCTACTTTGTCCAGGACAGCCCAAGTTTATAACCTGTAGTCCCAGCATAATTAGAAATGGTATCCCTTTTGATTTTCCAGAGTTTCCTTGTTTGAATAACAAGTTATATGATTACTATACAAATAAGCAGAATTTCCTTTCAAGACTGCAAAATCTAATTATACCATTTCTTGCTTAAAACCCTATCATGGTCCCTGCCAGCCCTTGGAGTAAGTCTGAACAATTTGATCTGGTTTTAAAAACCCTGCATAATCTGAGTTCTGGGTTACCTGCTAGCCTTGTCTTAGGTAAGACTTTCAGATGTCTTACATACTAGGATTGTGTATTCCCCCCCTGTGATCATTCTCATATCAATTTCTTATAATTTCTTGGTTAATTTTCTGTTGACCTCCGTAGAGTTGAAACTCTGAATGCAGTGATGATGTCCAATTGTTCATCAATACAGAATACACGGTACCTCCCAGTACACAGTGCATAGTAATGACTCAAATATTGTAGTTATGGTAGGAAAGAATTTTTTTTGCAAACATGTACTGTTAAAAGAGAGATAGCAGCATCCACAATCTGACCTCATTTTGTCAAAGTGGGGTTACAGAGGGTGGTGAACAGGCAAAGGCAAACCACAGGAAATACCCTGTCAATGTGAACAAGCTCATCATGAAGTGAAAAAAGAAGTCGTTATTTAATTTTCCTTTCTGTCATCATTCAGCATCATCATTAGGTCACCGACATACAGAAAATTAAATGGTCATCTTTCGCTTATCTCCATGTAACATCTGCTCAGCAGGATAATATCATGACTATCCCGACACTCAGCCTTCCAACATTAAAAGGTATGGCCTTATGCTATATAAACATGAGGAAGCACAAGAAAACATAACCATAAGACAATGTAATACAGAAAATCTACTGCCAAAATTGTTATATGTCCTAATGCATTTTAAGGGCAAATGGACATTTTTCTTTTTCTCCATCAAAAGTTAAACAGCATTTTAAAATGACATAGTAGGGACACCTGGGTGACTAGGTCTGTTAAGCATCCAACTCTTGATTTTGCCTCATGTCATGATCTCATTGTTCATCCCATCAAGCCCCACATCAGGCTCTGTGCTGACAGTGCAGAGCCTGCTTGAGATTCTCTCTCTCCCTCTGTCTCTGCCACTATCCTGCTCACACACATGCATGTGTGTTCTCTCTCTTCCCCTGCATCTCTAAATAAATAAATAAATAAATAATAGCATTGTAGCATTAAAAATGCTATTCCAAATTATATGTGCCATGGGCGATGCCCCCCCACCCGTGTCTTATCATTATGGACAGTTTTGACATATGCCTACTTTGAAAACAGGTCAAAAAAGCAATTGTCTCTGTTCCAACCCTGATGAAGTCATATTTACTTTATTCTTTTTTCAGAACTCTTACCTCCACCTTTGCGAGCTGAGGGTTTCCTAGCCTACCAATGAGCCTACTACTTTCCCAGTAGCTAATCATTCCCCATGATCTTAAAGCAAAATCATGCTACACACCAACCTATAGACTTCTGGTTCCAAAAAGAAATACTGCCAATAAGGTAACAAAGAAAATATTTACAAGGAAAATAGTTTTTATTTTCAAAGACAATAAAAAACTATCTATGCATTTTCTTCCCAGAACACCTGCTAGTGCTTTCATGGTACCACAGGATCAGTCTTGAAAGAACACAATACACTGATCTTTATTGATCGTTATTGCACATTTTTCCAATACCACTCCACTGTAAGGAAGCACTGGCCCTGGGCGATTCTCTATCTTTCATGTCTAAGCACTGAGAAAGCCCAGAAAAAAGACAATGAACAATGAGTAGGGTTCGTTCTCAAATCAAACACATCATTTTTCTTTTCCCCTTTAAGATTTGTCCCATGGGAACTGAGACATTAACAAAAGAACTGAGTAACTGGGAAACCAGTTATATTTTTAGACATAATTCTCATTCCATAAAATTCATTCTTTAAACAACACTATTCGGAGGCTTTTAGTAGATTCACAAAATGGTGCAGTCATCACCAATATTAAATCCCGGAGCCATTTTCATCACTCTCAAAAGAAACACTGTACACTTGATCAGTAACTTGAACAGTAATACTGTTACTTAATCAGTAACTCCCCATTCCAAGATCCCAGGAACTTTGCAAATACTAATCTACATTCTATCTCAATGGGTTGGCTTAGTCTGCACATTTCATGTTAGTAAAATCATACAATATGTAGTCTTTTTGCTCTGGCTTCTTTCACATCCCATAGTATTTTCAGGGTCCAACTATGTTGTACCATGTATCAGTTTTTCATTCCTTTTATGACTAAATAATATTCCATTGTATGGGCACACTATATTTTGTTTATGGATTCATACATTGATGGACATTTAGGTTGTTTCCACTTTTTAGTTATTATGAATAACATGGCTATAAACAACCAAGTACAAGTGTTTGTGTAGGCATGTTTTCTTGGGTGTATACCTAGGAGTGACATTGCTGTGTCATATGGTAACTCTGTGTTTAACTTTTTGAGGAAGCATCCAGACATTTTCCACAACAGCTATATCATTTTACATTCCAAATACCAATAAACAAGCATTCTAATTTCTCTGCATCCTTACCAACAGTTGTTATTTTCTGTTTTTTAAAAGTTATTATTATAGCCACCTAGTGAAATGGAAGTGGTATCTCATCATGATTTTAATTTGCATTTCCCTGTTGACTCATGATGTTGAACATTTTTTAAATGTGCTCATTAGCTATTTGTATATCTTCTTTGTAGAAATGTATGTTCAAATCCTTTATCTAGTTGTTCATCTTTAAATTTGTTTTTTATCTATTTGTTGTTGAGTTGTTAGAATTCTCTGGATACTAATCCCTTCTCAGATATAGGATTTGCAAATATTCTCCCTTGGTCTGTGAGTTACCTTTTCACTTTTTTGATGGTGTTCTTTGAAATACAGCAATCTTAATTCAGCAAAGTCCAATTTATCTATTTTTGTTGTTGTTGCCCATGCTCATGGTGTCATATTTAAGGAATGGTTGCTTAATACAATGATCAAAATAATTTATGCCTGTTTTTTATTTGTTTTTTTAGAATTCATAATGAGGCCTTTTAGTCATTTGTAGTTAATTTTTGTAAATGGCATGAGGCAAGAGTCAAACCTCATGTTTTCTCATGGGCACATCCAATTGTTCTAACAGCATTTTAAAAAGATTATTCTTCTACACTGAATTGTCTTGACACTCATGTCCATTGACCATAAATGTAAGAGATTATTTCTGAACTCTTAAGCTCTGTTTCATTGATCTATATGTCTATTCTTATGTTAATATTATAGTCTTGATTGTAATTTATAGTAAGTTTTAGAATTGGAAAACTTGAGTCCTGAAACTTACACTTTGTTTTCAAGATTCTTCGGCTATCCCAAGTCTCTTCCATTTCACATGAAAATTACAAAACTCTACTGAAAGAAATTAAATCATATCTAAATAAATAGAAAGGCATCCCACACTCCTAAAAGACTTAGTGTTTTTAAGAGGGCAATACTCCCAACATTGATCCACATCCCCTATGAAAATCTCAGCTGCTATTTTTGTGTAAATTTACGAGTCCTAAAATTCATATGAAGGCTGTGTTGTATGATGAAGATTGCTTCAGAACCCAATTATCAAAGCCACTAGATATAAACTGACCTCTTCTGGGATAAAATACATGTCAATAGGTGCTTTTTGAAAACATGGTTGCAGTCAAATTCAGTAAACATTGCCACTACCCAGGCAATAGTCTAGGTAGTGGGATACCTATTGGATAGGTTTAGATTTCCACTAGTAAGAGGAAACATTAAGTGCAGACATGAGATAACTAAGTAATTTGCAGATAGTGCTAATACACGTGAAATATATAAAACAGAGAAATAGAATAGAAAGTTACTGAAGGAGGAAGGGAGAGCTACTTTAGACAGGAGAGTCAGAGCCAGATTCTGTGAGGAGATAACAGAGGAGCCAGACTCATGATGGTCTTGGGCAAGATTATTCCAGGCAGAAGGAGAGACAATTGCAAAGGCCGAGAATTGAACCTGTTTTATTTCATCCCACTTGACAAGGAACCTCTTCCCAGAAATTGTGGAGAGCAGATGACCCTGAGATTAGACATTTCTTTAATTGTTTTGATTTAAATTTTCTGCTGCTGGAATGGAAGCTCTAAGAGAACAGGATATTTCTCCCACACACGAAAATAGCTTTGTTTCTGGAGAATTCTCTTAATTGTTCCTGTGGAAGTTACTGGGGAAAAAATTTACTTGAGTTTCACTTGGGAGCCATAAAATAACAGCAATTTACCAATAAGAACAAATGTAATGATTGTCAGAGATTCAGTTCGATGAATTTTATTTTATTTTATTTATTGTATTTTATCTTATTTTATCTTATTGTAAGATTAATTTAGCTGAGGTAATGCCCATTTATTCAAAAATACTTATCCATTTTCATTAGTGATACATACTCTTGCAATGAAATGTTTCTTGTCTTTATTTTTCTCCCAAGTATATTCTAATTAAGGGTTTAGCCAATTTTATGAAAAATGTGGAGCTATTCCCCAAGCTGGAATTCTGAAACAGTGGAAGATAGCATGCATCTAACTAATAGCAATCATTCAGGATTTTGACCCAAATCAGACCTTTGGGGGTTGAAACTCATTTACATTTCATAAAATGCAACTTCCTATTTCTAGAGAATAAAAGGCTTTGAAAGTCACAAGGAAATGGCTCAAAATGCAACCAGGACATCAAATAGCTTTCACAAATCCTGCTTGATGAGTTAAGTGTAAAGGAATCAGAAACATATGGGTTACATTTCCCTTAAAATACACATAGGTTTAACAGTAAAGAAGAAAAAAAGTGTCTGGCCCAGTGTGGCTTTTTGGGTTTTTTCGAACCTAAAATATTTGGAAAATAGTTCAAGATGGTTAATGAACCCCAAAGTGAAATTGGGAACTGTGCTAGATTTCACAAACAGTGACTTATAGAGGGAAGGAAGGGGAATGAAAGGAAGGAAGGAAGGAAGGAAAGAAAGAAGGAAGGAAAGGGGGATAATGGGAGGGAAGGAAGAGAAAGAAAGAAGAAAAGAAAGGAAGGAAGAAAAAAGGAAGAAAGAAATAAAAAGAAAAGAAAACAAAAGAAAAGAAAAGAAAAGAAAAAAGAAAATGGGAAGGAGGAAGGAAGGAAAGAAGGAAGGTAGGAAGTCTAAAGAAAGGGCAGGTTTGGGGGTGCCTGGGTGGCTCAGTGGGTTAAGCATCTAAACCTTGACTTCAGTTCAGGTCATGATCTCACAGTTCCTGGGATCGAGCCCTTCACAGGGCTCTGCACTGGCAGAATGGAGCCTGCTTCGGATTCTCTCTCTCTCTCTCTCTCTCTCTCTCTCTCTCTCTCTCTCTTTCTCTTTCTGCCCTTTCCCACCTCTCCCCCACACACACTGTCTCTCAAAAATAAATAAATAAAAAATAATAATTAAAAAAAAAAAACCCTAAAGAAAGTACAGCCTTGGACTTGTCTGAGAAACACAGGACCCTTTGGATCCCACTGTAGGAAATTCATGTTTCTTGATCCTAATTCCTGCTTCACTCATCAACACTGTGGAAAGCCTCCTCCTCCTCTTTGCCAAGGCCACCACCATCATGCCCCCCAATAAAAAAAATAAAATAAAAGAATCAACAATTCTAAACCTCTGTCTTTAAGGGATTGTTATAATTTGAACTCATTTAGGAAATGAGGAGGTTTGAATAAATTGCATTCCCAGGCTTAAATTACTGTGTCATTCTTGTTGATACAATGAACCCTTTCACCTAGCATTGTATCCTAGGAAATTACAATTCCTGCATAGAATGACCCACTAGGGAACAAGCTAGAGCCCAGGCTCTGAGACTAGGGTCAGGAGCCCAACATTAGTCAGAGGAGATCCGGAGTCTGTGAGTCAGGACTCCAGACTACTGCAGGAAGTGATCTTGATCGCCTACCTCCTGGTCTCCTCAGGAACTCACAGTGAGAAGCTACCATATATTGCAACAAAATGTCTTCATTATGACTGTAGTATGGGGGCCCAGATGCCCCCTGGGTCATCATGCTCCTCAAGTTCTAGGTCAATGCTTCTCTGACACTCAGGCTAAACCAACACTCTTTGGGGATGTTAATTCTGGAGGGATGCACCACTTCCTTCAACTTGTAAAATGCATCCCTGTAAGGGTCTCATTTACTTTCCATTTCCACTACCACAACCACAACCGTAGTCCAAGGATCCTCGTTCCCACCCATCTTATATGTTGGGAAAGGTAGTCACATGCATGCAGTCTCTCCACTTCCACTTAGCCCCCGAAGAATGGGCTTTGGGCCTGGAGCACTTTCTTACTAAGAGATAAAAGATCCTTCATAGCCAGTGCTGGACTTACCAACTTGTGTGAGAATATCTTTCCCTGTTTCAGATTCAGTGCGCTTTGCTACGCTTAAGTACGTATATGATATGGCACCTGGCCAAACTCACTCCCGTATATATCATCCCCTGTGAGCCGAGGTCCTTTTGCAGCTGTACAAGAAGACTGCATAATTGCCCTGCATCAGGGAGGGGGGAGGGACCCAAGTCCCTGCTGTTCCCCTGTTGTTACGCAAATCCATTTGTTAGTCAACCTCAGGTAAGACTTCTTTTCTCTGAAGTTTCTGCCTTTGGCATTGCTCTACCCCAAGTATTGCTTTCATCACTTAGCCTCCAGGCCCCCTCTCCATTCATCAATGATTTTGATACAAGTCTTGTCAGTCTTCTTCTCTGCCTTGTTCCTACCATCATTCTGGAAGACCTCTGTGGACACGTGGATGGTACATCTAATACCATGTTCTCTTCAGTCCTCAGCACCTACCTTGTGCTGCACACTTCATTAGTTGCTCATTCCACTGATCCAGTGTAACCCTCATCATTTGAAATGTGAAACATCTTCGCTCACCAAAGCCTCCTCAACTTCCAGCTCTCTTGCCCAAATGCAACATCGTTCCTTACTTGTACTTCTCCACAAAAGCTCTAACCTTCGAACATTTCTCCATCACTAGTACCCTCGCTCTTCATTGCCTGCTCCATGTGGTTGGGGAAAATCACACTGTCTTGTAGATCCATTCCTCAGCACACAGCCCCTACCCTCAAGGCTTGACTCATGCTGTTCAGCTCTCTTGAATTTCTTCATTCAGCCCTCATTCTCTAATGGAGCTATTTAAAACCTTCTTAAACCAACCCCCCACAACACTCTGCAGGTGACCATACCTCCAATTTCATACAGGTTACAGCTAGCAAGTGGGAGCAATCAGTTTCCTTCCAGTGGGCTTACAAACAAGCCTGAATGGAATTCTTCCTTCCATGCCAAGGAAGAGGCATCCCTCCACCTACATGCTATATTCCACCCATCTCATTCTCACAGGCTTTGTGCTTTGCGGCGACTTCCATTTCTCCCCCAGCCATCAACCTCTCCATCTATGTTGTCTCCTTTCCAATAGCATTTAAACATAGTCAAGATGTTCCCATCCAACACAAAATAAACACTCCTTCAAACCCAAGTTTTCCACCCTCCACCTCTGATCTCCCTCATCTTTACTCTTAAGAGTGTCTAGTATCCAAAATCTATAAAGAACTTACCAAACTCAACACAAAAAAAACAAATAATCCAGTGAAGAAATGGGCAGAAGACCTGAATAGATATTTTTCCAAAGAAGACATTCAGATGACTAACAGATGCATGAAAAGATGCTCAACGTCACTCATCATCAGAGAAATACAAATCAAAAGTACAATGAGATACCACCTCACACCTGTCAGAATGGCTAAAATTAACAACTCAGGAAACAATGGATGCTGGCGAGAATGCAGAGAAAGGGGAACCCTTTCTGCACTGTTAGTGGGAATGCAAACTGGTGCAGCCACTTTGGAAAACAGTATGGAGGTTCTTCAAAAAGTTAAAAATAGAAATACCTTTCAACCCAGTAATTGCACTATTCGGTGTTTATCCAAAGGATACAGAAATGCTGATTCTAAGGGGCACAAGTACCCCGATGTTTATAACAGCACTATCAACAATAGCCAAATTATGGAAAGAGCCCAAATTTCCATCAGCTGGTGAATGCATAAAGATGTGGTATTTATATACAATGGAACACTACTTGGCAATGAAAAAAATGAAATCTTGCCAGTTGCAACAATATGGATGGAAATAGAGTGTATTATGCTAACTGAAATAAGTCAATCGGAGAAAGACAAATAACATATGATTTCATGCATATGTGGAATTTAGGAAACACAACAGATGAACATAGGGAAAGGGAAGGAAAAATAAGATAGAAACACAGAGGGAGACAATCCATAAGAGACTCTTAAGTATAGAGAACAAACCTAGGGTGGCTGGAGAAGAGGTGGGTGGGGGATGGGTTAAATGGGCGATGGGCATTAAGGAGGGCACTTCTTGGGACAAGCATTGGGTGTCATATGTAAGAGATGAATCGCGAGGTTCTATTCCTGAAACTTAAGACTACCCTCTATGTTAGCTACCTTGAATTTAAATAAATTTTTTAAAAAGAGCATCTAGGGGGCGCCTGGGTGGCTTAGTCGGTTAAGCGTCCGACTTTCGCTTAGGTCATGATCTCGCGGTTCGTAGGTTCGAGCCCCGTGTCAGACGCTGTGCTGACTGCCAGCTCAGAGCCTGGAGCCTGTTTCAGTCTGTGACTCCCTCTCTCTCTGACCCTTCTCTGCTCATGCCGTCTCTCTCTCTCTTTCTCCTAGAAATAGATAAAACATTTAAAAAAATTAAAAAAAAAAAGAGCATCTAGGCTTGCAGTATCCTTTGCTCACTTTCTAGCCACTTCTTCCTCTTGCAGCTCTTCCCTTACAGTCTCCTGGTTTCTCATCTCTTTTTCCAGTTTGTCCATGCAGTGTCCATGCAGGTGTTTTCAGGAGCCCTGTCCGTCTTCTTCATGCTGGGACCTCAGAACACCGCAGTATTAGGGGCACATCTGTTTGTATCTACTAACAATCAAGGCCACTTGGATGGTTCCAAGTACTCCCTTTTTTTTTTTATACATAGCTCATTACAATTAACATTTTCTAAGTGGCAGGTACTGTATTAAGGACTTAGGATATAAAGACAAAGAAACCGTGACATTGTTCTTAAAAGGCAGTCTAATGGAAGAGGCAAAAATAGACTCTCTTAATTATCACCCACTGTGGTAAGAGGGCAACTTTCTATCCAACTAAATTAGGGAAGTCATTATGTAGATTAAGTGATCTTGTTGCCACATCTTAATCACTCAATTTACAAAATAGGTTTTTACCCCAACAAGTGCCCTCCTCGATGCCCATCACCATTTTCCGCTCTCACCTACTCTTCCCCGCATCAACTCTCAGAGCCCTTGTTGGGATGAGCACTGAGTGTTGTATGTAAGCGATGAATCACGGGAATCTATCCCCAAAACCAAGAGCACACTGTAGACACTGTCTGTTAGCCAACTTGACAATAAATTATATTAAAAAATTATAAAAATAATAAAAAACTACTAAACTGGGAAACAAACAAAACAAAATAGGTTTTTATATAATTTCTCAAGAAAACAATTCAAATAAAATATTATTCCTGTCTCTAAAATTTATTCCTACTTACAACTACCCCAATAGCAAAAAGAAACTATTTATTTTATATATAGCTACTATATATATACTATATATACTATACTATATACTCTCTCTCTATATATATAGAGAGAGTATATATATCCCCATATCTAGCTTTAAATTAATCAGCATACTTTCCAAAACTTCTACATTTTATCAAAATTTTGCCTTTCTACTTTGAAATCAATACCAGATCCTAAAGGGCACCTGGGTGGCTCAGTTGGTTAAGCATCAAACTCTTGACTTTGACTCATGTCATGATCTCATGGTTCATGAGTTTATGCCCCACCTCAGGCTACAGCACAGGGGCCTGCCTGAGATTCTCTCTCCCTCTCTCTCTNAGCGCTCTCTCTCTCTCTCTCTCAAAATAAATAAGTAAACTTAAAAATATATATTTAAAAAAATAACCAGATACTGAGACAAATTTAGAAGCTGGTTAGCTGTCAAATTAATTAATTAATCTGTTTTCTAGATTTACAAACTTACAGTAATTATATCATATTTCAATCATACCTAAGTCACTCCACCAACAAGTAGCAGTATATGCCAAGAACAGCAATAGGTGTTTTTACAAATTATATTCCTTAGGGGAAAAATATAATTTTACCTGAAGACGCCAAATGAATGAAATACAGAAAATATCCAAACATTTAACCCCTGATATTTAATGTTTATCATGCAATTCTTCTCCAGTGTCAATCATACCATAGCTCTAAGCAAGCCACCATGGCTGAACTTTCAGTTTTTGTCATTTTTAGGTCTTTGACCTAAGACTTCATTAGAGATTCATAATTTCACCCATCCTTAGCCATGCAAAGAAAATATTGCAAAAATATTGTTTTAGTGTCACACATACTATTCACTTATAATAGCAAAGTCCTTAAACTGGAAGGCAGCCTGGAGGTGAACTGACCTCACAGGTGGCTTTCACCAAGATGTATTTCAGGGCCATATTACATAATATGTTAGTGACTCAAACCTTTCATCTAAACCAAGTTTTAAGCTTTGTGAAGTTCCTATTAAACATGGTAAGCAATACTAATATAGTAGACAGAGAATAATTTTTTCATTTCATTTAAGAATAGATGAAATAATAATTATAAACATTAAAAATCACTTAGGACAGGCTAAGTGTTCTCTCAATGTATAGATATAGAGATAGATAAATGAGGGGCGCCTGGGTGGCTTAGTCGGTTAAGCGTCCGACTTTCGCTCAGGTCATGATCTCGCGGTTTGTGGGTTCGAGCCCCGCGTCGGGCTCTGTGCTGACTGCCAGCTCAGGGCCTGGAGCCTGTTTCAGTCTGTGACTCCCTCTCTCTTTGACCCTCCCCTGCTCACGCTGTCTCTCTCTCTCTCTCTCTCTCCTAGAAATAAATAAAAATATTAAAAAAAAGAGAGAGATAAATGATAGATGATAGATAATAGATTGATAATATAGAGAGATATAATTACATATCAACATATAAATAGATACAAACACATATCTCCATTTTATACATGAAGATACAAAAGTATTCAAAGTCTAACTTGTCCATGGTCCTATGGTTTGTACATTGTGGTGCTGGGATTTAAATCTAAGCTTCAGAGCCACTATGATATGATGCCTTTCTTCTAGGACAGTCTGCTTCCTTGAATATTCAAGCAAATATAACATCTGTTAAGTTTTATGCTTCTTAGAAATTTTATCACTTATAGGGGTAGGTCAAACCGGCAGAAACCCGCTTGTAGATATCAGCTAACCCTGTTTCTGATAATGGTTTTTATTTGGTTTTGCTTATTTATTTATTTATTGTGGTGGGGAGATTTGTGTGTGCATATGTTACTGATGAAGGTGAATTTTCTGTGAGGCTAAAAGAGTTTACACATGGCCCCTCACTTGTTTGTGCCTTTTTCTGGTCCTGGGAAAATGCTTAGTGATGGGGTCACATGTTATATATTTTCATAAAATTTGTAAAATTGAGATGTTTTAACCGTGAACAGTTAAGGCTGCCGAGTCTGGCCTGACACTCTGACTTCTCATCCTAGTTGCCATTGGAGTGGTTGCAGGCATTTTGGTCATCCAAGTGAAAAGCTGAAATGAGAATACAATTAATGTGGGCTATCAGTGTGTAAGTGGGTGATTCATAGGCTTGTTCACAGATAGTTAAATTATTGTTAGGTATACCAGTGTAGAAATGGTTTCCAGAAAAATTCCCATAGCTTGCTCTGCTGATGTGACATTATCAAACCAAGATTTGGGGCCAATATTTAAAGGGAATAGAGCCAGAAGATAGTCTGTGGAAATTCCTTCCAATTATTATAGCTCATACATGAAAGAAACTTGATAAGAGGGTTTTTTTCCTTGATATCACACATTAGAAAATGTATGTGCATTACCAGTAAGTAGTTAGAAAGCTGGAGGGAACTTCTAAAATAACTAATAATAATAAAAACAATAATAGTATAAGTTTGTCTTCCAGATAGGATATTGTGTGGAGTTTTCCTGCTGTGAAAACTGAAAAAAAGAGAATAAATTACAAATTTATATTTTTAAAGGCACCAGGAAATGGTGGAAGGAATGACGACCAGATGAACTAAAATTCCAAAGACAGAAGGGTCCAGGAGAGCTGTCAAACAATGGTGGTGTCTCCCATGAGCATAAAGGCACTAGCCACTTCTGGAAAACTCTGAGGATCAGACTTGGAATAGACACAGAGACTCCACAGCTGAAAACTGAGTCTAATGGTGCCTCAGGAAGCCACACAGACAGGCTGCTGGATGGAAACTTAAGGAACCAAACACACGATCCTGCAGGATTTTTGCCAGGCACTGATGCAATGCTGGTGGTGGTGTATTTACTTGCTCATGGTGCCTATGAGACTGAATCTTTGATAAACACAAAGTATTTGCTAGATTTTTAACTGGTTGAGGTGAAAGTTTAAAGAGTTTAACTTTAAGAGGAGGGATAGAGCTAGAGGTAGAGTAAACGTTTTCCTCAATTCCCTGGTACGTAGGATAAAAAGTTCTACAACAAGTTGTGGCTCATCTCCTCCTGAAGATGTTGCCAGATGTTGGAGCTATGTAGAGATAGAGGCGAGGCAGCTGACTTCAAAACTCAGAAGGACTGAGCTGGGGTACTTGAAGACTATGAAGACAGATACCTTTTCAAAGAGAAAATTAGTGATGCAAAGAGATAGACTGAATCTAACTAAAAGTGCATTGCAGCCCTGATTAGGCTCAATTACTGTTTTGATTGAGATGTTCTTTCTCTCATATTATCAGCCTAATTAAAGAAAGGGCAATCTTTCTTTGGAGGGAAATAACATTATATTAAATATCTGTAATTCAATTTTTCACAAAAAGACTGGATTAAAATTAAAATTTTTAAGATAAAAAGCAGATAATGTATCTGATAATCAAGAGAAAAATGAACCAACAGAAGTAGACCCTCAGATTATCTAGATATAAAATAACAACTATAAATATGTTAAATAGGAAGGAGGAAAAGATGGACAAAATTTTTAAAAATTGATGCAAATATGGAAAATTTAATAAATAATTTGAATATGAAAAGGAAACAAATGTGCCTTCTAGAAATGAAAAATACAATATCTGGAATAACATATTAAAGCAGTCTAGACAATGCAAAAACAAACAAAAAATTAGTAAACTCAAGGACAAACCAATAGAAAAATATTAAACTAAGGAACAGAAAGAAAAAGGAGAAAAACAACCAAAAAGAGAAGAAAATACATGTAGAAAACTGTAACATTGTATTTGAATGTCCAGGAGGGGTAGAAATAGAAGGGAAAATTTTTGAAGAAATAATGCTGAAAAAAATGTGAAACTGATTAAAAGGACTAAAGAAAGATCCAAAAGATCAGCATTCTCTATATATGTATGTGTGTATCTATCAGTCTATCTCTATCTCCATCTCTGTCTGTTTAACACCTACACACACATAGGTAAATTTCTGTAAAAACTCAAAGACAATGGGGCACCTGGGTGGTTCAATTGGTTAAGTGTCTTGACTTTGGCTCAGGTCATGATCTCATGGTTCATCAGTTTGAGACCCACATCGGGCTCTGTGCTGACAGCTCAGAGCCTGGAGCCTGTTTCAGATTCTGTGGGTGTCTCTCTCTCTGACCCTCCACTGCTCATGCTGTCTCTCTCAGAAAAAAAAAAAAAAATTGAGAAAGTAATTTTTAAGAAAAATAATCCAAGACAAAAGCACAGAAGAGCAAGAAGGAATGAAGAGTACAATGAAGCATGATTGTGTAGGTAAGTATAAAAGAATATTGACCACTTAAAACAACAGTAATATCTTGTGAGATACATACGTAGAAGTAAAATGACAAAAGATCACCACAGCCAGAAGAGGATCAATGGAGCACTTGCATTGTTTGAGAAGTGATAAAAGCATTAAATTATAGGGTTTTTTAATGTGCACATCAGAATATTTAACAGATCAAAATCTCAGCAGTGAAGCAAGTCTCAACAAATCTCAAAAGATCAACAATCAGATGAAATATTTCTAAAGAGTGAAATTAAGATAGTCATTAATAACAGTGAAATGTTTTGAAAAACCCCAAGTATCTAGAAAATAAGCAGCAGATTTCTAAATAACTCATGAATCAAAGAAGAACTAACAATGGAAATTAGGAAATATTTAACCAAATGATAATTAAAATATGGTATAATGAAACTTATGAGGTACAGCAAAAGCAATTTTAAGAGGGAAATTCACAGCTTTAAATGAATATACTAGAAAAAAATACCAAAATCAATGACTTAAGATACCATGAGGCTAGAAAAAGCATAGCCTCAAAAATACAAAGAAAGTGGATGAAAGGAACTAAAAGCCGAGATGATTAAGTGGAAAACAATCATACAATAGAGAAAACAAAAAGCCAAGGGCTTCCCTTTGGAAAAATTAAAAAATTAATAAACAGTTATTAACACTGACCAAGGGAATAAAACAGAAAACACAAGCTACCAATATCAGGAATGAAAAAGGGGATAACACTACAGATCTTATAGGTATTTTAAAAAATAATGAAAAGAGGATAATTATGAACAACTTTATGCCAATAAAATTTGCAACAAAGGGAAATTTAAAAAATTCTTACAATCACAACCTACCAAACCTATAAAAGGAAGAAACAAAATATGAATTAAATGTGCAATTATAAAACTTTCCCAGAAGAAGGATCCAGGCCCTGAGCATTTCACTAGTGAGTTCATCCAGATATTTATAGACAAAATAATACCAATTTCTCACAAACTCTTTCAGAGACTTGGAAGAGAAGGAAACACTTCCTAACTCTATTTTCGGGTGGGGGAGGAAAGGAGACAGCAAAGCTGATTCCATAACCTGACNAAAAAAAAAAAAAAAAAAAAAAAAAAAAAAAAAAAAAAAGAGGAAAATTCTAGGCTAATCTCTCACAAATTTAGACATAAAAATCCTTATGAAAATACAAGCAAATTGAATCCAGGAATATAGAAAATGAGTAATAAGCCACATTCAAATAAGGTTTTTCCAGATAGGCAAGAATGCGTTAATATTCAAAACTCAATGTAATTCACCACATTAGGCAAAGGAAATCATGTAATCATGCTAATAGATGCAGAAAAAACTTTGACAAAATTTACCACAAATATTTAGAATTTCTAAAACTCTTAGAAAACCAGGAATAGTAGGAAGCTTGCTTCAGCTGATAAAATGCCTACAGAAAAACAAACCTCATATTCATTGGTAGATTCAGAGTATTTTCCTCAACAGCAAAAATGAAACAATGCCTAACCTATTCAGAGTCAACCTTGAAATGGTGGTGTTGGCCATTTCAAGAAAACTGTCCAAGAAAAGAAAGATTTGAAGAACCTGTTATAAAGCCATAGTAATTAATACAGTGTATTATCGGCACAGAAATAATCCATATGACTAACGAGTACACAATGGTGGTGATACAGACCCACACATATGTGCTCCCTGATTTACAACAAAGGCAACACTAAGGTGCAGAGAGAGAAAGGTAACTGTATCACCAAATGATGTTGGGTCAATTGGATAGTCGTGTGGGCAAAATGAATCATTCCACAAGTAACAAAGCTTGGGGCTGCTATGACCTGCCTTGTTATTATTACACCAGCCAAATTTATTGCACAGTCTCAACCACCCAATGTCTGAAGCCTTGATGATCCAAGGCTATTAAAACATTCGTTTTTATTTTAATCACAGTGAACATATGGTGGTCTTTTTTCTACTCTTAATCCGGAATTCCAAATTTGACCACATAGAAGCAGCCACAGAATTAGAATTTTCAAAGAAATTGCCTTAGTACCTGCAGTATTCTATTATGCATTTGGCATAGAAGAATAAAAGGGAGGGAATGGCATCACAAAGATACACACAAAGTGAGTAATATTTGTCTAGCCAACATGGACTTCACAAGGAAAGCAAAACCGGGGGGTGGGGGGTGGTGTGTGCAGAATTTGTTGAAATTCCATGAGCTTGGATTCAATCTGAACCATATGTAGCTCCAGATTAGGTCATATTCTCATGATAAAATTACTAATTTTGTCTTCAATGTTGCCTGCTACTCAGTATTTCCATGATCTCTTATTAGCTGATCTCACACATTATTTATTTGGTCTGTTATCACTCAAAAGATAAGGCACTTCAACTAATGCTCTGGAATTTTTGGTTTTCAATTACTAAGGTGTTAGGGAAAAGGTGAATATAGGGCACAATGAAATACAGAGTCTGGAACAAGGCTACTAGGAAGTCCCCTAACTTCCTAGTAGTGTGATCTTGGGCAAGTTACTTCCCCTCCTGTGCCTCAGTTTTCTTGTCTGTAAAATGGACTGAACAATAGTACTTACTTCATTAGGTTTTTGTAAGGATTAAAAGACTTAAACAATAAGTTACTTAACATACAGTGTCTGCTATATATTATTGCCATAAAAGTATTACTTATTATTTTTCATCGGTAAGAACAATACAGGAAATTCTTGCCTTCTAAACTACAAGGGCTTTTGTTAATTGCATATTAACCTGGGCCTGCCATAAATTGTGATGGTTTGGAACAAATCACTCACTTTCCTGTTGCTAGAAAGCAAACATGGTTTGCTGTTTTTCCATCAGAAACCTCATGGGAAGGTGTGTGAGCAGCAGTAAATAGCTGGAGTTTTGAAGTTCATGGTCTTTGTTTGAAACTCCTCCTCTGCCAGTTTCCAGCTATGCAACATTGAAATGAGTGATTTAATAATTCCTCTTGTTATCTTTAAAATGGGGACTGATGGCATCATTTTCCTAAGATGGCCTGGAGAATTAAATGAGATAATATATCTAAATTATTTACTGAGTTTTTATTCAAGTATAGTTAACACATAGTGTTATATTAGTTCCAATTGTATAATAACTCAACAATTGTATACATTTCTCAGTGCTCATCAAGATGAGTGTATTCTTAATCTTGATCTATTTCACCCATCCCCTCACCCATCTCCCCTCTGGCAACCACTAGTTTGTTCTCTGTGTTTAAAAGTCTGGGGGTGGGGGTGGCAGAGTTTAGTCTCTCCCCAACCCCATTGTTTGGTTTCTTAAATTCCACATATGAGCAAAATCGTATGTCTTTCTTTGACTTATTTTACTTTGCATTATAGCCTCTAGGTCCAACCCTGTTGTTGCAAATGGCAAGATTTCATTGTTTTTTTATGGCTGAGTAATATTCCATTATATACACATACCACATCTTCCTTATTCATTCATCTATCAATGAACACTTAGGTTGCTTCCATATATTGGCTATTGTAAATAATGCTGAAATAATCATAGGGGTGTATATTTTTCTTCAAATTAGTGTTTTCATTTTCTTTGGGGAAATACCCAGTAGTGGAATTACTGGATTGTGTGACAAATCTATTCTTAATTTTTTGAGGAACTTCCATACTGCTTTTCACGGTGGTTGTACCACTCTGCATTCCCACCAACAGTGGAGGAGGGTGTCTTTTTCTTTGCATCCTTGCCAACATTTATATACTGAGTATTTTTTAATGTTTCTATATTTATTTGAGAGAGAGAGAGAGAGAGAGAGCACACAAGCAGAGGCCACATGGGGCTCAATCTCACAACCATGAGATCATGACCTGAGCCAAAATCAAGAGTTGGATGCTTAACCACCTGAGCCCTCCAGGTGTCCCTACTGAGTATTTTAAGTACTTACTGAGAAATAGGTACTCCACCCATTGTTGTATTATTCTTTTTATATACGTTCCAACATGTTTTGACTCACCTGGTAAAAATGCATTTTAATAAGAATATAGAATTATTGTTGAATCTTCAGAATGGAGACTTAGTTTCTCTTAGCATGGCATTGAGCCTCCCTAGGAAGTTCAATAAGTAGGTCTTCACCCAATTAAAATACTCACTGGAAAATCTTTGACGTCCCTTGCTGATCACACCAGTAATGTACAAACTTCATTTGGGGCACGCCCATATATTTAGATTATCAGCTATGACCTAAAAAATGTCTGTGTTTAAACCAAGCTCCTTAAAATTCAGTGTGCTGTTCACTTGCCCTGTGATTTATGAATGATTTTTAGGATCAAAGCTGATGTTTTAAATAAATCATGGAGATCAATCTCATTACTTTGTGACTTCAGATTTTCCCAAAATGGCATCTCACGATCTCTATTACTTTTCCGTGACTCTTCTGACACCAACAGTTTAATGATCTTACCGCCTGCCTATGAAAACAATAATGAAAACTTTTACAAATAAAAACCAACACCTCACAGAGCTCAGTTCTACTGGCTCATTATGCTGTGGATGACCAAGAATGAGAGAGAAGGGGGAAAAAAACAGGTTTCACAATTCCAAATGGAGTTAATTAGTAGTGAGGGTTGCAGTGGAATAGGATGGAAATGTCAGCTGGACTTACCAAGGCAACCCTCTAAGAAGGGTGTCCAAACATCACCAAACTTCTCTCCAACTAGTTTCTAGCTGGTTGTTAGCACCCATTTCCCTGGTAAAGGCAGATCAGTGGGTCATCAGTAAGACCAGAAGCAGACAGTTATAAATTATGAAAGGGGAGATTTACTTGAAAGAGTAAGCCCAAATGGCCTCCAGGAATTTGTGAAACATCATACTGGAGCAAGCAGTGAAATCCAGTTGTTGTTAGCAACGCACAAAGGGCCTGAAGCAAAGTAATCAGGGGGGAAAAATTATAAGGTAGTGGGTATATTGGCTCAGACCCAGTAACATAAGACATTCATTACGCTGAGACACTGTAATTCTTTGAACGCCCCTTAAATCTCTCGGCTCTTTAATACAAGATGGGCAGAAATGTGCAGGTCAATAAAATTATCGGCTATTTCCATATCCAAAAGCAGCAAAGGTTCACCAGTGGAAAAACGTGGAGGTTAACCGTGAACTTTTTAAAATAAACAACTTGGCCTACTGTCATTCTGTGCACAGGCCTTCCATTACCAGCAAAGACTGACCCCCTCAAAGAGCCACTGGAGCTTTCGATTTTCAGCAGTGCCTGCTGGCAGTCAGGACGCACCATGCTGGATTTCTCACAGGCTCAAGTGTCAGCCACCACTTGCGGAAAGGGTATTTGAAGGATGAGTGTTGTATAACCACAGGCTGAAGCTCAAAAGCCAATTCCAGTTAAGCCTGATAATAGTTTTTGACATTTAGAGACATTTTATCCTTCAAAACTCTTGGAGAGCAGAAATGCTTGCCTGGATTTACTGTTTCTATGGAGACCAGTGGAGATTTGAAAGTGTTAATCTCAGTTGACCTCCCTTGTCCGTTTTTATTTTGCCTCTTTCCCTAAAATTTCTGTGCAGAGTTGCATGCTTATGTGTTGTCTAGCCTCAATTAAATTTTCATTTTGCAGGCTTAAGGTGGTCTCCCAAGGAGGCTACTTATGTTCCGGAAGGTGTCCAAGATGATTCATTGTGGGTGTCGAAAGAAAATGGTAGAACTTGTATTTAGGTTTCTTTTTCATCTAAAAATTTGAAGGACATTAAATTTTAGTAAAACTCGGAATACAGCGCAGACATTGGTACTCTCATTGATGCCTTATATTAAAAAGTGCTGTGCTCGGCTGGGAAATGTGAGGTTTCTCAGAGAACAGGTAGGCATCCGATAGCACTGGAAGGTGGAGAACAGTGGGAATCTCTCCTCTTCTCGTTCCCTTCCATCTTGTTGCAACAGACCACAGCTAACCTGCCTCCAGGTTAACTTTGTGAAAGTTAGTTGAGTTAAAACTAGAGAATTACAGATTCTAGTCTCTGGTTTTAACTCAACTAACTTTCACAAAATGGACAAGTGGCTTATATGATCCAAACAATGAAGCCATGGTTTGAACAGGTATGGCTAATGCAAACACAAAGTGGGAGGGGGGGAGGAGGCAGAGCTGAAACTCGATAGCATGGGATAAGAACGTAGTTCTGAAGTCAGACTCCCTGGACTCAAATTCCTGACACTACGTACTAAATCAGTGACTTTGGGAAGTTACTTGATCTCACTGTGTGTCATCTCTCCCTGTCGCATAGAATGTAATGTGATACTCTCATACCTACTGCAGTGGCCTGTTGGGCAAATAAAATGAATAAAGCCTGCAGTGCATAATGGTTTTTTAAAATAGCTTTTATTAGTTTTCTTCTAATAAAGGCAAAAGCAGCGATGATTAACCAGAGTTGATCATCTAAAATTATCAAGACTAGTTGTAACGTGGGTTCTCACGCATAAATCTCTTACGAAGGTTACTGAGCCATGTAGACCTCATTAACAGGTACATATGTGTATGAGGGAGAGGCAGAGAAAAAGAGAGACAGAGAGACAGAGAGAGAGAAAGAGAGATTAATTTAAGCATTTGGAACAAGAAGGCAAACCTGCAATTTTCTCAGCACTGCTGATGTCCTGTAGTGCACAATAACAAACCCTACGAAAACCTCACTAAACTTGATTTATGTTTAGGGGGCCCATTTGGGCCTTTTCAACTAATAACAAATAATAAAACAGTCATGTTCTATGGGCATACAGATGTTGTCCCTAACAGGGTAGAAACAGTTAAAATGATACATGGAAAGCCGTTTTTCATCAGAAAATACTTTCGATATGAACAGAAACTTGCTAAAGGTTTGAAGAAACAGGTGTTAGATGACTTAAAGAGATCTGCTAGAAGCTGAATTAAAAAAAAAAAACAACACTTCTAACAGATCTTAGCTAAACATGTACTTGATAGATTATGTTGCAATAACGAAATAGACTTTTTGAACCAATAAAGGTAAAATGTAACAAAGAAAGTATATTCTCAGTAATAAATACCTACTTAATTTTAAAGAAAGCTACAAAGGAAACACTAAGGCAGATGTTCCCAATGAATAAGAGACCCCAGGTCACAGAGACCTCTGTGAATTTACAGAGACAAGATGATACCTAAAAGAGATTCACAGCAAAGAAATTGGAGTCAAAATGTACAAAGTGCTACCAAATGTCATCAATCGGCTTGTTTTTACAAAAATAATGCTTCTAAAATATTGTATCGCACCATCTTTCTAATTGTTTTTAGTCTATTTAAGATAATTGCCAAATTTAAATTTTTGCTGTGGAACTTCTTTCTTTTATTGTTTATATTTGTTCTTTTATTATGTATATTTATTATTTATAATTACCCGCACTCTCCTGAGATGGCAAGTGACTAGCAATGTTAGGCTTTCTGTACTAGGATCACATACTTAACATGGGTGGGTGTTCAATCAAAACTATTGGAGACCATGGTTTGGAGGGTCATAGAAACCCTACATTTTAACAGATTTTAAAGAGATATGCTCTTTGCCAAGGAAAATAGCCTTTAACTTTTCTCCACAACTTGTTTTAGTATTTAACATTTGCTGGAGGACAGAATTTCTCATATCAAGCTTAAATTTCTCAAGCTACATTGTGAATCCATTTTCTTCAGCATAGGTTTTTGTTATTGTTGTGATACTCTGTCCTTATCAGTAAAAGAATTCACATACCCAAGACAAACCCTCCTTCACGGAGGTGAATGTTTGGACTTCAATGAAAAGGGATCTTAGGCCAAAATATTGAGTGTGCATTCCAAAGGCAGAAAGGAAATATGAAAGTCTGTGAGATGACAGTGGTTTATAAGGAAATCAGGATCCTTTGAGGAAGCTGCTCAAGCTACGTGATAGCTTGGGAGAACCATGTAGCTCTGGAAAAGTAGCTGTCTGAATATTCTATTCATCCAACATTCTGACTGCCAACCGTGTGAGCTTCCATATGTTGTCACAGCATAACACGGACAGAGACTGGTAGTTCTCACTGCTACATTCTACATACTCAGAAGAACTTTGAAGGCAGGTGGTTTTTGCTTCCTTTGGGGAAAAGAAGAGTAGGTGGGGAAAAGAGAGAAAATTCTACTTGAATTGCTGAATTTTGAAAGGTGAACCAGAAAGAATATGTACAAGTGGCCAACAGTGCATGGAAAGATGCTCAACATCACAAGTCATTAAGAAAAGGCAAATCAAAGCCATGATAAGATACCACTTCATATCCATTAGGAGGGCTCTCATTAAACAAAACAAAACAAAACAAAAAAGTAAGTGTCAGTGAGGATAAGAAACCAGAGCCCTTGCATGCTGCCAGTGGGAATGTAACAAGGTGCAGCCAATATAGAAAAGAGTATGATGATTCCTCAAAAATCTAAAACTAAAATTGCCATATGATGTAGCCAATTCCACCTCTGGGTACATATCCAAAAGAACTGAAAACAGGGTTTTGAAGAGGCATTTATACACCCATGTTCATAGAAGCATTATTCACAGTAGTCAAAAGCTGGGAGCAACACAATGTCCATCAATGGATGAATGGTGGATGAATGGATAAACCAAATGTGGTATATTCATTAATGGATATAATTCAGTCTTAAAAAGGAAGGAAATTTTGACATACTATCCCATGGATGAACCTTGGAGCTATTATGCTAAGTGAAATTAACGAGCCACCAAAGAACAATTATTATATGATTCTATGTATATGAAATATTTAGTGATCAAATTCATGAAGACAGAAAGTAGAATGGTGACTTCCAAGAGACGGGGGTGCGATGGGGGAAGGAGAAGAAGTTACTGCTTAATGAGTACAGAAATTCAGTTTTGCGGGATGAAAAAAGTTCTGGAGACAGTGGTGGTAATGATTGCACAATAATGAATATACTCAATGCCAGTGAAGTGTATACTGAAAAATTATTAAAATGATAAATTTCATTTTCTGTATATTTTACAATTAAAAATAAATAGATTATTTTTTTAAAGGAACCAGGCTTTCTAAATGACACTTCGCCAAAAAGCTGTGTCATACTTTAGAGAGTACTCTCAAAGTCATTTCACATGGTTCCATTGACTCACTCATTCACAGGGGAGTTAAGTATTGGACCCTTTATTAAGGAGCAGAACAGAGCTAGGTACAAGAAGGAACTACAAATTTGATTAAGACACAGTCTGCAATAACAAGAGGAAGTGAAAAGGAAATGAAGAAAGTTATTACTATATACAGAGTCACACTCATGGCTGGCCACTGATATACATTATTTCATTTGGTTCTCCTAAGCACTTCTACTCAGAGAGAGGTATTATTACACCCTTTGGGCCATGAAACTGAAGCTAGGGAAGTCAAGTAATTTGCTCAGCTCTCAAAACTAGGAAGAAGCAGAGCCAGGATCCAGAACTTGATCCAACTCATGAATCTTTGCTCCTATGCTAATCCACGCCCCTGTTAGGTCCATCTTTGATATCAATCCTTTGGGATAAAGCACTCTGTATCCGTGTCCTAGGTTCATCAAATCTCTTTAAGTAATGTCTTCCTCTTATATTGGGTTTGCCTTGGAGAATAAGTTGCAATGATTTGACTTCAACTCAGGGCGTCTGGACTTCTTACTTCCATCTCCTTTCTAAAATCAAGGCTAGGGGTGCCTGGGTGGCTCAGTCGGTTAAGCATCCAACTTCATCTCAGGTCATGATCTCACAGTTCGTGGGGTCTGTGCTGAACATTTGCTCAGAACCTAGAGCCTGCTTTGGATTCTGTGTCTCCTTCTCTCTCTGCCTCTCCTCTGCTCAAGCTCTGTCTCACTCTGTCTGTCAAAAATAAATAAAGGTAAAAAAAATTGTTTTAATGAATAAATAAAATCAAAGCTAAGCGTGCAGGCTCTTAAGAGTCACCAATGATCTTCCATATTGGCTTTCATCCCAAGTCTTCTTTAGACATATCCAGGATCACATGTTCATTCATTCATTCACAAGGATAATAGTCTCTCCCAATTTCTCCAAATATCTTAGTCTGAAGTCTAGTGTCTGCCAAAATCTACTAGGTATAGTTCATACTGTAACTGGTAAAGCTCTTTCCTTCCTCAGGTGCACTGCACCTTGCTTACTGGATAATTAGAAGGTCATTAAGACTTTTACAAGTGATATGGTAATTATCCAGATCTTTACATAATCATTCAGAAAGCACACTTGCTGACATGTTTAATAAAAGATCCCTCCATATATGTACTTAATTATCACACTCAGCTATCTTGAGCAGCTAATTGGAACACAGCAGTGAATTTTGCACTTATAATTCCTAGGACAGGCTTGTCTCCTTTCAGCTCACCAAGCTCTGTGTCATTCTGTTCAACTCAAACCCCTGGCTGCCTAATTCATGCCTTCTCCTTGTATCAAGGGCACCAGCTAAATTATTTCTTAAACTCCTGGCTGATAGGAAACCCCCAATTCAGGCCCTCAGGCTCAAGCAAGACTGCTTCAGGAAGCCAGAGTGCTGAGTTTATATCACAATCTACCTTGGAGACCAGAGGGGAAAAATGGAGGGGGAAAGGTAGCATTTAGGATGCTAACCTCATTAACCTGTCCTATAGGCAAGAACAATTTAATACTTGAAATAGTAGCAGAAATCATTCTGGTAGAATTGCGAAGGAGAAAAAAGAAAGTACATTTTGTTTATCCCTAGTTTCTCTGGCTTTGTGGGAAAAGTGTTGCCCCAAGGGAATTATAATAAATGCTTGAGATAAACATTATTATTATTGTTGTTGTTGTTGTTATTATTATTATTATTAAGAATTGTGAAGGTCTTTCTGAAATGACACCTGGATCCACCATGAAGAAGACAGCTGCTATGGAAGTGGATTTACCTGGTACAGAAACAGCTGGCCAGAGACATAGACGGTCAGCCTGAAGGCCTTTTTGAACTAGGCTTTGGAATTTCTTTCCCTTGGTATTGCCAAGGAAGCAACTATATAAGATCACCTCTGACAGCCTCTCTGAGCAGAACACCGAGGATGAAGCTCACTAGCCCAAGGAGCTGTATTCTAGCTGCCCGACATGGTTGTCTTTGTCTATGCAGTGACGGCCAAATACCGTAGAGTCTGCAAGCTATGGATTCCTCAGCGTGGTTATACAAGCTGTGTGACATTGGGCAAATTCTTAATGTTTCTGACCTTCAGTTTTCCCATCTTTAAAATGGGGACACTCATATAGGGTTCCTAGTTCGTACGATTGATATGAAAGTTAAATGAGGTAAAATATGTAAAGCTTGTAGAAAGTGCTTAGTTAATGGGCATAATAATACTTGACTTATCCGTATAACATTGCTGGTATAAGGCTTAAATGAGTTTTGGCATTCATAAATGAGGAAGCAATAAATATTTTCTATACACTACTGGGCAATAACAGACAAAAATATATGTTGATCTCTGCTCCCAGTTCTTGGCACAGAGCCCCTAAAGCCTTATAATTTCCTGGGTGACTGGAGTGTATTTTGTTCCACTGAGGTGATTCTGGGGCGGATTCTCTGATGGCTCCAGGAGGAGAGCCAGTCATTAGAAAGACCAAGTCATGATTAGAAGCTTGGAATATTCAACTCCACCACACCCCCATTGTCTTGAGAAGAGAGAAGGGCTGAAAATGGAGTTAATGATTGATCTGCCTACATGATGAAGCCTCCACAAAAATCCTAGAAGCACAGAATTCCGACAGCCTCCAGGTTGGTGAACACATCCATGTGCTGGGAGGGTGACACACTCCAACTCCACAGGGAAAGAAGCTCCTGAGATGGAGACCCTCCCAGACCCTGCCCTCCATATCTTGTCATATGCCTGTTCATCTGTATCCTTCATCTTACCCCTTAGTAAACTGGCAATTGGGTTTCCTTGAGTTGGAGCCTCTCTAGTTAACTAACTGAACCCAAAGAGGGGGTCATTGGAAACTCCAATTTGGAGGCAGTTGGTCAGAAACACAGGTGACAACCTGGACTCATGATTGACATCTGAGCTAGTAGAGGCATGGGACAGTCTTGTGGGAGGGAGTAATTAACCTGTGGGATCTGACATTATCTCCAGGTAGACAGTGTCAGAATTGAGCTAAATTGTAGGGCACCCGGCTATTGTTACAAAGAATTGCTTGGTGTGGGGAAAACCCCACACACGTTTGGTGACCAGAAATGTCAGAAGCAAAGTGTTTTGTGAGAGTAGCAAAAAAGACACATAGGAGATAAATTAAACTGGTTTTTATTTTTCCTACAACAGGAGGGAAAGATTGAGGTTTTCCATTTTACATGAGATAGCTATGAAAATAAGCAGGTGAACATATGTAAAGCAGTTAGAAGAGTGGCGAACACATGGAAGATGCTGGATAAATAGGATAATACAGGGTGAGGACAAGGCACAAGTGAGACAACATATAGCTTTAAGGTTACTTAAAAATTCAGAGAAACATACAAAGACCATCTAACTACAATGTCTGTTTTGAGGTTCTTAACAGGTGCTTTGTATTCCCATTACTTAGGAAAGTCTTTCATGACAACTAAATATGTTTTAAAAGTCCTGTCAGTGAGGATTTACAGATATGTTTTTCTCATGATGACAGAGGACACTTGAACAAGCCCAGTTGTTTAAGACCTTTTTAAACCTTTGGTCATTTTACGTCCACTAATATATCATTGGTCAAAGCAGTCACATGGACAAACTCAAAAGTGAAGTTGGAAAATATGCTCTACTTCCTTCAGTGGGAACAACTTCAAAGTCACATGGCAAAGGGCAGGGATTCAAAGGAAGAAGAATTGAGGTCATTGATGCAATGTATCTCAGTAGGAAAACAGGGAGATTGGTCACACTTGGAAACACCCACCTCTGCTGTAGCCATTTCTATATTTCACTGGGTTATACATATTGGTAAGATTTAAATCTAGTAAAAGGCAGTTTAACTAAAAAGATTTAGACGTAGTTAAGAGCAATGTATATAATTGAATTAACAGGTATCATTTGGACACCATGGAATTGGTCATGTAGAATTATCAGCTTTGATAATGGGACACTGATCACGTCAGTGAGATGCCTGCTGGTAGACTGTCAGCGAGCTAGAAGAACGTGTAAAGGCTCAAGGGAAACTGGTCATCAAGCGAGGGCACCAAAGGAAGATGAAGAAATGCCCCCAAAATGAGAAGTGAATGGGAAACAAAGAAAAAGTTCACCTCTGTCTAAATTTGGCCCCAAAGCAGCCCTAANTGGAAGTACCAATGACATTCTCATAGAAAACATTTCCTTCTGACATAAATATATAGTTAACTCTTCAACAGTTGAATTTTATTGGGGAAGTTTCTAAAATGGACGCTCACCTTTAAAGTAGGTTTTCTCACATTTACTTCCTTTCCCTTTGAGGCACCTGGACAAATTAAGTGCAAAGGAAGTAAAAGTAAATGATAAAGTGAGGAATGGGCAAATGACCTTTTGCTCATTCAGATTTCAGAAGGATCTCTTGAACTGGTTTCTAAATATTTGATTCAGAAAAACCTAAATGCTATTTGTCAACTGCATTCTTTTTTTCATTAAAATTTAAAAAAAATAATAAAAGGCCTCCCATGAGTATAGTGGTGGAAATTCAATCCATATGTTTTATGATTCATTTACACTTAGCTCATCAAAATATTTTGTAAGAGCTGAGCTCTTTGGTGCCCAAAGATGTTTTGTGGTCCTTTTCCTTTGAAACAGAAAACTCGCAGTTTATCATTAGGTTGTATGAATGCAAAAGAAGGTTGAAGAATACTCCTAAAATTTACTATCTCATAACGGTGGAGGGAGTTATAAGTTCAGGAAGGCTCTCTTCTTAAACTGGCTTCTCTCCTGTAACTTATCACAATATTCCAATCCTACCTGTATGGGCTGAGCCCATTTTCACCATTCACATTAATATCAATGCTCTCACTGATAAGGACAAACCAAATATAAAAGGATCAAAGTCTCAGAAAGGATCCAGGAAAGTAGAGAAGAGACTTGGGGCAAAGGCTTCCAGGGAATTCTAGAGGAACACAAATGTTTTGAAGTGTAGTGTGATTCTGTAGCCAGATTTCAAAGGTAAAGAGTACAGTCTCCTATTCATCAAAATTCAAAAGCAATTGCTGGGCTTCTCATTACACTTCGGGGTCCAGACTGAATGCCAAACCCAAATCCACATTTATCGAAAGACTAAGAGAAACTTTTCCTTTGTTTTATGTAACTGATCTGCAACCTCAGTCAGTGAGGTGCATGATCAGCACATGTGGGGCAGATTTTTAAGGAAACACAAAGTCAGAATAGAAATTACTGTACAGCTAGAAATATTAAAGAAAATAGAAGAACAATGGCACAACCAGGCAGCAAACTTAGGTCATGAGATGCTAAATATCTGATTTTCCTGTTCACTATATGCTACTGAAAAGTGAATCAAAATATTTATTATGAATTCATTTATATGACTGGCTTATCTTATGATATTCACTAAAAGCTAAAAAAGCATAATGGGTGGACACAATCAATAGTGATAAACTTCTTGAATTTTCTCCTTTTATGTTACTGTCTCAATGGTAGGCAATGTTCTTAGTTCTATATTCTCAGAATTCACATTTGTCCCTAATCTTCAATTGCTACCATTTGCCATGTATAGACTTCATATTTTGTACAAGCTCCTATGTCACATCTTCAGGTAAACTCTCAATAATATGGGATAAAAGTGTTCTTCTGGCTTTGACAAATGGGCCTTTTTCAAAGCTGGCGACAACTTTCTTTGCTATTTTTTCCCCAAACTAATGTTGTTCACTCCCAACAGTGAAGAAAACTAAACCCAAAGTTTCATATGAAGAAACAGTTGGGGTCAGAAGTTTCCCCACAAGGACTAGAGAAGAGCCAATCTAATCTTTTTATCCCTGGACTCTCTCTTCAATTGGTGAGGAGGGTTGGAGACGGCAGGCCCATGACCCTTCCTAAAAACATCATCCGTATAGAAACCTGGATTCCAGATGCATGAATTCTCCAGAATGTAAGCCCTATTTTTATTTTGTTCAATATGATATCTACAGTATCTAGAACAATGCCTAGCTCTGAGGCATCAATAAATTTGTGTTGCATAAATGAATTAATCCTAAAAGAAATTTCAAAGGGATTAAAAAGGCGGTTCCCACATGAGCTTAGAGATTAAACATGTTCTTTCATTATAATTTCTCTCTCCCAGCAGTTGGCCATGAATGTTAACCACCCACATCAGCCCTCTCCCTCTTCCTTGGATGTAAAATAGCATTGAGGCCATTGCCAACTCATGTCATGCCAGTAATATCCTTCCAGAGCTACATCTTGATTCTTACCATCATCTGTAATTCTTCCTCTTTCAAAATCCTCACTCATAAGTTCCTTGTCTTCCAGCTTGATTTTCTAGCTACTTCCACTCTGACAGCTTCTCAACTTCAGCAGGACCTTGGGTATTTCTTAACTTCCTGTTTTTTCCAAATTCATTCATCCCTTCCCTTAGTTCCTTCCACATTCAACTTAAACTCCTACTTTCTATTTTCTTCTTGTCTACTCCCAAGCAACCAAGCAGTGGGTAGGAAAAAAAGTCTCTCTCTCTCTCTCTCTCTCTCACACCCCAGAGTAAGTGTGATCCATTGTAAATTATACAGTTATCCAATTTAAATGGGCCCACAATATTGTCTTGTAATTCTGCTACAACCTTGCTACTCAAAGTATGTCCACAGACCAATAGCATCAACATGACTTAGGAGCTCATAGAAACCAAGAATCTTGGGTCCAAACTCAGACCCAGTGAATCAGAATTGAAATTTTAAATAAGATCCTCAGCTGATTCACATGCACGTGAAAGTTTAAAAGCACTACACTGTATCATCTATCATTCTTCACTCATACTGTCAAAAATCTTTCTCAAGCGCATTCTTTCCATAGATAACAAATCATGCTTAATCTTTCAGTGAATGAGCAAAAAGAAAAGTACCTGTAACGATACATTCTCTTGGGCCATTGTCCTTTCTATTCTCCCATTTATAAGCCATTTAGTCAGCATTTCTTCCCCTAAAACAACTCTGAAGCAAATTTCTGTCTGGTTCCACTTAGACCATGAAAATGGCTATGACAAGTTTGCTGGTGACCTCCACATCACAAAACCCAATGGGTGTTTTTTTAGTTCTTATCTTTCTTGATATCTGACCAACACTTTGACACTGTTAACCTTTCCTTCCTTAATAACACTCTTCCTTTGACTTCTATGGCAGAACATTCTTGGTTTTCTTTCTACCAATCTAGTTACTAGTCACTATCACTCTATCTATCTATCTATCTATCTATCTATCTATCTATCTATCTGTCTGTCTATCTGTTTATCTATCTATCCATCTAGTTAAACCTGAAATCTAGAAAACACCCTTGATAAAACCCTCTTGCTTACCTCCCACAATAATTCCAACATAAGCCCTAAATATCTTCAAACTCACTTCTATCTATATCAGTATGGTTAACCACCATACCCCAGGTTACCAGCACCAGGCATTTCAACTATTACAAAACCCAAACCACACTGATCTTTTCCATTCTTTAGATCTTCCATTTCAAGTAATTTCAGATGCATTTCTTCTCCTGGAAAGCTTTCCCCCAACACTTCCTTCTTCTTTCCACTTCTCTTTACCCAATGAATGCCTATCTTCCTAGATCTCAACTTTCTCATAAAAGTTTTTCCTGAAGTTCAAGACTAGGTCAAATCCCTGTACTTTTAATCATCAAGAGTACCTGTACCACTTTTCTGTAAGATTTATCATCATTATACTCTTATATATATTTGTGTGATTCTTAAGTTAATGTTTATCCTCACACACCTACTGCAAAGGCTAGATTATATATTCTAAGACAGTAAGGACCTACTTTTCCACTTTTGCTCAACAAGGCCTTCTGGTGGCTAGAAGAATGTCTGGCACAAAATAGTTACTCAATAAACAATTGCTGAATGAACTAACGAGCAACTGTGCCTTGGATTGAAGAAGCGTCTATCATGTCACAGAGCCCAACCTCCCATTTGCTGCACTCCTGTACCTGTTTCTACTACTCTGTTTAAGACACAGTCCTCAGGGCACCTGGGTGGCTTAGTCAGTTAAGCGTCCGACTTCAGCTCAGGTCACGATCTCACTGTTCGTGGGTTCGAGCCCCGCATCAGGCTCTGTGCTGATAACTAGCTCAGAGCCTGGAGCCTGCTTCAGATTCTGTGTCTCCCTCTCTCTCTGACCCTCCCCTGCTCATGCTGTCTCTATCTTTCTCTCAAAAATAAATAAAATTAAAAAAAAAAGACACAGCCCTCTACTGCTGTGTTCTCACATTAAATCAGCTGTACTTATTGTCTTCCTAACTAGGTATTAAACTTCTTAAATGCAGTGCTGTGAACATTATAAATGTTCACGATGGTACATAGAAAGAAGAGAAAATAAGACGAGAGGAGTGGTTCACTTAACCTATCCAGAAAATTGAAAAAATAAGTCACTTGGCCTAGTATTGAAGGGTTCTTACCTGGCCAACTTAACAGATTTCGGACCCGCAGACATTATATTTGAAGTAGATTTTAGCAATTGTGCACCTGACTCCTTCACTTCCAAACGTGGCACACGAAGCCAAGAGACACTAAGCAATTCAATGCACTAGCACATTTCAGAAGGTAACGTGTATGTAATGGAAACATGATCTGAGATTATACTTTATCAAAAATTTATCTCCAAAAACAAAGACGAAAATGTTTCCTATCAGAAATAATCCTTTCAAACGAGAAGGAAAATAAAACCAGGAAAGCAACCATATTCAGCATGTAGACCGAATTGGACCTTCTAAAACCATGTCAGTTTTACTGGAAGTTTTGTGTTATGTAGTAACATGTTTAATTTGGTAGTAAGCGACAGATATTAGTGAACATACATACTTATTGCTTCAAAGTGTTGTTTTGCCATATCTCTAATCATTAATTAAATTTACAAAGTGAGACCCTCTTGTAGTAATTTTATAATTCTGCATCATTGCGCATCAGCATCTGCCACTGTCCTGAGCCACCTGAGAAGAAAGATTAAGTCATTTGGAGGACAATGGGTATATCACGGAAAATACTCTGGTGAGATATTGTTATTTAGCCTCATTTTTGGAAAGCACAGACCCAGGATTCAATGTGATTTCCACCAGATTTGAAGTTCACATATGAAGGACGAGAAGGCTTTATGCATCTGTTCTGTGACAGCCTCACTAAAGGTGATGTCTGCAGCCAGCGATATCAGCCTCACCTGGGCATCTATCAGAAACGGGGCCTAGAAATCTGCTTCAAGAAGTTCTTATACACGCTCAAGTTTCAGGAACATTATATGACAAAGCAAGTTTTATGGTGTCCCTTAGCTCATACACATGGAGTTTTGTTGTACTGTATGCATTTGGAGAGATTCTCTCTCTCCTTAATAAATCTAACTGAATCCAGAAAAGAGAACTTCACAGATTCATGGAATTAAGAAATCCTTCTCCCTCTGTCCCTTGCTTTCTCTCTCTCAGAAAAAAAAAAAGAAAAGAAAATGAAAAATATGTCTAATCTTATATTTGAACTGTTCAAAATCATTCAAAGAAAACAACTAGCCACGTGGGTCTTACCCATCAGAATAAAAAAAAAGCTACATTTCCTCAAAAAGTCACTTGTTTCTGGCAAGATTCTAACAGCTATCTCCTCAATGTAAATAAACAAACTACTTTTTTTTTCCTGGATCTGTGTTTACAAAGTTTTTAGATATACATTTTTCAATTACCCCCACAGACTTTTTAAATAGGAAATATTGAATTCCATGCTGTTTAGTCAACTGGAAAAAGGCATCATCCAATGATGTAAGCCCCCTCCACGTTTCCACTCTCTCAGCCAACACAACCACTTACAATTAGGTTGCAACATTCAAAGAAAATGCATATCACATTTATATTTTTCCCATCTTACTAAAGCCTTGCAAATAGCCACTTGGCTATTCCCCCACATTGTTCGGCAAAGAACTGAAAATAAATCTTACTGGCATCATCTGTCCTTATGAGACAACATGATGACCCAGTAGTGAATACATTTGGGAGTTGGCATTCTTTTTAGATTTAATTAGCTGTCCACGCTGCTTAAATGTATAAAGTATGTATCATAATAATATTTTACTCTAACTGTGAAAGGACCATAAATCTTAATAAATCTAACTGAATCCAGAAGAGAGAACTTCACAGATTCCTGGTATTAAGAAATCTCAGCACATTGTGGGCTCTCTAGGTGGACATTCTCTGAGGATTCATTCTCTTTAAAGGCACTTCTGATACACAGTCATCTAGCCTCCTGTTGAACACATACATTGGAACTAATTTTTGGTAAGGAAAAAATCTATTTGGGAGAAACTTTATTTCTTAGCAAGTTCTTCCTTTCATTAAATCAAAATACGATTCCACATAACTTCCTATCATTAATGCTAGCATTACGGTCTATAACATTACAGACTAAATCTAACTCTTCTTCTATAGATTACTGTTTCAAATATTTGATATAATTAATGTTAGATCCGTCAGCCTTCAAGTTTTTCAACTAAACAACCACCAATTTCATCTTATTTTTTTTTCATTAAAAATCATGTCTTGCCATCACCACTTGCTAGAACTTCTCTGAATGTACTCCAATCTATAAATCAGTGCACTTCTAAAAATGTGTCCCCTAGAAATAAAAACAAAACTGAAGATGTGACCATTCTGATAGGGAATACAAAGATTCTATCACCTCTCTTCTTACAGATAGTGAACTTCCATCGAGGCTGTTTAGTTTGGTGTTAGCTGTTTTTTGTTGAACATATCTTATACTGTGGGATTCCCTCAAATACTGTGGCTTGTAGTTATGGAAAATCTCCATGATTATTATTAAATTATTGTAATAATGAAACTATTAACTTTCTGATACTTCGTAAGTTAATAGCAGTTTTTAATGCTACTATGGCTATTGGGACTACCTCTTCACCCCTTCCGAAAAAAAGTTGGAAGTGGTTCATTAGAACCTTATTTTGTCATGATTCTTTTCCCCTTTACCCTCTTGGAAGGAAGGCACTGTGCATGGACTTGTTTTTTCTACCATATAAATATTTCATACACATTGCATCACTTTGTCTACAAAGATATCATGAGGGTTTTTTTTTTTAAACTGTGTAAATAAAGTACATTAAGTGAAAGCCCTTACTTAATCTATTAGTATATTATTACTTGGAAGAAAGAGGGCTGGAAAGAAACATGGGAGGGATTATGGATGAGAGGAAGTAAAGAACAGGAAATGTGACAAGTTTGAAAAGAACTGATTTTAGTGAACCTATGATAACCCCTAAGGATCCTTGCTTTCTAAGTGCTTATTTTATTTATTTGTTTTAATTTCTTTTTAACGTTTATTTATTTTTGAGAGACAGAGACAGAGAGAGAGAGAGAGAGAGAGAGAATGAGCAGGGAAGGAGCAGAGAGACAGAGGGAGACACAGAATCCGAAGCAGGCTCCAGGCTCTGAGCTGTGAGCACAGAGCCTGATGTGGGGCTTGAACCCACAGACCGCAAGATCATGACCTGAGCTGAAGTCATATGTTTAATCGACTGAGCCACCCAGGTGCCCCTCTAAGTGCTTATTAATCAAATGGTAATAAACAATTAACATTTAAAAGAAAACAAACAAAAAGCTAGAATTTTTACATAGCATCAAGCTTTCAGGTCCATACCCCTTGGTCAAAACTTTACATTCTTTTTTTATTAAATTTATTTATTTATTTTTGAGAGAGAGAGAGAGAGAGAGAGGGAGGGAGGGAGAGGGAGACGGAGGGAGGAGCGAGCACAGGGGAGAGACAGAGAGAGGCGAGAGAGGGAGAGAGAGAATCCCAAGCAGGCTCCTCCCTGTCAGTACAGAGCCCGACACAGGGCTCAATCCCATGAACTGTGATGTCATGGTCTGAGCTGAAATCAAGTAAATTACTTAAGTGAGCCACCCAGGATCCCCAAAACTTTGCATTTTTGTTTTATTTCTTTACTTTTTTAAGATTTTGCAAAAATAGTTTTATTATTTTTACAATGTTTTTGTTGTTATCTTGAATTTTTTTTCTCGAGTATAGCCTTTCCTACACAGAAGACAGAAATCACAGACAGACATGGTCTCCCAGGGTCACCACTGGAAAGAGAGAGCCAAGCCCCCAGCATTCCTTTAACCACCATTTTTAGAAAGGAAATAAAGAAATTACTAAAGTCACATGAGTCAGAAATAGATCAAAAAGAACACTTGCACATTACATACAGCTCACTAGTTTGTAGCCTGAGTAACATTTTTTGAAGAAGAACAAGTCACAGTATCACATCCTTTCATTAGACCCCTCTTATTTATCATTCCTTGTCTGGGGACAATCTGAACCAATCCTCATCCAAAGCAATGATGTTAGAGAATATTTGTAACTTTATTACTCATGTCACATTTCAAAGATTTAATATAACACATTACAACTTAAGAATATTAAGGAGACATAGAACAGAACATTTAGGTCTTATACCATATCTAGTTCTCCATTTAATTCTTAAATAGCCTAACTTTGCTACCAGTAGGCGATAAGGATTTTATTACCTAGATGAGAAATTTACCTTTGAGTCTATTCTGGGCAAAGTCAAGTGGAGGGTTCTGTGGACATGAACAGATGGCTGATGGTCAAGAAGGCTTTCAAAGCTTTACAATTATATAAGGAGTGCATTGCTTTATATGAATTGAATGCAGTAGGCCACAGAGTATTAAAAAAATATGACAGTATAATGATGGCTAAGAATTTGTATATAAAGTCACCATCTCAATTTAAGTCCCAGCCCCACTACTTACTCTGTGACGTGGAACAGGTTATTTAAAATTTCAGTGCTCACGTATAGGAGGATTAGGAGGATTAGGAGGATTAGGGGGAGAAGAAGGGGGGAAATGGTGGGGGAAAGGGAGAGAGGCAAACCATGAGAGACTCTTGAATGCTGACAAAAACTGAGGACTGATGGATGTGGGGGGGAGGGGGGAATGGGTATGGAGGAGGACACCTGTGGGGATGAGCACTGAGTGTCATGTGGAAACTAATTTGACAATAAACTATTTGTAAAAAAAAAAAAAAAGAAAAGAAAGATTGCATATTATAGATTGGGTGCATTTATGTAAACCATGCCCATGATAAAATGATGTAATTGTTCTCCAATAAATGAAAGTAACATAAAATTGAAAAATAAATAAATAAATAAATAAATAAATAAAATTTCAGTGCTCAGTGTTCTTGCCTACACAATGGGTGAATAATGTTACCCGCCTCATGATATTTTAAGGATTCAAATGAATAAATACATATAAGGTACCTCAACAGGGCCTAGTATGTCAGGTGTTCAGTAAGTGTAAGCTATATTTGTATCATGTTAACCATGTACCTTATGCTTAGAAAAAAGACAAGAAGGAAGACATCTATTCCTGTCTATATATTCTGCGAGGTCTATAATGATTGTCTGCAATGGTTTATGCAATGAGCTAAAATTGTTTATTCAATAGCTTTCCACAATTGTTTATACAGTGAGCCTATGTTACTTCAATAATTCGGGTGAGGTAGATGGGTGGGTACATTGAGATATATTTCAATGATCTCTCTTTACCCAGAATTTTGTCTTCTTGGTTATAGATGTATATACTAAGATGATATTTAGTGATCAGCTTTGCCAGTGGTTATCAGGCACAAAGAAAAATAATACAGCTTAGCAACTCAAACTCATGTGAGACTGATTTGTGTCAAAGAATCAACAGAATAATTTATAGGGCTCTGACTGCCAAGCAGACTGATATTCATGTTGGCTGTTCAACACATTCTCTTCTTAGTAGAGAAATCTATTCAGGAAATCAAATGAAGATCAAGTTGCCTGGTGAGTAAGAACGGGGAAGGAGTCTACAGACATAGCCCGACTCATGCAACCAGTTAAAAAGAGTCTCTTCCCCAAAGGGCTGTGGAGACACACTCATCCAGACCTTTCCATGTTCTCTTTTCAGTTATTGAATAATATCAACATCAAAGCTTCCTGTTTGTTTCAGAGGAAAAGTCTCTGATGAGCACTGATCTTCTATTACACTTGACCTCCAAACAAGAAGGCTGTGACTCTAACTCCTAACCCTAATGTAACCCTTATTTCTCCATGATTTCTAAAGAGTAAAGATTATATCTCTCCCAAAAGCCAATGAATCCCTTTAATTATTTGTTTTACTATGCCATAACATATACCAATAAGTTTCTTTGCCTCTGATCACAAATGGAGAATTGGAGAAATCTCTAACAAAGGTATATAAATGCACATCTGTGTAACTAATTATAAAGTAATGAAAAGCCAACCACAGTTCTCACTATATCTGAGTTCCTTCATTATTTGCAAGAAACTCTACTAAGCTTAAATCCTGCAGATGCTTAAAATTTTACCCTGCAATTAGATGGTGTTGAGTTCTACTTCACAAACACCCTGCATTCATCCCACTGCAAACCATGCATTCATCAACTCATACAGAAGTCCATGCTTGATAGGAGAAAGGAACAAGGACGCATGTGGGGAAAAAAAAATGTTCACAAATTAACTCATCCAAATACAGCAGGAGGACAGAGATGTTAACTCTGGCCCAATGAGGTGTCAGCCTCAACAGGATTCGACAGTGTAAGAAAATATTACAAATATGGTCCATGTTGAATCATAAGAAAAAAGAAAGATGTCTGAGTAATTATTTCAAATGTTCCTCATTTTAAAAAAATTATAGACAGGAAGAGGCACAGAAAATTCTGGAGAGTCAACAAAATGTTTTGTATGTTTCTAAGTATTTCCCAGAATATTATTAATCTCCAGGATGTGTCACCTCCTCATTTTTGATTCAGTGAAATATGCCAGCCACATTTCAACCAAAGATGTTTGCTTAATACACAAATAAATCTTAATACACTATACGCTCTTGCACTGGAGAAAATCTCCAAATGCCAAATGAAGCCAACTGTTAGATAACAAATCACAATATTTGTTAACAAACTTTTCAATCGAGCTGCTGTTTTTCACCCCTCTTAGCGGAACGATTTCCCTCTGTCATTGTTTTGCATATGTTTAAGGAACACATTGTGTAATGGCTGAAAAATGTGGCTGAGGATTTTGAAGTCCTTTATTTTTAAAAATAGTGCCACCACTTGAGATATAAACACGAAGTCTAGGAATGGGCCCGTTTTTACAAAAATGCCTTAAATGATTCAAAAATCTCAACTTACATAATACCAACCACTTTTCAAACAGCTTAGGAAACAGAACACATCCAGCTTTGGACAACTTACAACGAGGGCAAAGAGCCAGATCCCCTCAAACCAAATATGATAAATGCAAGTACTTTGTTTTCCATAGATCGTAATACAATACAGTTAATGGGGCCAGAAGAGAAACTCGAGGTTCTGGTTCTTTAATGTGCAGTGGGCCAGCTGCTTATCCTGTGCCCAATGGAGGAGCGACTTTCCCCAGGGACCTTTATGTGATTCCCCAAACTGAATGAATTCTTCCTCAAATACAGAGAGAGTGGGTGGATGGATGGATGGATGGATGGATGGATGGATGGATAGATGGATGGATAGATAGATAGATGATAGATAGATAGATAGATGATAGATAGATAGATAGATAGATATTCTTCAAAGGATTCATACCCAGAATGCATATATTAGTACTCTATTGTAAAAGGATAAGTGAATATGGCTCAATTAAAAAATAGGTCAAAGATTTAGAACAGACAATTCATGAAAAATTAGGAATAGCCAATAATATCACAATATTATCACAATATTAAACACAAGTTTAATATCATTAACCAATCATCGGGAAAATAGAAATTCAAACAAGAGTTTGAATATACATTTCTAAAATCAGAATACTGAATGTTGACAAAGAGATGAAACAGCCCAAACTCCCCTATATTGCTAGAGGAATGTTAAAGAAAAAACAATTTGGAAAACAGTTTGGCAATTTCTTATAAAGATGGACATTTACACATGACCAAGTGATTTCACTTCTAGAGAAATGAAAACCTATCTAAAGAAAGACTTGAAGATCAATGTTTATGGAAGATTAAACATAATAATTTAAAAATCTAGAAACAGACTACACATTCTTCCACAATAGATGGTAACTTGTTGTCATTCGTACAATGAAATACTAGTCAGCAGAAAGAAAGAAAGAAAGAAAGAAAGAAAGAAAGAAAGAAAGAAAGAAAGAAAGAAGAAAAAAGAAACAAGCTACTGATACATAAATATATCATGTACATGGATGAATCTCAAGAACATTTTGCTGAGCAAAAGAAGTTACATACAAAGGAGTATATTTACTATATGATTCTATGACCTTATATGATATTCTGGAATAAGTAAAACTAATCTGTAGCACACAAATCAAATCGGTAGTTGCCTAGAGTATAGGGCGGGGGACTGATTGCAAAGAGGTATAAGGAAACTATTTAGGGTGATGGAAATATCCTGAATCTTGATTTGGATAGTGATCACATGGGTATATACACTTGTCAAGTTGAACTAAACACTTAACACGGATGCATTTGTTTGTCCATATTACTGTATATTGTGTACTGTCTTTGATTGCCTATCAATTGTAGTCCAACCATATTAAACCTTTTATTCTCTATGAAGATAATCCTCTTGTGTGAATAAAGAAATAATATAAAATAATGCAAAGTTCATCTTTTTTTTCTCCATAGGGAGACATTGTATCATAGCAATTAAATGCAAGGCCTTAGCAGTTAAAAAGACTTGAGGTGAAATGCCAGCCTTACCTCTTACTAGATGCAGGGCTTTGGTCAAGTTATTTCACCTCCGCAAGAGTCTGTTTTTTCATCTGTAAAATGTGGATGGCAGTACCTCCTCCAAAGAGTTACTGTGATAGGGTCTACAAAACGCTGGGCATGTGCTTATGTAAACCAAGTGCTTATAACTCATTAGCCATCATTATGTAAAGTATCATCATTAATAATTTCACTATAGCATAATTTCAGGAGAAACCTATTTATAAATGAACATATGCATCGAGTATATTTACGAAGCCAAAGTAACACAACAAATATTGATTTGAACCTAGGACCGTGGAAATAACTAGAAGCCTAAGCAACAGCTCACAGTAATGGCACTTATTGACCCCACCGAAATTAGAATTCATGCAGGATGAGCAGAGATTTTGAATTGCAAATATATAAGAACTGCTCCACAGCTCAGTATCATAAAATAGAGAAGTCCTGAGCACATCATCTCCCGGAGAGTGTGTCTCTGAGGATAACTCACATTCCCAGAACCTCAAGAGCTGTACAGAGTATCTTTAGGCTATTTCTCAAATTGTTGTATTAATGCTTCTGACTTAGAGTTCAATTAGACAAATGACCTGGAGAAATACTGTGCAAGGCAAGGCTTCATAACCAGGGGGAGTCTGAGGACACCTAGGGTCTTCAAGAGGCCTATTAATACCCTAAAACTGTGTGCAAATTAGGAGCAAATGCGTTTATGAACATATTATCAGGAAGTGACTATAAGCTAGACCTTCAAAAGAGCCCATGAGGGGCACAAGTGTGGCTCAGGCAGTTGAGCATCCAACTTCAGCTCAGGTCATGATCTCATGGTTCGGGAGTTTGAGTCCCTCATCAGGCTCACTGCTGTCAGTGCAGAGCCTGCTTTGCACCCTCTCCCCCCCTCTCTCTCTGTGCTCCTCCCCTGCCCACACTCTCTCTCTCAAAAATAAACAAACATTAAAAACAAAAACAAAGTGCCCATGAACTCAGCAAAGAGAACACAGTGCATAAGACTCGAGAAGCAAACACATTAGTATCTGGATAGTTGACTTTATTTTATAATTTTTAGGTGCTGAAGCATACAGTATTTTTGAAGCACACAGGAAGAAAAATGGAAGTCTAATCCTCAACAATTGTGTGGCCTCCAGAACCCAAGGAAACGTGCCTAATGTGCTTTCTCCTTAGTGTTAGAGCGGGTGTACTCTGGAGGGGTTATTCTGGCATGCCCCAACCCCCAGACTCCTAAAAACTTTAATAATATGATGAGATCCTGAAGCTTCACAGGGTTTATTTTCTACCTTCTTGAGTACATGTAGCTTACAAAGATCCCCACCCAATAGATTTCTCATTTCCTATTCATCCAATGCAATGACACAATATCAGCCATATAGGAGACCAGTATGATGGTCTACAAAATGTCCCAGAGTCCCACACCATCTGTGATTTGATCCCATAGGTTCTCCTGGTCCCTGGGCCTTCAGACTGGGACAGGAACTTCATCAGCAGCTTTCCTGAGTACAGAGATTTGCATAGGATAGAAGAGAGCATGTATTTATGGTCCTGCCCCAAGGCCATATTAATCTTCCTTCCCTCGACAGAATGTAGCCTGATGGTGAATTCAGCAGCGTTCTCCAGAACCAACGGGGGGGGGCACATAGACATAGACAAGGCAAGATTATAAATCTGTACTATTTCCCATCCCATGCAAATTCCAACTACTTCTGATTGTTCTTTCTAAGAGGAATGAAAACAATATATTCACTAAGTCAATAGTCACATACCATGGACCTGAGGCCATGTTAATCGGCTCCAGCAAAAATACCCTATCTGGTACCACTGCTACAATTTGGGCTACTACTTAATTGAGTCTGTGATATTCCAGTGTCATCCTTCAGCATCTGTCTAGTTGTTAGAGGGCCAAGACCGGTGAATGAAATTGAAATATAATAGGGATCATCAGCCCTGCATCTTTTAGGTCTTCAAAAGTGGCATTAATCTCTGTCATTATCCCTCGGATGCAAGAGCATTTTTTAATATTTACATACAGGAAAATTCAATGTTTCTGTGGATAGTTCTAAGTTTTTACATGCATAGAGATTCTTGTCACCATCACCAGAGACAGAATACAGAATAATCACAACACTCCAAAGAGTTCCCTGTGCTGTCCCTTTGTATACGAACTTCTACCCAACCTCTACCTCAACCCTAGCTGCTACGAATCTGTTTCCTTTTTTTCTTTTCCAGAATGTCATATAAATATAGTCATACATGTGCAATCTTTTTGAGACTGGATTCTTTCGCTTACTATAATGCATTTGAGATGAATACAGGTTATTGTGTGTATCAGTGATCCATTCGAGTATGTTCTCTCACTGATTTCCCATCACCATCTGCCAGCATTGAAAGTTTTCACAATTATCTGCCAACACATGAGGTAGTTCTAAAACCTCATTTTAGAGTCTGCTTCCCAGTACCACTTTTAGTGCAGCTTCCAGTAGAACTAAAAATCAGGTTCCGTGGAAAATTAAAATTGAGAGTCTCAGTTTTGTGTGCAACAGATTCATTGGGAAAAGCTCTTGGGGGTAAGGAAAGCAGCACTGATGAGAAGAAGGACTTTAACAGTTATGCAGTTCAAGGGAGTCTTCAACCAACCCAATGGGAAGTTTTGGAACTTGGAGTGTTCTTCAGAGCGATCCCCATTAAGTAAGGGGACCAGTCCTTTGTACTCCTATCTTAATCAGTCATTGGATATGGGCTTATCATAAGGAAGGAGCATCACCTGAAGTTAGGCAGTTGCTCCAAGCTAAGGGCAGTTACTGGAGAGGAACTAAGATGGTACCAATCCTTGGACAACACCCTCCCCCAGATGCAGTTGGAAGAATGAGTGTTTGGGTCCTAAAGGGGAGATCTAGGCAGCATCCACTTCAAAGTATGGCCCCAAATTGTTATAAGTGCTTAGGTAAAATTCAGATAAGATTAGAGAATGTAACAGAGAACCTTACTTCCATTGGAGATTAGGGAAGACCTCTTGGCAATGGTGGCCAATACATTTTATGTCATGTATTTCCTCAAGAAGATACTAGGCTAGTAACCTTGAGGAAGCAATATCTTCAGAGAAACTAACTGAATTTTTTAGAGTCAGATATTCTGGGAATAGAAGGAAAATGCTTGGGTTAGCTGAACTACAGGTTCAATTCAGTTCTGCATCCCCAACTCCCACTTTTTTTTTTTTTTTTTATTTTAGGACTAGATTTCTTTAGGACTTATTACAGATGGCCCTAAGAGAGACTTTACAACCAAACATGATTCCTGTCCTCCAGAAGCTTATGGGGAAATAAAGGCATTTTTTCCATGTGTGATAGGTTACTAGAGAGAGAAGCAAGAAGAGTGAAGTCATGAGTTCTCCTCACAGCTTACATGTTCATGACTATTTCCTCTTTCTCATTAAAAAAAAGATAAATACGTTTTTAATGAAAGGACACCCTAAAAATGTATGTAGAAAAAAAGCCTCTTCAAGGCAACAGAAAGTATGAAATAGGGACACCTGGGTGGCTCAGTTGGGTGTTCAACTGTCATGATCTCCTGTCATGATCTCATGATTCATGAGTTCGAGCACCACATCAGGCTCTCTCTGCTGTCAGTGCAGAGCCTGCTTCAGATCCTCTGCCCCACCCCTTTCTCTGCCCCTCTCCACTCAAAATAAATAAGCATTAAAAATAAGTATGAAATTGAAGACTAACTCCGCACTTTAGAGTTTTATGTGATGGCACTTGCAAGGCTGTGGTTTACTGCAGAAGTTCCCTGGGAAGATGACGTTCTCATCAGAGAGCCAGAGCCCAGTGATCCTTCAGCTTTTCACAGTCCCACTAGTGCATCAAAGCAGCCCCAAGCATGCTCCGCGTCCAGCCTGCTCTTCACAAAATCTGCAGATGATGAGCAATATGAAGAGGAAAGAAACTGAAAGGTATGAAGTTAGATTTATACAAGCTGTGCCAGGAGATCTACTGTGGGCAATATGATGGAGGGGTTCATGGTAAAACCAAAGCAATCACACTTCCTTGAGTCCAATCCTCTCTCTACAACTAGCTAGCAGTGTGACTTCAGAAAATTTCTCTAAGCTCTCTGAGCTTCGGTTTTCTCATCAAGGAAATGAGAACAATAACACTATCTCATTAGGGTTTGCGTAAGGATTAAATGGCATCATTGACAGAAAGAATAAAGGCTTTCTCTCCTAGAGGCTGTTCAATACACGTGAGCTACTGTGACCAGTACCACTGACAGAGAAGAAGGATACAAAGATAAGATTAAATCCTCATAATTCATTAAGAAAAACAAAACACGTATATAAATAATTACAACACTTCACCAATGTAGTAATTGAGGCCAATAGAGGTAAGTCACCAGCAGTCACAGTGACTTGAAAGCAAAAAAGTAGAAATTAACAAGTAAAGTGGTCAGAATTTTGAAGAAGAGCCATTTGGTTATATAAACATAAATAAGAAATAAGAATCCACCCAAAACATGGTACAAAATACTGAGTAAAATGTCACCCAGAAATACCATAGATATTCCATAATGTTGATTATATCTAAATTGATGTTCCAGATACTATTCTAAATACTTTCATATAATATCTTACTGGGGAAAAGAAAATAAATTGGGGATGGAGTGAGTGGATAAAGATCAGTATGTTCTATACAATAACTATTAGCTTGGTAGCAGATAGTCTTCTCTGTGATCAAATTGCCTATCACACATTAGGAGCAGGACATTTAGTAAATGAGGCAGAGAAAAAATTATGTACTGAATTTCCTTTCCACACATGCACAAAGGTTAGTTAGTAGGAGAAAAAATATATATATAATGGTAATCCTGTGATGTGAGCCAGACTACTCAGACGTTGCTATATCAAGCAGCAGTCATGACACAGAGTGGGCAGGCCGCCATCATTCAAAAATCAGCAATTCCTGGGCATGGAAAAAAAGTCTCTTAAAGGGAAAATATACCCAGCCATTGAAGACGATGGAAACCAAACATAAACAGGTCCAGAAGCATGGTACTTTGCTGAAATTTAGGAAATGTGGAAAAGAAGGAAATGAGTTGAAACAAGAACTGAATCTAATTATCCTTTTTATTTATCCATATACAGAAATTAGATGTGGGTGGACTCCCAGAGAAAGTTCGGATTCCCACAAATGATTCAGAGCTTGGTTTTAAGAAGCAGCAGATAAAAAGGAGCCGCGTGGCTATTTTGGTGTCTGCAGCTGAGGGAGGCTTTAGGGACCATAAAGCAGTCCAGTTCTTGAACTACTCTAAGAGAAATTAAATAATAGGGGTGCCTGGGTGGCTCAGTTGATTTAAGCATCCAACTCTTGATTTTTCAGCTCTGGGCACGATCTCACAGTTTGTGAGTTCGAGGTCCACATCGCTTAGGATTCTCTCTCTCCCTTTCTCTTTCTGCCCCTCTTCTGCTCTCTCTGTCTCAAAACAAACAAACAAACAAATATAAATAAATAAATAAATAAATAATTTAAAAAGCATATAAAATAGGGGCGCTTGAGTGGCTCAGTCGGTAGAGCATCCAACTTCAGCTCAAGTCATGATTTCGCTGTTCTGGAGTTTGAGCCCCACGTTGGGCTCTGGGCTGACAACTCAGAGCCTGGAGCCTGTGTTGGGTTCTGTGTCTCCCTCTCTCCCACTCATGTTCTGTCTCTCTCTCTCTCTCTTTCAAAAATAAACATAAAAAAAATAAACTAAATAATAGAAAATGTCTTTACCAATTCGCCCAAACCTGTTGATAGCTTTCAGAAATACATGTTCTCGTATAAAACAAAACAAAGCAAAAAACTCTTGTGAGAGCTTAATGTGGTGTTTTTTTGTTTTGTTTTGTTTTTTAAATTTTTAATTTATTCTTGAGAGAGGGAGAGACAGAGCATGAGAGGGGGAGAGGCAAAGAGACAGGGAGATACAGAATGTGAAGCAGGCTCCAGGCTCTGGGCTGCCAGCACAGAGCCCGATGTGGGGCTCAAACCCACAAATGTGAGATCATGACCTGAGCCAAAGTCGGAGGCTTAACCGACTGAGCCACCCAGGTGCCCCTAATGTGGTATTTTTAATAGCATTATTTATTTTTTTGTTAAAGTGTCCAGGGACCATGATTGTCTGTGAGGTCCAAAGAGTTACAATGAGCTACACTTTCAGTAAATTTGAGAAAATCTGTACTAAGTTGAATTTATGGACCCTTCAGGAGCAATGATCTACTGCATATAGGATGACATGCATCTCTAAGCAGTTAACATGGGGTTTGACCTGGCAAACACCCTCACTCACATGGCAGGGTCTGGATAGGGAAGACAGAGCCTATAAAAATGTTGGATTTAAATCATGACATGGAAATGAAGAAAAGCAAAACTGGAAGAGATTTTCAAATGTCCCGAAAAATGAAAAGGCTGAGTGCATTAAGCTAGCTTTTTAAGAAGTTTTTTGATGTAGTTTCAAAAGAGGCTTGAGGGAGTCCACCCCATCTCCCCACCTCTACAACGGCAGGATCCTCCAAAAGCAATTGGGTTCACTCCCTTGATAAGATATCTGCCGGCAAGAGCGTCCAAGAGTCAGGCTACTGTTCTATCTGCACCAGTCCCTCCCCAGATCCCAGGAGGAGTGCCCAATATCTTCGTGGAACCTTTGTAGGCACTATCCTTCAAAAGAGATAAGAAATTCTCAGGCATGACTCTCTCTCTGCTCCTTTATCCCACTCTGAATGGGTACATTTGGAAATGACTGAAAACACCCCTGGGTGTTTGACCTGACTGTCTCTGAGTGAAAGCATCTCTCCTTTGAATAAATGCCTAAGACATGGGTTGGGCACTGTGGGTAATGTGAGAGTCACTGCCCATGTACGTTATGTAACATTTATCTATGGGAACCAGATGAGCAGGCCGACTGAGGATCATAAGAGAAGGTAGTTCTTGGAAACACTGACTTCATAAAGAGTATGTGAAGGAAATGTCACAGGCAGGACAACCAATTTTCCCCTTCAGAAGCCGGATGTCAGTCAGTTTTAATTACATCAAAGACTCTTTGAGATTCCCGATGTTTCTATGAGCGAGCACGTCTTATCATGAGCAATTGACATGTTTTAAAGATTGTAAAAAGTCCTCTCAATAAAGACTTGTATGTCTGTTCAAGACTTGAAAGGGCTCAGAATGTATTCAATGTCAGTTTTCTCAGTGAGACATATGGCATCCATCTTTTATTACTCCCTGTCAACCTAGCTCCTTATAAACCTTAGGAAATTAACTGTGACTCAAAAGGGAAAGTGAGAAAGGGTATCAAAATATAATATCACTGGTTGTGTCCTAGAAACAGCACACTAAACCAACAGATAAAGACTGCTCTCCAGTTATAAAATCAATCCTAGTTAGGGATGCCTGGATGGCTCAGTCAGTTGAGTGTCTGACTTTGGCTCAGGTTGTCATCTCACAGTTTGTGGGTTCAAGCCCTGCATTGGGCTCTGCACTGACAGCTCAGAAGCCTGCAACCTGCTTTGGATTCCGTGTCCTCCTCTCTCTCTCTGCCCCTCCCCGGCTCACATTCAGTCTCTCTTTCTCTCAAACTAAATGAACATTTAAAAAAATTTTTTAAAAAAATGAACATCTCAGTTCACCTAATTTCTTCTAGTCACCGAAATAAGAGATCATTGCAAACATTCTGCTTACATATCCACTTTTCCAAAAATAAAATCACCTCTCTTGACTCATCAAGTGTATTTCCAAATCTCCAACACAGCAATGGATGATTCCAACATATGCCTTTTTAAAATAATTATTGTAAAGTTTGGGTCTGATTAACAGTGCAAAAGAGCAATTGAATGTGAAGCTAATTCTTTTGTGCATCCATCAACTGCCCATTCCCCAGCTCACTTTATATTAGCAAAAACATGTGAAATGTGGATCTCAGTTAAATTTGAACATATTTTCCCATCCAAACATTAGCCCTCTGCCAAATTTAGAAGAAAGTGCATCTTATTCTTTGCTATAGTCTCCAAAGGCAGCCGCAAGATTATAGTTCTGATTGTAGACAGAACTGAGTACATTGTGTTCACTTTCCTGTTCTCTTCATAATCGTTGCAACATGAACAGTTATCAGTGGGACGTAGTTGGACAATCAAATGACAGTAATCACAAGAGTGTAAACAAATCAAGGAAAACCAGTGGGAAATGAGAAACGAGGCTGTGGATACTTTCCTTCAGTGGGTTCATGCACTCTTTGAATGTCAGTTGACTAGAAACAGTGGATCGTCAGGTCACCAAAGGTAAAAGCCCAAGGATCGTTAAGTCTCAAACAATGTTTCAGATCACAGACTGGTGGATTCAGTTGGGGGGGGTGGGATTTAGTGTGTGCGTGTAGACAGATGATAGATAGATAGATAGATAGATAGATAGATAGATAGATAGATAGATGAGAAATATCTATCAACACTAAATTTCCATGATTTCTCTTTCAGTAAACTTCTGACCAGTTTATTTCTGTGAAGAGTTAAAATGAATATCACCTTTCCATCACTGACCAAATTATTTTACCCCAATGAAAACTGATGGTTAGAATTAAAACTAATTGGGGGCACACCAGTTCCTGAGTATTGAGAACACAATTTTTGCTAAAGCAAAAGAAATCACTTATCGTTATTTTCACACAGCTAAGCAAAGAAAATTTGAAGATTAGGAAAGAATCAAGAAAAGTAATAACCAAACACGTTGCTGAAAAGGTTCTGAGACATTCATGCTGATACATAGTTTGAAAATTCCATTTCCAACTTTATCTGCCTTGAAATTTGGGTCCCTTTCAAAGAGTCACCCATGACTTTCCTCTGTCCCATAGCTCTAGTGACAAAGTTCCCTTTTTTCTAAGGACCAAATTTCATTTTATTTTGATGAAACTGGGATGTTGTAGGGTAGGTAGACTGCATCTAAAAGCTCATGCAACAAAATAAAATTGTAAAGTGTGTAATATCCCAAGTCTTTTAAACTTATTGTGCAAATTAAGGGAAATGAGATAGATTGAAAGTCAGCTGAGAATATAGATGAACATCATTTCCTTGAAAGACAGCAAAAAGGGAGAAAGAGAGAAAGGTTTGAGAAAGAGACCCAAACATAATGGAAGACTGATCGTTTTCATGGTCTCTGTCTTGTAGCTGAGCAAAATGAAGTGATCTAGAAATGGTCAGGAACTCATAATCAAATTAGCATCTTTGCACTTACAGAGCACATTGCATGACCTTATACAGGTCTCCATCCCCAAAGTCTGAAGCCATGTCTCTGCTGAGATAAAGCACAGACTTGGCCTTGTAGCTCCCTGTTTTATGCTCTGTCTGCATCTGCACAGGCTATCAGGGACTCAACCTTAAAGCCACAAATCATCTAGACAAACCAAACATGTTCACCTGTTTCTAATCAAACCATTCCCAACTATCGAAGGCTTGTTTTGAATTTCTCCACACAAATCAGGCAAGATTCTTGGCATTTAAAGTGTGGGGTTTCTCCACATCAGCGTGAATGGCTGTATCATCATTTTAGTTGGTATTATTATCACCTTCTTGCTTACAAATGGCTCATGTTTAAAAAAAAGCTGTTATATATATTTGCTCCCCCCAAAAAAATCTGACAGAAATGAAGAATGGGGTGAGGGGTCAGCAGACCTCGGAGGGAAGAAAGCAAATAGAATGCCATGCTTAAATGGCCAATAAATTTGAACTGACAGCATAGATGTTTCTCAGTTGTTATAAAAGAATTCATAGCAAAAACTGGGACTCTTTGGGGCCTTTTGATTTTCTGTAATTATATTCATTTAATCCAGTATCATGCTTCTACCTTGTGGGGCCATTCTTTTCATGGTTCTTATAAAACGAGAGGTCCAATTCTTCACAGCACCCCATTTTGTAGATGGTTGTAATTTCTAACATAAAATAATTGAAAATTATCTAGTATCAATAGCAGCTTATTTTATTTGCATCTCTTTGTCTCTCTTTCTGCCTCCACTCCTTTCTTACATACCTGTCAGAAAGTACAGGGCAGTGACTTATTAAAGTGACATTTCCCCAGGCCAACCTTATTATATATGATATCCACACATATAATCATGAATAAGATATCCATGTATATATTATAGCATATAGGAAGTTGTACAAACATTTGGATGCTAAATTTGTTTCAAACCAGAAGCACGATGGAGTGAAAAAAAGCACAGTGCTTATTTTTTCCACTTTGTACAGAAACAGCAGGATTATTGGCATGCTCAATTAGTACTCACCAAGGCAACTATAATTCTCAATTAGTACTCACCAAGGCAACTATAATTCTCAACTAGTACTCACCAAGGCAACTATAAACAAGCTTGTCTTCAGAAAAGTTCTCAACAGGGGCACCTGGGTGGCTTAGTTGGTTAAACGTCCGACTTAGGCTCAAGTCATGATCCCTCAGTTCATGAGTTCAAGCCCCATGTCAGGCTCTGTGCTGACAGCTCAGAGCCTGGAGCCCACTTTGGATTCTGGGTCTCCTTCTCTCTGCACCCCCCCCCACTCACCCTCTGTCTCTCATTCCTTCTCTCAAAAATGAATAATTTTTTAAAAATGTAAAAAAATGAAAGTTCTCAACAAATCAAAAAAAGTGGAAACTTCAGTCATACAGAGAGTCATTTCCTCAAATTACTAAGATTATATTCATTTCAGGATAAAATGCGATGAATCATCCGTCATGCACGCACATCATGCATTTTAGGCTTCATATGACTGTACTTGTTTACAGTTCTTGTTATTACAATCATTAACACTATTCAGGCACAGTCTAACATTTGAAGCAATGTCTGAATCTGTCCTGAGCCACTACAGACTGGCTACAGTCTCACTCGTGGCTGAGTTACGTTCTCTGGCAGCAAAGGTGATCTGCTTTCTGGGCAACAGATGTCCATGTTGCTTGTCTACTTTTCATCCATGAATTCACTCTACAGATGTCAATTGGTCTCTTTTTATTGTGTTGAGTCTCTTCAGCCAGATAAAAAGAAGTTGGAGGATCTACCTGTCTCTTCATTTCAGGTAAACATAGGTTGATGCTTTGCTGAAGACCTTCTATGACATTATTTTATTCAATTCATTGTGCCCAGAGGTTGTTGGGCTGAGTTAAAAGAAATTAGTTGACAAGATATTTAGATGCTGACCATCAGTAAATAAGCAATCAAAAATGTTGAGTGCAGGGGTGTCTGGGTGGCTCAGTCCATTAAGGGTCTGACTTTGGGTCTTAATCTCGTGGTTCCTGAGTTTGAGCCCCACATCAGGCTACTTGCTAACAACTTGGAGCCTATTTGGGGTTCTTTCTCTCCCTTTCTATCTCTCTCTGACTCAAGCTCACACTTTCTCTTTCTCAAAATAAACAAATAAACTCCAAAAAGAATGTTGAGTACCTACTTTTATTAGTCAGTCAGATCTGTCATTATGAAAGACCACAGGCTGAGTGGCTTAAACAACAGAAATTAATCTTCTTACAGTCGGGGAGGTTGGAAGTCCAAGGTCAGGCTGCCAGTATGGTCAGGTTCTGGTAAGAGCCCTCTTCCTGGCTTTCAGATCTCCACCTCATTGCTGGGTCATCACGTGGAGTCAAGTGGAGGGGCAGGGGAGCTCAGAGGGGAAATTTATAAGAAGTGTCTCTTCTTATAAAGGCCCTAATCCCGTCATGAGGACCCCACTTTTATGACCTCATCTAATCCTAATTACTTCCAGAAAGCCTTGTCTCCCTTGCTAGTCACACTGGGGCTTACAGCTCCAACATACAGATTTTGAGGGCATATAACACTCAGCCTACTACTGTATGTCAACATGGTCACCAATTGTAGGCAGGGTACCAGGCAGGAAGACTCTAGCTCCTATTACCCAGTGGAGAGTGAGGTGAAGATCCATATATTATGGCTTTAAATGAGTGAAGCCATGTTGCTGAGAAATGAGGAATCCACGTGATCGGCAGAAAGTAGAAAGATTTATCTTAAAAGATTTTAAACACGCCACTCGTTTTCTTGACTGGCTCATTATTATTACTGTGGACAAAAGGCAAGCCCAGAGTGAACAGGTCAGAGAAGCAGAATATAGAGCTAGGTCCTGTCATTTTCTACAATAGGAAGAAGAAGTAGCCAGCAATTAACAGCGAATTTCAGATAAAAGCAAAGCCTTTCAAAGAACATTGTTAATCAATGCTAGGAATTCATTATAAATCTTGACTACTTAAGTGTAGAAGCAAAGATTAAGAATGTTTTAGTGGCTAATAAGTGCCCTGATACAACCAACAGGTATTGTCCAAGGTGAAGTGGACCATCACAGAGTATTGCAGAAACCCAGAAGCAAATTTCGGTCCCAAACTGAACTGTTTATATAACTACAGTTGTTAAGAATGATCACCTAAAGAATGTGTAGGGGGGAGGGACTGAAGACCCCTTCCAGAAACCAAATTTAATACCACAAGTTTTCTGAGACACTCAAGAACATTTGTCATATAAAAACTTGTATGTTACACTGTATATAGTTCTCATTACAGGCTATGTGGTTAGTTTATGTCAATACAGTCTTTTTCATCTTGAATAAGGGTTACTTATTCAATAAGTATCCATACTTAATGAATACTTGATACTTGAATGAATACATGAATGAATGAATGAATATTTGAATGAATACTTGGATAAGGTGGGCCTATCCTATCAGATTTAATATTCAAGTCCCCAGAGTGGGTGAAACAAGGCAGACAAACCTCATTACACATCTCTTTTTGGCCAAGCTTAATTCTAAATATGATAACAACTACTAAAAATAATAATGCTTATAGTAACGGTAAAAGAGTAGAGATGCAAAATATGCTAACAATTTAAAGAGTAAAAAATCATTAGAAACAACAATGCTGATGATTCAGATGCAAAAGATGCCAGTGGCCCGTGATACAGAAGTCTGGAATCGTTCTATGTACTTAAGTTGCTGTATGGAAACAGACAGGGTCCCAAACATTCTCAGTGCACAATACCCTCAGTGTCTCAGGAAGTTTTTCATGATGCCACTAGGCTAAAAGTTGTACCTAGTGATGTCATTTATTGAGTTGCTAGGTCCAAATCACTTAGATACAGTGACCTACATGATATCTAAGAGATATTTTCCAACAAAATTAAAGTATCCCAAGGAAGCCTATGAGTTAGCTACAGTACCCCAGGGCGTCTCGGCACACCGTTTGAGAACCACTGGCATATTTTATTAATTAGTTCAGGTTTTGAAATATGTAATACACATGCAGCTTGCTCTTCACCTTTTGATGCTTTACTCAACTAAAACGTGGGTCTGAAAAAAAATCGATCTGATAATAACACTTTATAGAGTTGCCATTATGAGGGTCCAAATTAAGGTAATCTATGTACAAAGAAAGTGCCCGCTACTTAGCTCAATAAATGTTAGCTCTTTTTATCATTGTTGTGCATGATACCTCATATAGTATTCCCTTTCTTATGATTTTGATAAATCTAGAGAGCATCAGAGATTCCTAGGGAAAGTTATACTGCAGGGCCCAAGTTTTCACTCTGACTCCTTTGTAACAAGCCAGAGTTCCAAAGATCTGGAGGAAGGCTTCTTGGGGGACTCTCATGGGTACTTCCTCCCAGGACACAGTAGAAGCAGAATGAGGTCCTTGTTTTAATTAAGGCTTAGTCATGCAACTAGTTGGACTTTCCAAGAAAATAATGTCTCTATATCTTTAGTGTCTAATTAAATACAAAAAGAAATGCAAGAAGTGAGCCAAGCTTTTGATTGTAGACATGAAGAGTTTCCAACTCACTCAATAGGCTGGCATTTGACTCCTGCACATTTATCAACAGGAAAAGGTAGTGGGATTATGATGACTTTTTAAAAAGAAATTGCTGAAAAAGGAAAACAGTAAATTGTCATGAGTTTTTACAGATCTATATCTAGTTTGCTACATTTACTTTGCTTCACTATGTAGTCGGTTTTTAGCTGGAAGATATAGTTTTACAAGAAGATACAAAGCAAATTCCAAAGCTGGATCAATGCCCTTCTCAGTTTTAATACTAATGCAATCTTTTTGACAGTTTTTTGATGATAATTAGTGACACATGTCTAGCTATTATAATGATTATCTTTTTAAGCTTTTGTAACTGGCCTACTCTCTACTTCTGCCTAGTAAGAACCCATAACTGACATCTTCAATATCCATGCTATCTACGATGGTAGACTGTTATTTGTTGGCCACGTTTCCCTGTAGGCAAAAAATACTTCTCCTGCACCATGGAATTTGGGAAAGGCCATGCCACTTGCTCTGGCCAGTGAAACATAACTGAACAGGAGGTACACCACATGTAGGCTGAACCTTTAAGTCTGCTTCCTTTGTTTGATTCTGTTTATTTCCCTTTGTCCTCCACCATCAAATCCAAATAAGGGCTGTTTGGTCAGCTTGGACATGCAGCCAAGCCAAGCAGAGCCAGGTCACAACCCACCTCATCCTGACATGAGCAAAAGAGGTTTTCATTTTATATAAGCCTTTGAGATATTGGGGTTGTTTGCTACCATGATAAGAACTGACTAGTACCTCAAGGTATCAACACTTGCAAACTATTTTGATCTCCTCCTCATCTATGACATTCATATCTACTACCCAAGACCATATTCTACATGTAATTATTACCCCCGATGTCTTTACTTCTGAAATTTTAATTTTCAGTATTTCACTCCCTCTCAGATGACAATCCCCTGCCTCTTCAGATTCTCCAGGCTTTTTAGTTCCTTACTCCCGCAACACCTCAGATTGAGATTCCCACCCCACCCACCACCCACATCCAGATTCATAACATCACAGGTTTCATTCAATCCATTATCACCCTTTGCGGCCTCACTTCTTTCTCTCCAGAAAGGTTCTGGTCACCAATACCAATGGGTGGGTGTGTGCATGGTGTGGGATGAGGATGTGGGCCCCCCCCCCCACACCAATATGCAATTCTCAGATACCAGTGGCTCCCAATTCAACTCAATTCTGACACTATCTATCCAGAGATGGCTTCAGATCCCACAGGTTAAAGGTTCAGTCTCACAAGACAGCCCATCTCTTCTCCTTCAGATATCAATTACAAGTCCACGTTGTCATCTGTACTTCTGACCAACTGGCTATAAATCAGAGGTTCCCACAATCCCCTCCTTGGATTTGATTAATTTGCTACAATTGCTCACAGAGCTCAGGAAAGCCATTTACTCACTAGCACACTTTTTATTATAAAAGGTTACAACTCAGGACAGCCAGGTGGAAGGGATGCATGGGGCAAGGTTCTGGGAAGGGGTCACTGCTCTCTCCACATGTCCACATGTTCACCAACCTTGAAGCTCTCTGAACCCAGTCCTTTTGAGATTTTATGGAGGCTTCATTACTTAGACATGACTGATTAAGCCGCTGGCCGCGGGTGATTGATTCAACCTACAGCCTCTCTCCCCCACTCCCCGGAGGGACTGAAAGTTCCAGAACTTCTAATCACTTGATTGGGTCTCCTGGCAACCAGCACCCAGCCTTTAGTGCAGTCCAAAGGTCACCTTGTTAGCATAACAAAAGACATCTTTGTGGCTTTTTATGACCTAGGGAATTCCAAGGGTTTTAAGAGCTCTGTGCTAGAAATGGGACAAAGGTCAAATGTATATTTCTTATTATAAATCACAATATCACCTGCTGGCCTTTGAACATGGATCTCTTACAGCAAAACAAGCATAAAAGTCAAAAGACAGGTGTCTGGGAGGCTTAGTTGGTTGAGCGTCCAGCTCTTGATTTCAGCTCAGGTCCTGATCCCAGACTCTTGGATCAAGCCCTGCAACAGGCTCTGCACTGAGCCTGGAGTCCACTTAAGTCTCTCTCTCTCTCTTTTCCTCTCTCCCACCCCCTCCTGTCCCTCTCCCCGGTCCATGCTGTCTTTCTCTAAATAAAATAAAAGAATAAATAAAATTTAAAAAATGTCTAAAGATACTAGCACATTACTAGAATCCTATTCAGTCATTAATAATTATTATATCCATATTGTATGACATGTCTCCCAGGGTGAGGCCACTCAAGTTTGGAGGCTTCCATAGATTGTATCAGGTTCCAAAAACAGGAGTTATTTCAGCAATGAGGGCTCCACCTTTTCAGGGATCTGGTATAATTGAGCTAAGAGACAATATTATTCATTGCTCTAAACCTCTTTTGAGGAGTTAATGTAATACTAGCTTTCCCTCATTATATTACATAGTCCATTTATTAATTCCCTTACCTTCAGCTACTATTTTCCCTTTTCTCCATTTATACTAAGCTTTTCTATCTTTGGAAGGGACATTAGGTTCAGCCACTGTGCTGGTCTAGATGGCAGACATCTTAGCAAGGTCTTCCCCCTCAGCCCACTCCTGTTCACATGGAGTGAGTACCTAGGTACAAAAAGAGGGCTATTTTTGTCATCAGGTCATATAGCTGAATTCATTGTTGATCCCAATTGGGTGGATAGGTGAAGGTGCATCTTGTCCCTACAGGCTCTTAGGAATTGTGACATAAAGGTTCAAAACATAGTTATGGTTTCTTGGTAGGAATCATCCCTGTTCTGACCCTTATAGTTGTAGCTCTGGTCCTGTGACCATGGCATCAAGTAGGGAGGGGAGGGAGAAGCAAAAGTTGAGTTGATATGAGGCAGAAAGAACATCAGAAGCTTCCTCTTCTACCACCCTTCCCCAGATTTACCAGGAAAATAGAGATCTATCCGGTGGTGATCCTCCTTCAGCCGCCATGTTTATGTTGAGTCTGAGCACACAGTCATAAGGTTATGTAGCCAGCCCTTCATGCTTTTATCTCCCCATTTTAGACAACCACTGTTCTAACTGTCCATTCCAATTCTCTATCAAACTAGTAGTCTGAGGGAGATGTCTCATTCTCTCTGCTCCTTGTTGGACATTATCAGCTGTAAAGATAATGATCTTGATAGTCAACAGACACATGAATTGATACGCATTATCATTTATCATCAGGGAAATGAAAATCAAAACTACAATGAGAAATCATCTCACATCTGTCAGAATGGCTAAAATTAACAACAAGAGACAACAGGTGTTGGCAAAGGTATGAAAAAAAAGGAATACTCATGCACTGTCAGTGCACTGTTGAAATGCAAACTGGCATAGTTACTGTGGAAAACAGTATGAAGGTTCCTCAAAAAGTTGAAAATAGAATTATATTATGATCCAGCAGTTGCACTACTATTTACCCAAAGAATAGGAGAACATTAATTCAAAGGGATACCTGCACCCCTATGTTTATAATAACATTATGTATAATATCCAAGACATGGAAGCAGCCCAAGTATTCACTGAGACTGATGAATGGATAAAGAAGATGTGATATATAAATATATATATAATGAAATATTACTCAGCCATAAAAAGAATGAAATCTTGCCATTTGCAACTACATGGATGGAGCTAGAGTATAATGTGAAGCCAAATAAGTCAGTCAAAGAAAGACAAATATCATATGATTTCACTCATATGTGGAATTTCAGAAACAAAACAAATGAGCAAAGGGGAAAAAATAAGAGAGACAAATCAAGAAGCAGACTCTTGGGGCGCCTGGCTGGCTCAGTTGGTTAAGCGGCCGACTTCGACTCATGTCATGATCTCGCAGTTCGTGGGTTTGACCCTCGCATTGACCCTCTGTGCTGACAGCTCAGAGCCTGGAGCCTGCTTCGGATTCTGCAACTCCCTCTCTCTCCGCCCCTCCCCCGCTCATGTCTGTTTCTCTCTGTCTCAGTAATAAATAAAACATTGAAAAAAATTGAAAATAAAAAGAAGAAGCAGATTCTTAATTATAGAGAACAAAGTGATAGTTACCAGAGGGGAGGAGGTGGAGGGATAGGTTAGATGTGTAACAGTGTATGTCAACTAACTGGAATTGAAGTCCAAAGTTACAATTTTTAAAAATGGAGTGAATGATTGATCACGCCTACCTGAGGAAGCCTCCATAAACATCCCAAAGTTGGTTTGGGAGAACTTGTAGGTGGGCAGACACATTCATATCCGGAGGATACAGCACCCCAACTCCACAGGGACAAATGCTCCTGTAGTGGGACCCCAGTCTGTAGGAGCCCATCACACAGAGAGTTTGTCCCTAGCACC